>NC_090778.1:26470000-26782500 GCF_040054535.1 Antennarius striatus | reverse complement strand
TGCTCCTGATCTGTCAAGTGTTTTTCTCTTCAATCTGCATTTCAGTTGCAAGGCTCGGGTTATTTAATGTGTGGGTGGACAGCTGACTGCTACAGGACACTCTACACGAGGAGCCGCACCAACCATGATGCAGTTTATCACCTTTTTTTTTTTTTTTTCTACCATGTCAACTCTTTTTCTTGCAGCTTTATGAACATGTTTACCTCACGACTCCTGAAACGGGTTCATCCAACCTCTTTGCATTCACCCATGAAGTGGGGAATCGTTTTCTCTCCGTCCTCTAAGCTCGCACAAAGAAATCAGTGCAATGATTGCTTCCCTGATGATTAAAATCTGTGCCATTAATCTGTTTTTTTGTTGTTTTTTTTCTCCTTTTGTCCACGTCAGAACCTGGTAGTTGAAAATCTGCTTATGTAAAATGAATGTTAGCGTGGATGTCGACGTTGGCGCGAAAGCTTGGCGCCTTTTTTTTTTTTTTTTGTAGCCTCCATGATGGAGAATGATTCTTTTCCAGTGCAGCGATATTGATTTCAGTATCTTAAACTCAGCACGCCTCGCTGCTATGGGCGGCTCAGACAAGTAATTGCTTTTCCAACAGATCTTAGACACTAACAAGATGCAAATACACAGAGGAGAAGCACATAGGAAATGCATCGTTTTTGTTTTTGTTTTGTTTTTTTCACAAGCTTTGGCGTGTTCCTCTAGTTTTAACGTAATTACACAGAAATGTTTTACTCTTTGCACTAACTGCTCACAAATTGCTCTGACAGTCACTATAATGAGAAGTACTGCAGATAAATGTTAAGTGCATTGAAAATGTGCACTCAGTTTAATTATTGACCTTCCATTCGTTGTGCACACAAACCCCACTGTTGCTCAGACAAGGTCATCGTCCGTTCAGAGGGTTGGGAAGTGCACTTGTGGTTTGTTTGGTTTTTTTTTTTTTTTTGGGTTTTGCTGTGATGAAGTGGATCAGATCGTAGGAAAAACCAGCAGGTGTGAAGACGCAGGCCGCTGCGTGACGAAGGCCTCATCAGCGATTGGACGGAGAAGTTGGGCTTCAAATAGTCAGATGTTTACTTCACAGATGGTCGGGAGATCTCAAACTGTGAGGCGGCGGCACCGAAAAAGGATCTGGTGAAAAATAAAATCAGTGAAGTCCTGATTTCAAAGTGTTCTTGTTCTAACGTGTGATCGCTCTTCATTGCGTCCCAGAAAATAGCAAAGGAACAGGAATCTGAAGACTTCCACCTGCAAGGTCAGGTAAGATGCCATTGATGTGTTATTCTTGTGAATGGAGCAGATGAGGTGATTTCTGCATCATTTGCACTGTTTTAGTTGTAGAATCCATCACTTTTTAAAATTTTTTTTGGACATTCCAAGTAATATTTTTTGCTATTACACATAAACTGCTTGACAGATTACTATGAAATTGGATGGAAGGGCTTTGAATGTGCTGCAGGAGAAGTAAGCAAACTTTGGAGTGGGTAAATTTCATGATGTTTGATTTTCTGACATTTTATGGTGAATGTGAGATGAAAATTTTCAACCATTTTGATCAACGGTGAATAAACTGCTTGATGGATTTTCAAAGCAACCGGGGCAGGACTGGTATCTTAAATGTTAAATTTGCATTTAAAAAAAAAAAATCTCTAGAATAAGATCAGGTGTAAATAAAAAGTTTAAAAGAGATATCAATAAAATACTGGGATGTGGAAAAGGAAAGGACACGAGGTCACGCCTTTGTCATTAAGGGAGCTGCAGATATAAATCACTCTGTAATAAGTATTTAAATGACCAAATTAGCAAACTAATAGGGTTGCAATTACTGGGATTGATAAATGGGATGGAAAAAAGCAGTATATTCTGGAAAATGAAGGTTTTTAAACATGATTAAGGACTGTTCTTTCTGGGAGACAGAACATTTAGAGTAACAAAATGATGCGTGAGAGATTTTAGAATGAAATCCTCCATCCTGTCATGAGAATATCAGGATGCTTTGATGAGTTTAATACTTTTAAAAGCAGAAAAACTTTATTTAACTCGATACAAAGAAGTGCATCAGCTCGGCAAATAGCAGAAACATCGTCTTTATTCCTTTTAAAGCATGCCTCAGTTTGTCTAATCCTTTACTTTAGGCCTTTTAATATTTTATTCCAAACCTGAATATGACACGGCACCGTTTTGGGCAAACATAACGACACCGGAAACTTTTTCTTTCCCCAGTTTCTCTCTTGCACTTCGACAGTTTGACGCTCATTAATGTAACGTCCCTGAATGAAAAGTCGTTTTGGGCGGACGGTGACAGCCTGCGATGACGCACGGGGAGTGATGCTGTGGGGTGGAGGGGTGTGTGTGTGTGTGTGTGGGGGTGTGTGTGTGTGGGGGGTGGGATGCGAGGATGAGGATGGTTGGATGGTGGGGATACACGAGGGAAAGTGGTTCTAGGAGGAAACAGTGAGTCATCTGGTAGTCATCATCTACTCTGGAGACTTGGAGCACCTGAAGGTTGGGCGGTTCTCCCGGACAGATCTGAGAGCTCTCCGCGCTGAGCGCACTTGTCCCCCCCCCGCCACCCCACCCCCAAAGAGACCCCCCCACCCCATTCAGCGTCTGAACGCGAGTCGGTAATCTCAACCTTCTCCAAACGCGTCTCATCAAACCATCAGGATGTGAAGATTCCAACTCAAAGTTAGGTGAGTGTGGAGAAATTCAATTTATTCGAAGCGTTTTTAAGTTATTCTGCGGCACCGACGAACCCGCGTCTGGTCCAATTGACGCGTTCCGTTTATTTGCCGTTCATGCCGGTGAAGCGCGTTTTATTCTCTCCGGAAAGAAAAAGAGGAAGAAAGAAGAGGAATTATGTCGTCTAAATTGTGCAAAAGCACCGGGAAAAAAATGTTAATTTAACTCTTACTCTATTTTAAAATGATTTTAGATTGGTTACGCGTTGGAGCGTCTTTGTCTCTCCTTATCTGCGGGGGATCTGTCTAAAATAATAAGCCTGGGTAGCTCCGCTCTATAAATAGTTGAATAATATGATGCTATTTCTGTTGCCCTTAAATCTGCCTCCAGTCTCTTACCTGCACATCTTAGGGAATTTTAGCTTTTCATACGCACTGATGTCACTTTTAATTTAAGGTAAATCCATTATGAGCTCTGCGCTCTGACTGCTACCCGTCATAAGTCCCTGTCTCTGCCATTTTATTAAGGTGGATGTCACTTTCTGACACCCAAAGTCCTGCCTGTGGAGCTGGGAAGCCGCCAGCACATCGCTCAGATCATATACGAGCCACAATATTTACTCCTGACCAATTAAAAGAGCTGCAGACATGGAGAGACTGCATGTCCAGAGCTGCCCCCCCCCCCCCAACAGCAGCAGTTACTGAACATCAGCCTCTTCCATGCAGTCTGTTTGGAAACCATCCAGGATGGGTGGAGGAGTCGTCCTGCACCAGGAAGGAGCATCCACATCTAAAGTCAAATAACCCTGAACACGACCCCCGGAGCAGGAGATCCAACCCCCAATTATTGCTGAAGCTGATCACCTATTAGGGAATGAGTGGGAGTGGAGGTGTGTGTGTGTGTGTGTGTGTGTGTCACGCTGCTCTTCCTTTGGGCGACACATGAATGGGTGCTACCCCGTGTGAATACTAAACAGATCAGGGTCGTTGGATGAAAACCTCCTCCAACTGGTCCACAAACTGGTTCAACATCATCAGGATTCATTCAGAGCTCCATTAATTGGATGTTCAAGTCCTGCCATCAGAAAGCGTGAGAAGAATTAATGAATCAAATCTTCTTCTTTTTTTTTCTTCTTATTCCAGGGATGAGACTTTAGCAGGAATTATAATTCTGTATTTTAACGTGGTCCCACAAGCTGCTGTCTGAACCCACCTGAGTCCTGATTTGTCCACATCACGCTTGATGTCTGATGCAGCTTCATACGTTCACCAGCAGTAACTTGATCTTCCTCCGATGAGGAGTGATGAAGGTGTAATGAGCTCCTGCAATCCTCCTGCGGGTAAACGTGTGGTTATTACCTCGGAGGCGCCGGCCCCACCACCCCCTTCACCCCCGTGAGTGGGTGGGAGAAGCTCTCAGGTGCAGCTGCAGGATGCAGGCTTCCTGTTAGCGCTGGAGCTAACCGCTGGGTAGGCTGGGGGGGCCTACCGGGATTGTTAAACCGTCGGACGTCCAGTGCAGAGCAGAGGATTGTGGGAGGAGGGAAAGGTCAGCCGGTGGTTAATAGTGTGACAAGGAGGGAGAGGAGGGAGAGGAGGGGGAGATGGACGGGTGAGAAGAATGTTAACACCCTCTGATGGATGGATGGATGATGGATGGATGGATGGATGGATGGATGGATGGATGGATAGATCGATAGATAGATAGATAGATAGATAGATAGATAGATAGATAGATAGATAGATGGATGGATGGATGGATGGATGGATGGATGGATGGATGGATGGATGGATGGATGGATGGATGGATGGATGGATGGATGGATGGATGGATGGATGGATGGATAGATAGATAGATAGATAGATAGATAGATAGATAGATAGATAGATAGATAGATAGATAGATAGATAGATAGATAGATAGAATTAGTCAAAAAGAGGACAACCCAGATGAACTTTTAATTTGGTCTCAAAGCAGCTTAACAAAATCCTGGACTGGTCGCCATGGCCGCGCTACTTTAACTAGTCCCATCTAATCTACCTTTAGTTAAGGAACATCCACGGCACAAACGTTCCTAATCTGCAGCGACCAGATTAATGTCACATCTGTCAAAGTTTGGGAGCATGAAGTTATCGTTGTGCAGTCAAAGGACAGAACATTAAAAATTAAATTAAATCCATGCATCAATGTCAGAAACGGTGATTCAGGCCAAACTTTTGCTCTGCTGGATGAATCACCAACAAATCTGCCCGATCTGGATGAAGTTCTGTTCTCTGATCCACGGCCTTGACGGAACAAAAGGACTTTACATTGTGACTCGACTCTGAAACGTTTTTGTCTGGGGCTTCGTTTGAAATGCGATTGTAGATAAGATTGGAAAAAAGATTCACTTTCATTTGCGGTAGTTATTATAAAACAACAACAGCAGCAACAACAAGCATTTGTGAAGCATTCTGGAAGAACATCAGGAGGTCCCCCTTTATTGTGCCCCAAGTAATAAATTCTTTCCTGGCCCACGCCTCATCTGTCCAACCTGTTTTATGGAAATCTGTCCAGGATGTTTTGTCTAATCCTGACAAGAAACAACAAGGCGGTCAGAGACTGCAACATCTCGCGACAGTTTTGCACCCTAAAAGATACAAAAGTTGAAATTTAACCTTGATCTAGTTTTCTCAAGGTCAAGGTCATCATCTCATTTTCATCCCCTTTGCTGCCTGAGTAATGTGCTTTTTTGTTTCATGACAATCTGCAACGGTTGTGGAGATATTTGGTAGACAGAATAGAACATCCCAGTTAGCACCTTTTTAG
Organism: Antennarius striatus; assembly: GCF_040054535.1. NCBI lineage: Eukaryota > Metazoa > Chordata > Actinopteri > Lophiiformes > Antennariidae > Antennarius > Antennarius striatus. The sequence goes on along the minus strand of NC_090778.1, from coordinate 26,777,007 downwards.
CACCTTATCATGAAAATCAAATTATATTTCATCAAATTTCTTCTGAATGCTTATGCGAGTGTGTGCAGAGCTCTCTTTGACGCTTTAGCTTAAACACTTTAGCTTACCAAACAATCACATTCTCCAAAGTGTTGAACCGAAACCTGATGTGAATTAAGGAGTCAGAACGCTCCACTGCACGTGTCATCGACTGCCAAACTCAATGTGTATTGGCTTGACCTCTACGTATATAAAGGTCACATGGGATATCGATCTGGTTCGAGCCAGACCAGCTTGGTGTAAGTCAGTAGAAAATCATAGCCATAAAATACACATTTAGTCTTGTGACCGAGGCTATCGACTCTTTTCGTCCTCATCGGACGTTTTAATTGTACAACACTTCATAAACAATCATCTGATCGGTCCTGATAGCTTCAGCCTGGTATTTTTTAATCAATTAGCTGGAGATGCTAGGTGTCGTTGGCCCGACTACAAATACGACTCCTGTTTTCTTATTGAACTGTTGCATCCATTCCTCTGTCTGTCTTTTCTCAGGCGGTGGATGCTGCTGCTGCTGCTGAATCCCGTCACCGAGCTGAAACTCAATCCGATGCCCCCGTTTGGCGGGAAGAAGACCCTGACCACCACCCGTCTTTACCGAGAAACCCTCACGTTTGTCTTCAGAGAGCGTGTCGGAGACGTGCACACCCATCATAATGCAATCCTAGTGCACAAAAACAGCTGTAAACTCAGTCGTGCTTTTGGAGATGGATTACCTGATTCCAGCGCAGTAGGATTTGTCTGCATGTAATATACTTCTCCCTCTGTTGTGTTTTTTCTCCACGCTTTGCTGAAGTAATGGCTCGGCTGCTCAAGGCATCATCATTCATAGCGTTCTGACAAGGCAGATCATTACTCTAATGGCCGTTATAAAGATGCCCTGATGCCCCTTTTCCCCCCTGCAGCCGACCTGAACAGGTTTCTATGAGTCTTAGCCGCACCGGACAGCGTCGAGCGTCGCCTTAGTGTCGGGGCAGATGGTTCCGGGGTTGGACAACATGACCCCGGCTCCTCTGACACAGAACTGCTCCAACTGCAGCCAAGTTTTGGCATCAGAGCTCAACGTGGTGAAAGCTGTGGTTCTGGGCCTGGTGCTCGGCGCCATCATCCTGTTTGGAATAGTCGGGAACATCCTGGTGATCCTCTCGGTGGTTTGCCATCGACACCTGCGGACCGTCACGCATTATTTCATCGTCAACCTGGCGGTCGCCGACCTGCTGCTGAGCTCCACCGTCCTCCCCTTCTCGGCCATCTTTGAGATCGTGGATCGGTGGTTGTTTGGTCGGGCATTTTGCGACGTCTGGGCGGCGGTGGACGTGCTCTGCTGCACCGCCTCCATCATGAGCCTCTGCGTGATCTCCGTCGATCGCTACATCGGCGTTAGCTACCCGCTGCGCTACCCGACGATCATGACCAAACGCAGGGCGCTGCTGGCCGTCATGCTGCTGTGGGTCCTGTCCTTCTTCATCTCCGTCGGACCTCTGTTCGGCTGGAAAGAACCGGCGCCTGAGGACGAGTCCATCTGCAAGATCACGGAGGAGCCGGCCTACGCCATCTTCTCCGCCGTGGGCTCGTTCTACCTTCCTCTCGCCATCATCCTGGCCATGTACTGCAGGGTCTACGTGGTGGCTCGCCGGGAGAGCCAAGGGCGGAAGGAGGGCCACAAGACGGAGAAGTCCGACTCGGAGAAGGTGATACTCCGGATCCACAGAGGGAACACGACCGCCTCGGAGGACGAGGCCCTTCGCAGCCGCACGCATTTCGCCGTGCGACTGCTCAAGTTCTCGCGAGAGAAGAAGGCCGCCAAGACGTTGGGCATCGTGGTCGGCTGCTTCGTGTTGTGCTGGCTGCCCTTTTTCCTGGTGCTGCCCATTGGTGAGTCAGGTGACGTTCATGTATGTGACGTTCTAGTCTCCAAGCGTGCTTCTAGAAGAAGGGTCACCCATCCCGTGACAACCGAACGTCCTCATAGGAAGCTTGTCCACTCTGGGTTACCATAGAATGCAATTTCCTAGCACATAAATAGCATTTCATGTTATTTCACGCCTCTTAGTTTTTTTGCATGTCATTTAACTCCTTCTGCATTAAGCTCTTCATGTTTCAACCAACGCCGTCTGCACGAATGAAGGAAACGATGCCTTAGGGTGACTTTTTTCACGTGTAATTCGTCCAGCTTGGATAGATTAAAAAAAATAATTTAAAAAATGACTACAGGTTTATTAACTTCACAGTTTCATAACAAGAACGAATGAAGCCATTCTTAAAATTCTTTCTTCAATGACAAACAGGTAATAATATTTATAATTTATATTTCCTGCCCTCCTGAATCCTGGAACTCTAAAACAGAATAAATCTGTTTGTTTTTTTTTGCTTTTTTATTAATTTAAAATCATCTTGAAACTTCTTTTTTTTTTTTAATCTTTCCTGGAACTAAAGGACAAAAATGTGATTGTGGTTCTTTTGGGGTGAAGCTGGGACTGTCGCCCGCATCAGAGCCCCCCAAACCCCCTTAGGGAGACAGAATAGAGGTTTTATTCGACAGATTCTGTCACCTCTGAGCTTGAATGGATGGATATGAGAGCAATAGTCTCCCCCATCCCTCACCCAGACGAGACACCCCCCTTCTTCCCTTTAAAGACCCGCAGGACAAAAGCATTTTAATGACACAGATTTCCCAAATCAAAAGCTGCTCCTTCTCGTTTTGATCGTCTGCTTTTATGGATATGAGCTGCTTTCAGGGAGCCGTTTCCTTTCTCCTTCGACCCCTTTTTTACAGATCCATTCAAGGGTTGCCAGGTTTTTGTTGTTTTGTTTTTTAAATTCTAAGGTGCGGCGCAGTAGTTTGATGGCGCTAACTGAATTGCCGCTGTGTGGGAGCGCTCTGAAGTTCATCCGGACGAGCTCTGTGGCCTCCGAGCGCCGGTGTAAGTGACTCCTCCAGGTAGCCTCGCTATAAATAGCCGCTATAAATCTTTCAGGTGTCTGACAGCCTCCGGTCTGTAAACAAAAGCTCCGCGTCACGGCCCGGCGCGTCGGGCTCACTCCGGCCCTCCGGTGAAGCGACAGGTCATCGCTCCCGGTGTGTGTGTGTGTGTGTGTGAGACACGTCAATGCAACGCCAGCCCGGGACTGACGGATTAACTCATCACAAAGGTGTCAAATTTTATAAGAGCTTCCCTCCGAGGGCGAGACAACGAGAGAACGGCGCTCCTGGAAGAAGGAACGTGAGACGGAAATCTGATGCGACAACGCGATATGACGAAGCCTCGCACATCCCTCCAGGTTCTCTGATTAATTCCATGCTCTCATGCTTGTAAATGCAGCTGTCGGCGGTGGGATGGAGGCCTTTCGTTTCCTCGGTGAATCAATGCAGCGGTTCGGTTCGACTGGCAGAGGTCGATAAATGGTTATTCTATTTGGGAGAAATAAATAATGGTTATTAGATGAGCCCGGTTGGTTCGTTCAGGGGTTCTTCTCTCTCCTTGACCTTTTCAGAAATGTGGCATCCATTTTTTTATAATGTCACACATGAGCTGCGACGTCTCAGGGTCAAGAACTTTAGCCCTAACGTCCTCAGGAGGTCAGGGTGCGATCATCGCACCTAAATTGATAGATAGATAGATAGATAGATAGATAGATAGATAGATAGATAGATAGATAGATAGATAGATAGATAGATAGATAGATAGATAGATAGATAGATAGATAGATAGATAGATAGATAGATAGATAGATAGATAGATAGATAGATAGATAGATAGATAGATAGATAGATAGATAGACTAATTCTCCACTATGTTTCTGCATTAATGACGTCAATCAGGAAGTCAACTCTTACCACTTGGTGGGGGCGTTTGTGTGAATCTCCCCAGCTGGGAACTAATTTTTCTAATGACACCTAAACCATCTGAATTCTGTTATTAAAGTCAGGCTGAGGCAGATGGTGGATATTTTTGTCCGCATTTGATTTATTGATTACTGTTTGGACGCAAAAGATAATTTCCACTATTAAAAATCAATCATCCCTGAAAGGCGTTTCTTGTCTGACACCATTTGGCTGAATCGACGGATTCGGAGCTGGCGGCGTGGCGTCGGACTCGATTTCCTGGAATATTACCCAAGTAGCTGCATCTGTTCTGACGCTAAACATCTTCTTCTTTTTTTTGTTGTTGCCCCCGACAGGATCCATTTTCCCTGCATACAGACCTTCAGACACCATCTTCAAGATCGCCTTCTGGCTCGGTTACGTCAACAGCTGCATCAACCCCATCATCTACCCGTGCTCCAATCAGGAGTTCAAGAAAGCCTTCCAGAGCTTGCTGGGAGTTCACTGCCTGAGGGTGATCCCCAAGCCACACCACCTGCACCTGAACGCGGCGCCGAGCCAAGTTCAGGGTCACGGCCAGTCCCTCAACCTGGGTCTGGACCTCAGGGCGGCTCCCTGCCGGCTCAGCCCCACCTCCTCCGTGGTCCTGTCCAGAACGCCGTCCTCCAGGGACAGCCGGGAGTGGAAGGTCTTTACAGGAGGTCATGTGGAGGGATCCGGCCCGCCCGAGACCGGCAGGACCAAAGTGGCCAAATTCTGCAATAAAAGCTTCCATCAAACCTGCTGCTGCATCTTCCACAGTGGGACCCCCCCGCAGGAGGACAGTTACGCCCGGCCCGCTCCCGTCGGAAGCCTTCCCACCATTAAAATCCACAAACTGTCCCTGTCGGAAAAAGGCGAGGCCGTATAACAATCCTTCATCCATTAGCCCGGACTCTCCTCCTGAGGTCACTAATGAGGGTCCAGATGCAGAGGATGAGCCGCCACGGATTTTAAATGTGAAAGGGATAAAGTCACGGCTTTTATCGTTACGTGATTCCCTGAATGTGAGCTCTAAAGAAACATAACAGCCATTACGTTACACCCCTTTAAGATTACGCACAAACTGGCGGTCCATCAAAAGTGGAAGAATAGTTCCAGTAAGACTCTCAAAAAAGAGAAAACAGGAAAGATTCCGACAGATTTCCGAATGTTTACGTGTTTTATAACAAGACGAGCCGCTGGGATGTATACGAATGTTTTATATGATGCATGATTTCATCAAAAGCCCCAGAGATGCTGGTCAGTGGTGCTCCTGTTCGCCACAGTTTGCCTATGATGCTTTTCCTGTCGTCAAAGTGTGGTTGGTGTCGGATCAGTCCTCGTGTACTTCCATGTCACGTTACAATAAATTTGTATGACACATTCCAAATGGAGGGGATGGTGAAAACATTTCTGGACTCTGGTGGTTTGTTTCTTCAGGGTGTCTTAATACCCTCCTGGTGGAATTTTTAGCCGACCTTCTGGTTGCTGATCTCAGTCCTGACCCAGAGCTTCTTAAAAAAGATCCACCAGAATTAGAAACTGAAACACGCAAATACTTTTTTGTTTTTTGCAAAAGATCTGAAAGAGATGACAAACATTCATTCCAGAGTCTCTCTCCTTTAGCATCAAAGGTCGAGAGGACAACCTCTGCCGTGGGTATTGATCGATTTCCCCCCCGGATGCTCCTCCTGCAGCACCGTCCTGCAGGAGGTGCAGCCGGCGTTCCCCTCTGTGCATGTTGAAAGCCTCCCCACAGCAGCGAGAGTGCTCGTCCGTGTCCGCGTCGTCATTGGCTGGCGTGTGCATGAACTTGTAAATCACGCCATCTTTGAATCGGGAGAGCAGCAGCAAACTGCAGATGGTACAAGATGACCTAATTCACCCTTGTCCTCTGTTGGCCCTCCACGCACCGACTGATGGGATTATAAAACAGACCTACATGGAGATATATCATCTTCCATAGCTGTAATTAATACCATCGTGACATCTGCAGCCTCATTGGTCAGCGGTAGAGGGGAGGACAGCAGGAACAAAAGTCTGTGACTCTGTGTCTCTGGAGATTTTCCATCTCCTCCCACTTCTTCTCCATAACCTCTAACTCCTGGAGGATGGAGGACTATGGGATGTGTTCAGTCTCCAACTTGAACTGGATTTCAGTTCCTCTCCTCTTTCCCGGAAGACAACAATTCTCGATGAAAAGCATCTTCATTGACCTCATCTTCCCGCAGCTTCTTCACTTCATGTTTCCCGTTGCAGATCTCCCTCCATCTGCATCTTCAGACCACGAGAAGCCATCTTCAGTTTGTTCCCTGTCTCAGCATGCTGCTGCCTCTCAGAGCTGAGCTCCACCCTCACTGACTCCACTTCCTTCTGAGGTTTTTCATTCTGTTCCTTCATCATCTCCAGCTGGACCCGGAGGTCACGGGTCACGGGTCTGCTTGTAAAGGATTCAAAGAAGTTTTTTTTTGAAGGTTTCTCGCTGCAACTTCAGAACCCCGACGTCCTCCGAGCAGGAAGTCAGATGGGCTTTCAGAACATGCACCACCTCCTCCATCAGCTCCTTTTCTCAGCTCCACGTGAGGCCAGGAGTCTGCTGGCGGAGCTTCTTTAAGAAAGCCCACAGAACCTCTGAAACTACAGGTTGCTAGGATACCGGTCTGTACCAAAAAAACTCCTGATCTTACTCATGTTGGTTTTAGGTATTGGTTCTAATACTACTACCCTACTTAGTACTACTAAATAAGCAGTAACATAAAAGGTTCTGATCCGTCCAGAGACCAGACATCCATCCTTTGTCCATCCCGGTGCAGATCGGTTCAGACCGGCTGCTGGAGGAGGTGAGGACGCGCCGGACTCCCTGAAGATCCCACCCCCGCTGCTGGCCTGTGTTTGCTAAACGGATTAATACTGAGCCAAAAAAACAAAAACAAAAACTGTAGTCACAGTTTTAGTATTCTGACACATTAATGAACATCGATTCCAACTCAGAATGAATGATATCACGAATCATATTCGTGCAAAATCGATGTTCATCGCGTTATGGATGTCGCTCCGCGCGCGTAATGGTGGTGCGTCTTGTGCGCAACTGGTGATGGAACGTCTGCACACTTTTCCCAGGAGCTTTGTGACGTCTTCCAGATGGGCTGAAGATTCTGTCATGATATGGGGCCCCCTCTCCGCTCCTCTCTTCATCTACAGACCTAATTGGACGGCTGTCAAGGCTTCACTAATCGCGTAAGTATTATTGATGCGCGCCTTCGCTGATGCGTCTCGCTCGGCTCGTCTTCATGGAGGAGTCCCTGCTGGAGAAGGAGCTGGAGGTCGGAGGAGGAGGAGGATGCTGTGAAGCCACGGAGCTGTGCCTCCACCTAGCGTCCCACTGCCCCCCTGCAGCTACACCACCCCCTGCAGGGATGACGCGTTTTCCGTGAAATACTTCTGCTCCAAATGGATTTATCTTTATTTTATGTATCGCGTTGTTTTCTAGAAAGGCGTTTCATGCATCTGCAAGTTCCAGGCTTTCCTGGAAGGACTGCGTGATTCCTGGAGACACTTTTCTAATTAATGGATTCCATTAAGACCCAAAGAGACAGAGAGAATCTTTATTTTTTTTGTCAGTGGAGGAAGATTTAAAGCCTCGCTTGATTAAAGTCTGGCAGTTTTTTACTGACAAAAGTGTGAACCGTAAAAAAAAAAGGTTATATTTTCACTCCTCCAAATTTTTAAAATGCTGTCTAATATCTTTTTATGACATGAAAGTTCAGTTTGTCGATTATTTCATGCCTTACTTCCTCTAAACGTCTATCTACTTGAGCATTTTCAGCCCTCCATAAATTTTTTTTGGAGCAGGATTACGCACAAACAACAGGATGGATTTCCACATAAATTACTACGCAATTTTCCTTTAGGATTATCTATTGATCGATCCATCAATCGATCCACGGTCAGGATTCAATTCGATCACCTCACAACTTTCTGGAGGGTTGGGGTTTGTTCTGAAAAGCAGAGCTACGTAATGGATTAGAGCCTTGGTGGAGGCAGCGCTGTGCTGTATTAAAATTAATTAAAGTTTGATGGTTTCCCCCAGTGAGGGATTGAATTACACATTAAGATGCGGCAATTCACAAACCAATTACTGTGAATGAAATCTGCGACCCAGCTTATGTCTCCCTGAGGAAAGACCTTCCTTTTCTAAACAAATCTGTAATGGAGCCCACAGTCCTCTTCCAGTAGAAGGTGCCGCTCTTCTTCACTCTTTTTCCTGCTATAATGCAGGTCATCAACTAAACTTTATGGAGCATTTCTGGAGTTTTTTTTAAAGAAAAAAAACTTTTTTTTCCTTAACAGCTGAAATCTGTTCATTATTCTTATAATTATATAAAAAAAACTGCAAGAAACACGCAAACGGTTCATTTAAATTACTTATAGTTGATGAATTTGTGTTAAAAAAAAAAAAGGAGGAATCTGTAGAAGTTTGATTTTTAGTGACTTTAATCCACTGAAGTCAACACACAAGGTCAAATGCTGACAGGATGGATGGTTTACCCTCACACGCCCGACACGCCCGGCGCTGTCAAACGCCCACTTCACAAACAAAACCCAACACTTGACCTAAAACAAGACGGCGTTGGCGAGTCCGAAGCGAATCTGCGAGGGGCGGAGGAGTAAACGGGTAATTCATTCACGACACCGACACGAACAGTGAACACACCGTCAGCACGCTGTGAGAGATTTCATACAAGCATTCTTCATCAGGTCTCCGACGCGTCCTCAGAGCCGTCATCGACACGGTGTGCTGTCAATATCTTACAGAACAGGCAGGCGAACACTTCCACAAATACCCTAAAACGTACAGACATTTCCAGTACAAATAAAAAAAAAAAAAAAAGTTTCAAGCCTCACACACGTTTTTTTTTTTTTCTTTTCTTTTCTATTTTTGGATCGTTACAGGTGCAGAACAAATTTATGCATCATCCGTGTGGAGGTGGACATCGTCTGCTCGTGTACAGCAAAAGGTCAGATAGCACCGGGTGCAGACGGGTCGCCGGTAGATCCGCAAACTAGCTTCCTGAACTATATATATATACACAGACACCGATCTTATTATTGGAAGCTGGTTGCCTTGACAACCTAAAAAAAAAAGAAAAGAAAAAGAGATGGAACAAAGGTTGGTGTTTCGCAGAGACAATGTAGAACACTCCAACCGTTCTTCGCCTCCATCCTGGTCCGCGAGTGGTTAAACCCTAAAATACCCTTACTTTACCTTTCAGTGCACAAAGCGCTTCACACAAACAGAATCGATTAACAAAAAAGTGCAACTATAACACAAAAGAAGGAAGACGGGGGTGAACACAAGCCGTGTTTTCCTCTGGTTAGCGTTAGCGTCCTACGAATGAGAACAAATGTTAGCTTGAGTTGGTAAAACCGACGCTGCGTCGGTCGTCGTTCTGAGCAGAAATAAACAGAAATAAACAGCTGGACCGAACGGTAAACAATGTAAACAAACTGAAACCAAAGTCACCCGATCCTTCCTCTACGGTGGGGGGGCGGGGCGTGGCAGCAAACTAAATGGAACGGTGCTGTTTCGTAATGCATGAGGTGACGCGGTGGCGGCGTGAGGATGGCGGCCGTCGGGGTCAAAGGTGACATCGACGGGCGTGGCCTCCGGTCCCGGGTCGGCCGTGCATCCCCCACCCCCCCGACGGGATCAGGAGCGCAGGCGAGCGTTAACCCAGGCTGGTGATGTTGGCTTTCCCGCCGGGCGGGGCCACGATGCGTTGGGTGGTGCGGCGGGGGACGTTGTCGTCGATTTGGGCGCCTGGAACACGGAGGGACAGAGTGAGGCGGTGATGTTTGGGGGAACGGCGCCCCCCTATGGGCGGGCAGATCACTCACCTGACAGGCTGAAGCCGGACTGGTGGAGGTTTCGCACCGGCTGCTGCACCGCCTGCTGCTGCTTCTGCTTGACGGGGGACGTCTTCACCGCGGCGACGGGGGGCAGCGCCTTCGGGGACAGGGTCACCTCGCACACCGGCCCGTCGTACTGGCCCCTGGGGACCCCTCGCAGCTCCGTGAGCTGAGCGGATGAGAGCAGGTGATCAGATGTGATGTCAGACAGACCGGAGGGCGTGTCGGGGGGCGTGGGGGGGGGGGGACGGGACTCACCCGGCTGCGAGCCTTTATCCTCTTGTAGACGTGCTCGGAGAAGGGCTTACGGCTGACGTAGCGGCCGCAGCCCTCCGTGGTATGGAGGCTCCCCTCCTCCAACACCACCTTCCCCTGGCTGATGACCACCACAGGACCCCCCCGCACCTCCGCCCCCTCGAAGATGTTATACTCCACAGCCTGAGAGAGGAAGGAGGGACACGGATCAGCTGGTTTTCACGCAGACAGCTGGAGGAGACTCCAACGAACCCATCGTCTGACCAGGTTGTGGCTCTTGGCTGTGATGATCTTCGTCACATCCGGGTCCCAGAGCACCAGGTCGGCGTCGGAGCCCACGGCGATGCGGCCCTTACGGGGGAACAGGTTGAAGATCTTGGCGGCGTTGGTGCTCGTCACCGCCACAAACTGGTTCTCGTCCATCTTACCGGTCACCTTTCAAGACGGTATGACGAAACACACGCAAACGATTAGTTGTTTTAGGACACGTGTCAAACTCAAGGCTCGGGGCCAAACGTGGCCCTCCACATCATTTAATGTGGCCCCCGGGAGCATAAAAGGTCAGAGTGTCTAAAAATAAATAGGTCAAAAGTTTTTTGACCACAATGGTCAAAAAAAAATTATGGGAAATGGTTTTTTTGACCAAAAACTACATTTCCCACAATGCAGTCATTAAGCTAATTTCAACTTTGACAAAAAAAGGTTGTGAAGAAAGTTAATGTCGTAACTTGTGTTTGATGTTATTTTTTTGAGTTCTGTGGGTTTGATAACCTGACAAATTAAAGGGATTCATATTATAGTAGAGAAACAGATTTTTTTTCTGTGTAACTGTGATGTTTGTAACTTGAATCAGGAATAAATTCAGATTTATTTAACATTAAGGAGTAGTTACATTTAGTTACATTACACTGAGTTACATTTAGTTACATTACACTGAGTTACATTTAGTTACATTACACTGAGTTACATTTAGTTACATTTATTAGTTACATCTGACCCTTTGAGGACAGTCATTATGCTGATGTGGCCCTCGGTGAAAATGAGTTTGACATCCCTGTTTTAGGAGGTCAATCGCTCCACGGTGGGGCGTTAAAGACGTCTGGGGGGGTGGGGTGGGCGGAGCTCACCACACATTTGTCCCAGATCAGGGACATCCTCTCCTCGGTGCCGTTGGTGCCCTCTGGGATCAGGGTGAAGTTGTCTTTGCCGATGGCACGCTGAGACGTCTGGAAGGTGCAGTGGGCGCTGCCGGTCACCTGCAGGTCGCCGCTGGGCGGGGAAACATCGGTTTAACGACGACCAGACCGATGAAGACCCCCCCCCCCCCCCGCTGTGGGATCACCTACCAGGATAGCAAGGAGCTGAGGTAGTCGGGGGTGGTGGGGTCGGGGCTGAGGGGCGGGGAGGTGACGTAGGCCGCGGCCTTGGCCCAGTTCTTGCTCCAGTAGTGGGTCCCGTCTGTGCCCAGGCTGGCCGTGATTGGCTCCCCGTAAACCACAGCGCCTGCAGACGAGACGACGGCGCCGGTGAAAGGTCAGCAAGGCGTGAGGCCGATTTTCACAAAAATGTTAAGGATGATCACTCGTACCCTTTTTCCTGGCGAGGGCGATGACGTCTGCGGCGCTCTTGCTCATCACCTTGGTGACGTAGAGGGGACAGTTGGTCTGGTTGGCGATGGTGATGGAGCGGTTGACAGCCTCCGCCTCCACCTGTAGACACAGATTTATCAATCAGGTCTTTTTTATAATGCGTTACGAATTCTGTTTGAAAGCACTTTTTACGTTTTTCTTTGCTAGATTTCTCTGAAATAATCCGGAAATTGCGACACAAGGAATCAGACATTTACAGTGTTGTTTTCTAACAGTCCTTGTTGCATTTTTATTTAGCTAGAAATCACACTGGGGATATCTGCGACGACTCAGACCTCCTCAAACCTCTTTTGGGTCTGGTCACGGTGACCCCTGACCCCTGCCTTACCTCCTCTGGGCGGCTGAGCACGTGGCCTTCAGGGCCGGTGATCCCCAGCTCCAGAATGCGCCTTTGCTCCTGAATAAATCCAAACGAGAACGTTACCATCTGAAACAGGAAGGAACGCTCACGGCCGGGACTCCCTTCTGTTACCTCTGCAATGATGTCTCCGTTCTCAGCGTGCACTTGAGCAACGGCGCCGAGATCTCTGATGACACCGAACACCTCGTAGATCTAAAAGAGAACGACGCGCACCGGTCAGCTCAGACGCCACAGATTTAAAAACAGGACGTGCAGGCAGAGCAAGCAGAGCGTTACCTGAGAGTCAGAAAGTTGGAAAAGATCCTTATAAGCCAAATAGATCAGGAAAGAGTTGACACCTGAAGACAGCAGAGGAATGAGAGGGAGCAGCCGAAAAGAGAAGAGCAGCAAGAAAGGAGGAACTCAGCGAGAAGGAGGAGCATCAAACAAAGCCGCTCCAATCAGGCGTCTGATTTTCATGCGTGGCTGCGAGGCGACTGCGTACCGTGATCCTTCACCAGGGTCTCCATCTCTTCCTGGGTGCCGATATCCCACGCCGTGACGTCCACGTGCAGAGAGTAGTCGCAGCACGCCTTGCTGTCGGCCCACTCCCTCCACTGTTTGAACGCCGCCACCATGCTGGTTCCCGGCTCCGGCACCACGTGGTCGACTGCGCGACACAAACAAACAGGTGGGATTTCATTTCAAGCAGCATAAATGAGTCACATGCTCGGCGGCGCGCGCATCTGCGCCACGATGACGGCTGAACCTACTGATCATAGTCGTCCCTCCGGCCAGAGCCGCCCTGGACCCCTGGTAGAAGTCGTCTGCCGCCGCCATGCCTCGGTCCGGCATCTGGAAGCGGGTGTGCACGTCGATACCCCCGGGCATCACCATTCTCCCATGAGCCTCTATGATCTTCACTCCACCGGGAACAATCAGGTTGTCTCCTATTTGCCTGGAGGAGAGAGGAAGGAGAGCCTCACCTTACTGTATGTGCAGCTAATAAACTGACTAGCATTCGTGCTGCTAATCTTGACCAGAACTCACTTGATGACTCCGTCCTCCATGTAGATGTCAGCCAAGAATGACTGGTCATCGTTGACTATCTTCGCACCTTTGACGAGGAGCCGATCGCTCTGAAAGGAGGAGATACAGGTTTGTGTTCACTAACTGGGTCATGTGACCTGAATACTATATGCTCCTACAGTCAGCGAACACCACATCCACGTGTCCATCTTACAGCTAACCTGTGAGCTGACAGCGATTAGCAGATGACACAACATTAACATAATGGAAAACAGATCCGCCATCAGTCCCGGGGTCATTCTGGGGACCCTGAATGACCCTATTAGTGTTATTCAGGGACAAAGTTAATCCATTTGCTTCCTTTTAAATTAAAAGCACTTGTCTGCACATTGAGTTTGGGATTTAGGGCAGTGTGGTTTGGTGATATTAATGATTAAAGTTAAAAAGGCCTTGTGCATTCTCTTTCTGATATCTGAATGACTGCCGAATAGAAAAAAAGGTTTGGATGGATGCTGACCTACTTTCCAAAAGAGCTTTTACGACTTTCAACCATCAGGACATCTCTGCTGCAGGCATTTAATGCTCAACATGAAGGAAAACCATTGTATAATTGAAAAAAAATATAAGAATACCATGCACATATAAATCACAGATCTATTCATCTGTTTTTTCTTATTGCAATTTATTTGTGAAGCTATTTGAGCTGCATGAATAAAATGGAAGCTCTTATACTAATCAAGTTTGTTATATTCACAATTTCTATCACATGAATGTTATCGTGGCTGCAGGATTTAACCCCCCCCCCCAAAAAAAATAAATAAATAAATGAAAATAATAAACCAGTTAAAGCCTAAAGAAGAGGCTGAATGAAGGGATGGAGGAGGATGCAGGATGGGGACCGTGAAGGAAGCAGAAACCTTCTTCCCCTACGGGGTGAGGATGCTGGCGGGTACAGCCAGCAGCTGACAGCTGGAGGAGCATCGACCAAACCCTGATAACGGCAGGGACTCGATCTCAGAACGAACATCCCGGTTTCCTCTGCTGATGTCCGGCTGTCGGTGTCGAGCGAAGGAACGAGCTGCTAAGTGACGCTAGCTTCTCTAATCCTGAAGCTAACTGCACGTAAAAACACACAAAACCGAGCGATAAATAGTGTTTTTTTTCCATACTATTTAAATGCATACTCACTGTAATCCGTGGAATATTCTTCTTTCCTTGGTAACCCGACATTTTGACGATGCCTCTCTCTCCGCGGTCCCCCTGCCGGCCTCTCTGCTAACGCTCCGCTAGCTGCACTGGATGAATGGATGCTCGCTTCGGTCACCAGTCGACGCCCCAGATGATTCCTGCCTGTCAACCTCTACCTGTCGATTGTTGATGACGTAATCACTCTGTAGCCTTACAATTAATTCTGAATGTGTAATGATAGGTTTGCCTATAACTCCAGTTTTGTGGGGGGGGTTTTTTTTGTGTGGGTTTTCTGGAACAGGTCTTCACCAGCACTAAGATGACAAGGACCACAAAGAGGTACCGCGCATGCGCACTGCCCCGCCCTGCTCCATGTTTCTTAAACGTGTTCTCATCACTGAGAGGAAAGGGTTAAAAGCAGCTGTGTGACGTCATCAACAGGTTAATCACATGTGGAATAGCTGCCTAATAAAATAATGAAGTTAGTGAACCTCAACGCATCTAAAACCTTTATTTATCTCCACCAAATATAATTAGAAAGAGGTCATGTGATCATTTTTGTTTGTCTGCAAGATATCTAAAAAAAATTGAGGATGAATTTTGCAAATATTTTGTACAGAGGTGGATAATAGGTCAAGGAAATGTTGGTTAAATTATGGTAGATGTAGATCATCTCCTTTGTTTGCATTCAACAGAAAATCGTTTAGTTGTGTAGTGCTCTCTGCTACTCGGTAATCCGCTCTGAAGCAGCCCATAATAACAATAGAAGCATTTTATTAGCTGTGTGACATAAATAATGCATGAAGATATTTATATCTCAGCCACTGTATACAGTACAAACTTTATTCAGATTCCAAAATGCTCTGTATTGCACACTGATCAACTGTACATAAGCGAGTTATGGTTCATGAGTTAGTCGGCGTTATATAACGCATCACAGCCTGAATGCCTGCTGCTCGATGCTTTGCGATCAATACTGTACATAATGATTGATGACTTCTCGGGACTTTATAATGTCATCCATTTACAAACGCTGCCAGCAGAATGTTCCAGTCATCTGATTAGTGTCAGTTTACAGGAATCACATGCATTTTCTTCAGGAACTGCTCTTCCAGCTCGTCTGGAGGTTCATCACACTGTACACAGTTTATTCTCATGTAATGTGAAATGCTTGCATTCTAGGTAAAAGTCTTGTAACACTGTTCAACGAGGCCCCTGGAACTACTTTTCCATTGCGGCGTTTCAGCTGCAGATGCTTCAGCAGGTCAAACAGCAAAAACGCATTACCTACACGATGCTATATAACAACAATATGCATCCATATCAACGCATAAACAAATAAAACAATGTCAAAAGGTGTACACGGGGCAGATCACAGCTTAAAAGTATGCTTCACATCTACATCCTTAAATATCTAAATATGCCGTAAAATTTAAAAAAAAAAACAGTCTAGCATAAATCACCAATGTGCAGTGGTGAGAGATACAAATTTGGCACTTAGCCTTTGCTGCTATGTTACGTTAAAGATATGTAGGCAAAAAGAAGTAAAAATAGCGCGTGGCCTGGTAAATCGCCACGCGAGCCGCTATCCTCGATTTTTAAGATTGCAACAAACTGGATCATTATTTAAGCTTTCCAACCTTCACAAAATAAACCCTTAAAAAGAAGTCCTCAGGAGTCAACAAGATACAAACGCTAGTCTAAAAAAAAAAAAAGTCGGGAATTTAAAAAACAAATCCCACTCCAAATGTTTAGCTAAAAAATTAAGGCCATTAACGTCCTTTCTCTTCCCACAGCCAATTCTGTTTGTATTGCTGATGTGCTGTTTATTTTTGGTTCCTTCTTCCGACTGATTTGTCAGTGGAAGCATTTAGCATTTAGCATGGGAGGCCAGATTTCTCATGACATATTTAAAAAGTAGATAAACTTCACCCCCAAAGCCACTGGACATCAAATCCTTGAGTTAAACCGGATGACTAACATTTTCCATCTCTAACGACGTCTACGGGAATCAACTCGGTGATAGCTGCTTTGACCTGTGTGGAAATGTGACGGAGTGCAACAATATTACGTTATGTGTATAACTGTGGAATCATATCTACGATGGGATGGGTTTAACGCTGACTGGAGGGGAGGGAGGGCGTACAACAGATGCAGAGAGACAACCGGACTACAGGAGGACGTGGAGACAGGAGGACATCCAGGCATTGCTTCCTCTTCTGTTCAGTAGGAGCTGGTGGAAGCTGTGGCGATTCTCTTACCGATGTAGACCCTGCAGAAGAATTCAGACATAAAAGTCATGCAATCAAATCAGAGATCAGATAACAGAGACACTTCAGAAACAGGAAGTGACATAAAAACTGCTAATCTGCAGTCAAAATGAAGGTGCACTTCCACGCTAGGCTAATGTCTCCGATGACACATGGCGAATAACTTAAATACCACATTAAATACTTGTAGTACAAATTGAGAACTGTTAATCAGGCTCACCCGAGGCCGAGAGCGAGGATGTGTGAGATGACTAAGGAAGGAATGAAGACTTTGAGGAATTCGGCGGAGAAGATGCCGCCTTTCTTCATGACTCCACTCTTTCTAATGCTGAGGGATCCTGAACGTCGGGGGTGTCTAAAGTGGAACTCCCTTTGAGGAACAATAAAACAGGGAATGCGAAAATCATTCATAAAACCGCTAAAGGCGACATTCTGAACCACTAAAACCCTTCTCAGGCAACAGCTCAACAAACCCATGGATGCATGACACCGCCCCGAGCACGAGATTTAGATTGAGATCACATTCCAGACATTTCTACACCCTTCTGTTGTGTGTAGAAACCCTGGGTGACTGACCCTTGATGAGTTCTCTTACTTTGGTGGAATATTTTCCGGTCTGCTGGACCAATCAGCGACCCAATCTACTTCTTTGTTGAGCAGGATGTCTTCTTCTCTGTCCTGGTTCGAACCGTCTTCCCCTGACTGGAAATGAACAAACGGATGAAGTTTTTCCGGCTATAACCACTCCAAAAGGGTTTGACCTCTAGAGTTCAGCGTGACATCTTACCAGACTCCCTCTGGAGCTGGGCATCTCCACGTCAAACGTTATCTGGCCCTCGTCCTGATCGGGACTGGGTGGCCTGTGGGGACTAAGTAAACGCATCAGGATGAAAACAACAAACATCTTCCAGACGTTTTAAAGGGCAGACAACACCTTTTAACTCCTACCTGTCGCAGCAGGAGTTACTCGGGCTGGATTCATGCTGCGCATCCAGGAGGATCATCTCCATGTCTCCATTGTGGATGGAGGAGGACGAGGGCACGTGCTCCAGCCCACCAATCAGGGTTTCATCATTCTCAGGCACCACTTCCAGGGTTTGACTCATTCCAGCATTCGCGTTTAATTGATCAGCAGCAGGAATCGGTTGCGGATTAGTCTGCCCGCTCTGAGACCCAGTGTTTCCATTCAGCTCCAGCTCCACCCAAGAGCCTTTGGAGATTAAAGCCAAGAAGGGGGGGGGGGCGAAATTAAGGACAATAAAGCTTTTTGTATTCATGCATACCAAGCGTGCCTCATCTTACGCGGAATCAGCTGACCTATATTCCCTGCACCGCGGATGCCGTGCATTCAAATGGCTGCAAGCGCATCCGTGCTTTCTTTGTACCACTGCCCCACAAAACAGCGTGCACATTCTTCCCCCACCCCCACAGCGAGCTGCGGGTTATGTAATCACTAACAGGCAACGTGCGTCCGTCCGCGCAGTGTTTTCATTCCGGGATGGTTGGAAAGTAGAATCACCTCCGTTATTCACGTCCGACATTTACAGCCGAGTTCACGTCAACCCTGGGCTTCAGGGGCGGCTTGCATAACAGCTGTGAGACAGTCCAGACATGTCGCTGTTCCGAGTTGAGATGTTGTTACATAAAGCGTGAATCGATCACCTCTCTGCGCTAATCAATACGTATTTGATCAAGTTTAATGTTTACGTGTTTTACGGGCCCTTCATCTGCAGACAATTAAGCTAGCTGCTACTTTTGTTTTTTTTTTCGATAGAAGCAATACTATTACGTTAATAACTTGATCAATAAAAAATGTAATTCGATTATACAGAAAATAAATTAATCATATTCATGTAATTTTAAAGTGGTCGTGAATAAAACAATTTATTTCGTCTTGTTTTTGTCTCTAAACTTGTTTTTATTTCGCTCAAGCCCGCCCAATGCAGACTGGAGCATGTGATTGGTTGCCCGGCCATCAATCAAAAGCATCCCACCACGCCAATTGGCTGTGCTGCAATGACATCAACAAAATCATCCACCCCTCCCTGAAGAAGAGGAAATACCTGCGGAGATGCAACTTTTTCCCAATAAAATATACGTTACTGGAATATTCTCATAAACACACGCACTCGGTAAGAAGAGATGACGTCATTATGTATCGAAGCGCTCGAAGAAAGTGACGTCGGGACGTACCGTGAAGCCCGGGCTCCTCGTTATTGTTCAGCGGGGCAGCAGCGGTAGACATGTTGACTTGACGACAGTTTCAGCATTCATCAACAGGACACGCACACACACTACTAAGTACGCATGCGCAGAACAGATCCGGCCTCAAGCCCACAGACCAGCGAAGAGACGGGCGTTAAAATAATAATGCTCATTTTATACATCTATGCAATAAAAGTGTGATTTTAAACGTCACAGATTTTAAAATTTTATTTATTTTAACTAATCATGGGTATGTAAATTGAGGTATTTGATTATACTTGGTTTGGGGAGTAACAATAGGGAAATTTAAAAAAAAAGTGCTGATTATCCACAAAATTTCATCAAATAATAATCTGTATATTGTTCTATAATTAATCAAATCTGTAACAAACCATCAAAAATGGGCATCATTCATGTCCCAGGCTGGATCTTGATTCTACTTATATGGAAGATGAAGAAGTGTCATAAAACTATAATAATCTACCAAAGGTCAAACTGACTCTTCAATCTGCTCGTAGCTGAGTCTCAACAACAACAATCTGTTTCCATAAACACCTTCTACAACAATCATTTTAATAACAGCAGCTGTAACTGTTTGGCTGCAGGGGTGTGAAAATATCTTTCCAAGATTATGCTGTTAATCTGCCCTGCTGGTAAAACCGGTCTAAAATAACCTAACATGCTTTTTAAAATAAGTGGTACGCTAAATTCAATTAAAAGTTGTCATACCAGTATTAACTTACAGCACATCATCTACAATAAAAACCACTTCAGTCATTTTAAAAGTAGACGTTAAGGTTTGCAATTCTTTATTTCTTTTCATCTAAATTGTAGTTTTTTCCATTTGACAAAGATAAACATCGCTGTACAATGCACCATTTGCCTCTCCCTGTGGATCACTAAAACTCTCTTTATCTTTATTTCAATATCCCCTGGAAGGAAAGAAACATAAAACGTACAAATGAATGAAAGTCACAAAAATAAAAAGTGCATTTTTATCTTAGCTCCTGTGATACATCAGACACAAACGCCACTTCACGTGGACAAAAAACAAAAACAAAAAAACTTTTCAAATCCAAATTTGTTTCCTTGAGGCTTCATTGGGCCGATTTCGGTTGACTCAATGGGTCATTTAAAAAAATTTTTCAAAATTCAAATAGTGATTTACCTGTAATTAAGGCAATTTTTACATTGTCCTTAAAATCTGCTTATCCTCTCGAAAGGTCAAGTTTGATCACAGAGCAGTGGTGAAACCCCCTGAGCGACTCCCATCTGCATTATCTCTTTTAATCTTAATGCATAAGGAGGCATAATTATAACGCCGCCTCCGGCGACAGTGATGAGGACGAGGAGGTGAAAGTATAACAGTGTTTAGATGTTTATCTCAAATGTTAGTGAACTCTTACATTTAGATTTTTGTCGTATTTTCAAAAACTTCTCTTCCAGCAGGTTGGATGGATGTGTTGACTCGTGATTTCGGGACAAGTTTTTACTTCATACAAACGACATGAGGCAGCTGACCTCATCTTTCATGAGACGGTAATGAAAAGATGTTTCTCTAAAGGTCACAAAGGGAAGGGCGTCACCTAAAGCCCTGAGAAACGACACCAGCGGAACGCCGCCGTCTGGAGCTGGTGGTTCGTTTAGTGACTGTAGATCAGTTCTTAGATAGTCTGAAGCTTCATGCCCTGAAGCGACGGCTTCACCTGCTGTCGAAACATCTTTACAAAAATGTGCTTTAGTCGACCCCTTTGCTCCGAAAGCCTGAAACATAACAGAGCAGAGGCACAGCCGAGTTCACGTGTTAAAAGGATTCTCAGTGGTCAACATCGCTTCCAAACAACCACCGCCTAAAAACCAGGCGCTTCACACATAACCGCCTGTATTCTCCTGTATCACAGGAGAGAGAAGACATTTGACTGTTATAATATTAAAGGTTGATTAAAATGTCTTTTCTGTTTAGACCCACAAAGGCCTCTTCTTTCACAGCCAGCAAAAATGACTCATCAACAAAACCATGGCACAAAGAAACGGAATAAAATCCAAATACGTTTTTACAGAAACATCAATTACAGTCAGCCAAATTAAAAAAATAAACTGTTCTAGTGCTTCTGACCTCAGAAGTACTGACGCCAGAAAATATTTTCCTTTCAACATCCCAATCGAGGAACGACACGCTTCCTCCACATCCCAAAAAGTCTCTAGCTTTGAAAGAAATACCTGCTAGAAAGAGTAAAAGTGTCCCAACAGTCAACAATCAGACAAACACAGCCAGAGAAACTTCAGTGATCAGACCGTAATCCTGTCGCCTCAATTCATACAAAAATAAATCAACTATAGAGATTCTTCTTCTTTTATCAGGTACAGTACAAAACGTCGTAGAAAAGGAAAACTACAAACGGACAGAGTCGAGCGGTCGCTCGATCTGCGGCGACGCCACAGGCTGAGCGGAGAACCTGGCAGTAGTCAGACGGCGAGAGGATTGGGCGTCGCCACGCCATCGGAGTCCTGAGCGTGAGCTGAGAGAGCTGCGTGAAGGACTGAGTGCTTTGGCATGACTTTACCCCCCCACCACCACCACCCCCATTTAATTCTCTATACCTGATGCACACTCTGGTATCCACCTTAATGGACACCATTAATTAATTTATTTTTGGCTATTAACTAAAAATCAAAAAAGTCCCTCCTCGTCATTTCCATGACAACCAGTCGTCTGGTTTCCGTGACGAGGGGGAAGCCACTGCGTTTACAAGCTGCCATGTCAGAACATCCGATCCACAGGATGAACTGAAGTTCTCCTCCTCGCCGACTGTGGAAACAGACAATCTGACTTTCATACTCTACTGAAATGAATGTAAACCAGTGGCTTCCTTAGAATTGAAGTTTCGTCTAATTATTGGTTCTAAGTTAAACGCTACGATGAGCTAAAACAATAAAACACTAGAGTAATCCTTAGACGGTGTAGCCAGACTTTTACACCAGGAGAGCAGAGATGAGGGAACTTGGCAACTTGACAAAGAGCTGAGGAAACACGGAGTGTGACGGCTCGCGCCGGCGTTGGGGCTGGAGCCGGAAGGAACTTGGTGACAGATCATGATAGGAACAGAATAACTTCCTGTTCAAACAAGCAGTAAAACATGGCAGCCCGGAAAAAACAGGTAGCTGTGGTGTACACATGGGTCATGATGGCACAAGAGGAGGAAGAAACAGGACGTTTTGACGTTTTCCCTTTGGTTCTGGTCGAAAACGGAAGATTTTGTGAAGCAGGAAAAAAAAAAAAGATGTTAAATCCCACAGTGTGGGTGCCGAACTACAAACCCTGCGTGTTTGAAGGTGTACAGGTGGGAACTGTTCTTGTGATCTCCTTACGGACTGACTTAATGCTGCCGTCTTCACATTCAATACTAGAAATCGCCAAGAGCACGTGACGCAAATACTTGGGGATTCAAGCGATGGCAGGTGGTCGCAAACTGGGATCTGCTAGTTCAGTTTCTCCTGGAATATGTACAGGTTGTTGGTAGTTGCCACGGCGATGATGTTGTCCAGGGGATGCCAGGCCGTGTGGATGATCTTCTTGTTAAAGTCCAGACTGTCGACGCTGATCTCGTCCTTTTTTCTCTTCCCACCTGTGCTCACTTTACGGGGCTTCAGGACCGCTCGCGGTTTGCTGTTCTCCCGCGACGCCTCCAGGGTCACGTCCTGCCGGTAGCCGCGGTCGAACATCCTGAAGAAGTTGTTGTAGGAACCGGTCATCACGACACTGCAGAGTGATGGGGTTAGGGGTCAGATAGATCCCAGAGAAAAACGAACAAAACACTTTTAGTAGAAATAAAAAAAGGGTCTGTACCATTTAATAAGTACAGGTAGTCCTCAACATACGAACACAATTGTTTGTATGTTGGTTGTTTGTAAGTTGAATTGTTTGTAAGTTGTTATTTATTAAATTCCAATCAATAATCTCTATTTGAGGTCATTTAAATGTCATTACTATTCTAAATACTAAAGTACTATTCCTAAGAATAGTATTCAAGCGGTGCTGCCCTCACAGGGCTTGTGGCAGAAAGAGGGACTGCAGGATAATAGTTGGATATATGCAGAGCGTTTGTAAGTTAAATGTTTGTATGTTGAGGACTGTGTTGCTTATTAACAGGACTTTTCTTTTGAAACTCTTGGATGAATATTTTGTGGAAAAACAGCAGAGGCTGCTTTTTATTATTTTGTTTTTTCTCTTTAGAAAGTGAACCAACACCCTTCTTCCACCATGGCCACCCTCATGCTCTGCACCGCGCAGATAACCATTGATAAGAGCCTGCTGGCTTCAGTTAACTTAAGGCTGAACACACACACACACACTATGATGTGTGTCACTAGCGACCACTCTCTCTACCCCGGCTGAACCCTCACCTGTCGTTTCCGTTCCAGCAGCACTCAAACTTGTCGAAGATGCAGTCGTTCTCGTAGAGCGAACACAGTTTACTCCTGAGATACTCGTGCACCTGCGAGGAGAAAGTGATGTCGCCGTTAGAATCGGTAGCTGTGCTGTCAAACCCGTAACCCATTACGTTATGTCACACCTGATATGTCTCAACTGGCCGGGCCTCCATGTTCAGATCCCAGATCTTGACGGACAGGTAGTCGCGGGTCATCATGTAGCGCCCGCTGTGGCTGAACTTGACATCAGAAATAGACGAGATGATTTCAGAAAAGAATGAACGGTTGTTCGGATCCTCTGGCTCTTCAAACACTGGAAAAGGAGAGGAACACGTCATTGGTTTTAGCAAACCTTTGGGTTATTAAAACGTTTAAACGTAAACACGCCGACTCGTACAGCTCTAGATGGAGCTGGTTGCTATCGGTTACTGGGTTGTAAATGAACGACGTGTGCTTACATTTGGCGTGCTTGTCGCACAGAGCCGACGCCCTCATGTCACACAGGCGGATGGTGCCTTTGCTGCTGCTGTACACAAAAGTGTTGCACTGGTTGGGGTGGAACTCGGCCGCCGTAATCACCTCCGTCAGCTCCTCCATGTTAGCTGGCTTGATGTCGACGATATCTGAAGGAGCGCGGTTAGGGACCAACAGCTAAACAGTTTAGCATCTTTAAAAGTAGAAGCAGAAATTGTCTAAAGGGACTGAATGAGCGCGGGTTAGTGAATTCTGTGTTTAGAAGTCGATTTGATTAAAAAAAGCCATAAAAGAGAAGAAATATCTGAATTTGGTAGAAAAACATTTTAGTAGAGAGAGGTCCACAGGTACAAGGTGGCAATCCCAGAGTAGGAGGACATCTAGTGGTCAAAACAAATATGACACCTGGAGCTTGTGGAGGTTCCTGATGTACATTTGTCTTTACGTTGGTGTAAAGGAGGACGAGCTGCACAGAATTAAATCTAGAGCCTAAGAAGGTGAGCTGCGTGGAGTTCATGATGTCAAAAAGGATACTAAAGCTGCGGTCGGTGATCTCCAGGTTCCAGAGGTTAATGCGCAGGTCATCCGCCGACAAGTAGGTCTCACAATCGCTGTTGACCGAGATGGAGTTGATGTGGTAGGTGTGAGCGTTGGCAAACACTCGTCTGGGGCTGGCCTCCACCATCAAGTCCATTGGCCTGAATACCGGTACCTGAGGTGGGGGGAGGTCAGCATCTCTTTATTTACCGGCAGGATATTTTCACAAAGAAAGAACTCGTCCCAAACAGACGCTGGTAGTCTGACTACTCACCCGTAATGTTGTGACAGTGTTGAAGTCTCTGTAGCGCCCGTCTTCCTCCTTCAAGTTGTAGCCCTCTGGTCTCTTGTCGCGTTCGCTGATCTTCCACAGCTTTATGGTTTTGTCTGCCGATGAGAGAGAAGAGCAGAGATGGAGGCGTTGGTGTTTCCAGGTGGAGGTCTCTTAGGTCCGACAGCGAACCGGCAGGATTGGAGAGGTGGACCAACCGTTTGTGGAGAGCAGGAACTGCGCCGCGTTCTTCTGAGGCAGCCATCGGATCTTGTTGATCTTCTCCTCGATCTCCAGGCTCTTCAGGTAGTCAAACTCCGGCTCGTGGCTCTGGAAGGTGCTGTAAACGTTGTACTCGCCTCGACACTGGGGCTGGTTCTTACTCTGAACGACGAGAGAAGCCATTTTGACGCGTTACTATAGAAACAAGCCTTCATGACAAGTGAGAATGCTTCATTTACAACAGTTTACATTTCACCAGCTCCAACCGTTTGGACATTTTGTTTGACAGTTTCAATAAATTTAGGAGCTGAAGTGAATTCTAAACGGCTGGGCACAACTACAAACACATCGTCTGTAAACGCTCCGACGAGTCGCCACAGCTCACCTCTGGCTCCTGCTGGAAGATGACGACGCGGCCTCCTTTGTCTCCGGTGGCCAGCAGCTCCCCAGAGTGGTTGAATTCAACAGTGGAAATGATGTCAGCTGTGAATTAAAAGGGAAATTAGAAGAACATCAAATGTGTTCAGCATGAAAAGTCTGCCTTCATTTGATCTGCTTCCATTCTGAAGGGGTGGAATTCTTCCACAGGGACTATTTATTTTTACACACATTTTGTTGGTGCAAAGGATCCAATTCTCCAGAGGGAAATAAAACTAGCATGTGCAGCTATTCAGTCCACAGACAATCCAACCCTGTGTACTGGCTGGCACGACTCTAAGAAAGAACATTCTTTACCACAGCGTCTTGCCCCTCTCTCTCCACAGCACACGATATAATCAGATGCCATCTGACTCTGTGGGAATTCTGATGTCAAGTACAAGAAAGAAAGGAGGAAAGCTGAAGCTGCAATACTCTTGTTTTTCATCCTGGACACTCGGATGGGATCACATTTTCATAAGTGAGCTCAGGCAAAGATTACTGTAAACAACTGTGTCCATATTGTCCTGTAAACACACGTGTTTCAGGAAACATGCATGAGCACACCAGACAGGTGTGGCGGTTTCAATCGAGCACGTAAAGACTTGAGACATGACGATTATTCTCAGCATCAGCTCACTTTACACTCATTCATCGTCTCCAAGCATAGTTCAAAAATTATCGCCGCAACCACATCGGTGAGTCCAACATGGAAAAATGTTTTCTGATCCAATCCCGGTAATGTCAGACCATAGAGAACGATCAAGTCTGAAAACATCGAGTTTGTGTCAACCTCCTTCTGATTCTGAACGGATAAAAGTTTTTATTTCTTGGCCAATCAGCCGACTGACAGCAGCGCCTGAACAGCCATTTGAATCTGAGCCCAAGCAAACACATTGCTCCATCGAATCAACACCGTGACTCAAGAACTTCCTTTTTGATAACAAAACACTCTCGTCCTGCAGCTTTACAAACTAAAATGACTCAACTCTGACTTGCTTTTCACGCCCAAACCCACAAACACAATCTGGGGATTTCCAACAGCATTCTATGAATATTTTGCAGCACTAATGCAAAAAATATATTTGTACCGTTAAAGTAGTTCATCTTTAAGAAGGGTGTGGCACAAAACTCTCTCCTCCCCTTTTGTTTTACACTCAAAGGATTTTGTCGCAACTTCAAAAACCAAAGAGTCGCTGAAAGGCTGACGCCGAGGCCTTCCTTTGTCAGATGCGCTTCAAGAAAAATATCCCTACAATACTAAAGAACACGTTTAACCTTTTATTAACGAAAAAGAATAATCAACTCATGAAACTGTGCACAAACTCTTAATCAAAGTGATCACAAAAAGTAGCGTAGCGATAATAATAATAATAATAATAATAAACCTTTATTGTCCCACAGTGGGGAAATTTGTGCGATTGTGGCAGCGCGGGGGGGAGGGGGTCATACATAATTACTTAAATAATATACATACATATTAACATTTGCAAAATATGTCATTTACATATTCACATATTGTAAACATATTAACATATCATATTACCAGAAATTTACAGTTTACATATCAAAAATATACACTACAGACTGAAGATTACATTGTTCATCCAGAATTACAATGTTTTGTTCTTTGAGTTCTGTGAGTTCTTTGAGTGGTCTGCTGGGAGGATTGCTGGTTGTAGAATAAGAGATAAGAGCGGTAATAGTGTTGCGGTCAACAAAAATACGGCGACCCTCTCTCTTTCCCCACAGGTGAGCAGGTGACCCTATTTGACCTATATTAACATTCTCCCCCCCATGGCCTTTTGACCTACTTATTCCCTCACACAAACAACAACAGACACAATATTTAAACCATCGTACACCTACAAAATACCTATAAAACCATTCATGGCTCGAACAGATTTAAAACAACACACCACATATTTTAGTTTCGGTCATGTTTGATTTAAGCGAGGACAACACTTTTATCTAGAGGTCAGAGGTCAGACTGGCACATCCACCTTACACCAGTGGGTGCTGATGGGACGCCATTGCCAAGCCCCCCCCACCCCCCGGAAGGAAATCCATGTCACAGCATCAACTTTAACCTTAACAAAAACCCATGGGATTGATTGAATGAGCTCCAGAGGTTGCGTCCATCCATGAGGAGGAGGATTACTGCTGATCAGGTAAAACCTGATTTCACCTGAGGAATTATGGGACTCATGTTTAAGGTATTGTTTATGTTCCATTACTGATCAAATTGGGTTAATCATTAAAGATTAATCAGAAACAAAATGCAGCTTTTGAGTCTTTTTTACTTTCCTACACCATCGGAATGTAGAATCCTTACCAACAGATCACAGAAGGTTCCATTCGCTCCACAAACAGGAAGTGTTGCACTAACTTTAATAAAGGTGCATAGTGATCACACAGGACAGGTTAGTAAAGGTTCGATGCCCGCGGCGGGGACTCACCTTCAGCGACATCATCGTCTATGGCTCCTTTGACCTGGGAGAAGCACCACTGGACGTCACCGCTGCCTCCGCCGGGCCCTGAACGGAACGCAGCCCCAACTTTTAATCACACACAACTTCACACGCGTTAGGCCTGGAGCTAACAGGCTAACACCAGTAGCATGAGCACGAGGCTCGCCCTGATTGGATGCGATTAGTTCACATATTTTCCACACATTTCCAACCGGAAGTAGCAGCTTTAGCACTTTTGTCACGGATCACGTCACGCGGTCACTGACATCTGCTGCTAGCATGCTAAGTAGCCTTCGCTAGCTAACCACAACAGACGGGCTAGCCCTCACCGGTGCGTTAGTTAACGGGTAGGGACGATTTAACCCCCCGCTGGCGGGCTCCACCGCCTCTTACCTGCCATGGTGAGCGGCTCGGACCGGGTGTGTAGCGGGTTCGGGCCCCGGACTGGAGCAGAGCTGACCCGGGTAGGCTGGGTGGTTCTGACTGGGGAGCAGTGGAGGGAATGAGCCCGGGCGTGGAGTTCGGTGCGCCGAACACCGCACAAGTCCCCGGTACCGGTTGTTGTGGACCCCACGGAACAGTTTTCAGCTTAAAAACCGTGGAGTGGAACCCTCTCTCGTGAAATGTAGACTTTGAACTCTACTTTGAGGTTCCCCTCGCCTCTCCGTCTCCCAGCGCTACACTTTCAAAATGGCGCAGCTGGGGCGGCGTTCACCAGGCGTCAAGCGGACAGCGGAGGGGATGTTTCGTGCGGTTTCCATTCGGCTGATTTCTCCGCCGTGGACGACAAACGTCTTTCCCCTGAGACCGCATGTTTAAGCGGATTGTACTATGTCTAAATTACACTAGAAGGTAAAAATAACTTTCAAGGAAGACCACGTAATCCGGTTAACTCCGCCCGTGTGGTTTGTGGCAGTACTTAAATCGAGCAAACCATCGCGCGGCCCCCTTTTTTACTATAAATAAATACACACACTTAGAAAAAACAAAAAGTATACAGTATATATAATATAAAAATATATACAGTATATAAATTAAAAAATTATAAATAGACATAACTATAAAAAGTTATATTTTAAAAATTATAAAAGTTATAAATTTTAAAAATTAAATTTTTTAAAAATTATAGATATTGTATATTTTGTTACCTTTATTCACTTTTTAATTTCTCCCATTGAACAAGTCTAACTTTCCCTCTGTATCAATGAAGAAAGCCGAGTGGTACATGTTTTATCTACGTTTTTCCACAAAAAAAAAAAATCCATATTTTTCTGTCACGGTGAAGAAACAACAAAAGTCCAAAACTAGGTCAGAAGAAAGGGCATTTCTTTTTATGATTTAGGGATTTTATTCCTTAACTACGGGAACATCATAGCTTTTGTTGAATTGAATATACAAGTACAATTTGAACTGAAATGAAAAAGCCTTAAAACTTGATTTTTTTAACTCTACAAAATCAGAACCTGAAGTTCCACCTGTCGGGAGAAGCAGGCTGGTCAAATAATTGATGCAACATCAACACCCAAAACCCCTCCGGGACACGGTTCCTCCTGTTTCCTGTTTATCCTCACTGGTTTTATTCTCTGAGTTAACAACAGAGTCCATTACGTCTGGAGGCCTGGATGTTGAAAAACTATGGCTGACACTGACAGAGAGGAGACGGTGATGGATTGTCACGGCGATGAGCTTCTTTGCTTCTGTTTCTGCTGATATTTACAGAAATATTTTTATCTGTGCTTATTAAGGAAGAAGCTGCTTTGGAGGCTTTAAAAATCAAGAACACACAGCACTGATGTGGAATTCTTCACAACCTAACAAACTTGTTTTTTTGTGTGTCTGAATTGGCCGTTTTCCAAATCAGCAAATATCACACACGACTGCACATTGAACAAAGTCAGCAAACACCCTGGATGTAAGCAGGGAGTTTCGACTGAAGTTGCTCTGCATGTCTGCAAAACCCTGAGCATTATTTCAAAGTAAATAAGAGCTCTGCTGCAGACTGCAAGTCACTTCAGGAAGCAGACATGATCACTCTAGCTTTTACGAGCAGATATTGATTAATTAGAGGAGACTGCATGGACCAAAGATCCAGAACAAATTCATTAAGGAGCTCGGAGTCCCTCTCCAAGGTCTTTTCACTTCCCCACCATGAAGTACGTGGTCCACCTGGCGAGCAGCAGAGCCCCGAACAGAACGGTGTAGCTGAACAGAACAAACTTGAGGATTTCCTTGAATGTCCGAAGGAACCGGATCAACAGGGGCTCCACCATCAGGGGCTCCTGCTGCTCCTTCTGCCTGCGACCCGGTGGGGTCAGGCATCCTACGTTCTCACCTCGACCCATTCTGTGGACACACATCAATTTCACTGCCTTTACAGGAGTATTTTTTATAAAAGGGGTGAAGCTACATCATCACAGACCGCTGTTAATAATTTATCTGTAAATTGCACTAAGAGGGTTGAGTATTGATCTGTTTGTTGTGTGTACAGTGTGAGAGTGTTGAGCATCTTCAGCGTTCACCTTTCATTAAGTCCTTAAAGGGAGACAAAAAATACTAAAGTTCTGTTTTATTTTTTGTTATTGCTGAAATTAACTATTTGCGAGTGAGAATCAGTTCTGAAATAAAAATCCAGTTTTGCATTTACATGTATGTCTGTTCAAATGAAATTAAATCATCTCTTCATCATCGTTTTTATGAAGGTTCCAGGAATTTAAAAGTGAAATCGAAGAGAAAATTCAAATATGCAAAAAAAAAACAAAACCCCGACAGTCGATGTTTTAGGGTGTGATTCAGATGTAAGGATCTCACCTCGGTTGGAGGAACAGCGGCTGATCGGCTCCTCCTGCGCGTCCAGCCCTGAGGTCCAGGTCGGATTGATCCGCCGCGAGCGCCTCGAGCACCTCCTGTCAGGGGGGCGGAGCCTAAAGCAAGAATTGATCACCCCGATCGGGATTGATCTATCTGGGTTCGAGGCTCCTGCGTTACGCGCGCTCCTCCCGGACGTAATCTAAAGGATTTTTCCAAATTAACAGGATTAACTGCACTTTTTAAGTCTTCCATCCAATCAAAAACGAACAAAGTGAGTCTAATTTTTTCCCCCCCCTCTCTCCCAGCCATACATCTACCGGCTGGTTCTGATGTTCATTCCGCTCGGCGCGGGTGGAGATATCGACTGAACCGGAGACCGACCCCCCCCCCCCTCCTCACTGGAACATGGAGCAAATGGCTTCCTAATTCAATCAGCGTCCTGCGCTGTCAAATCCCGGCCCGCCGTGGGCTGAGCTGTGCAGACAGCGGAGGGCCATTACCGGCCGGCCGGGAGGCCCGTTAACGCCGCTAATTGCTGCTCCAGAGATCCGGAGCGCGTTGACGGATCCTCCGCCTCACGGCCCGGCCCCGATCCGCGGGAGAACCGAGCTGCTCCCCGCGGCTTCCTCCCGTCATTTCAGGCGCAGTGCACAAGTCATTATTTCCTAATTTTCCGCCACAGTAAAAAGCTTAAAAAGCGCGTCTTTAATTATCCCACATATGACGTCATCAGAGTTTGCAAAGCTGGGCCGTTTTTCATGAAACCAAACCCAGAAAAGTGATTTCAGGTTAAAAAAAACAATATTTTGGTGCATCTTTTCTTAATGTTTCCCTAATTTCCCAGGAAAATTCATTTAATGCATGATGTAGTATTTTCCACACTATAAGGCGCACCTAAAAGCCTTTCTCAAAAACTGACGGTGCGCCTTATAATCCAGTGCACTTTATAAATGAAAACGGTTTTAAAATAAGCCATTTAATGAAGGTGCGCATTATAGTCCAGTGCGCCTTATAGTGCAGAAAATACTGCAAATGAAACACACACAAACACACATTTTTAGTGTGTTAACTGTGGTGCAGATTCAAATAACAATCCAGGTTTGCATGGTGTTTTCTTTATTGAGCATCTTTGCACTCCATAAATCAAGGTTCTGTCGTGCAGGGGATGACACACACACGCGCACACACACACACACACACACGCGCGCACACACACACACACACACACACACACACACACACACACACACACACACACACGCGCACACACACACACACACACACACGCGCACACACACACACAAACACACACAGATTTTTTCTTCTGAACCAGTTGGTAGTAGTTCTGGACAGAGACGTGCAGAAAAGCACCAGCAAACACAAATAAGACGACATCAATATAACAAAACAAATGTTTGGAAAAAAAAAATCTTTTTAACAAATTCTGCGCTATTAACAGGAAATACATTCATGTCACGCATCGAGGCAGCACACGATGTGTTCGCTGACAGCAGCCGGGCCTGATGCTGTTGAATCACGGTGGGCATCAATGAGACACCTGCAGCTGGGGGGTGTTAGATGACGGTGTTTGATGTGGACAGGTGCGCCTGCGGGCGACTCAGGGCGTCTGAGACTCCGGCCGGTCCATCAGGGATTTGATCCAGGTGGTGCCGTTCATCAGTTTGGTGGTGGCTATGATGTACTCCATCCCCCGGTCCTCCGTCTGAGACAGGAAGCGAAGAGCGGCGATTTCAGCGTACGACACCCCGCCCAGGAAGAACACCAGCGTTGTCCGGTTCTCGCCCTGCTGGCCTGCAAGAAAGGAAAAAAAAGAAGTGGTTTAACAGACTGGATTACATCATGAAGGATTAGCAGTAATCACATTTTCATCTCCAGTTTCGTGCTTCTGGGATCAGGTTTGGACAAAGCAGAGCCAGCGCTCTCCTGAGGCCCCTCCCCCTTCCATTATCACCTTTTACGGTCCGGTTTTAAGGCCGGCGTGTAGAAACAAGTCAACTGTCTGGTGCCCATAATTCTAATTAGCACATTTCAAATTGAGCATGTAATCAAATCCATTCTGCTTGTCAGTTTAACGCCTCCCGGTGCCAACGCCAAAAAGCTGCCGCAGAGCGCTGACGGTTAGCAGCATGTTCTTATCCAGCCTTCTCGTCAACACAGACGCCACAAACACTGATGCTGTTTCTACGGTTTGTCAGCTCGCCATCAATCTGCTGCCGAACGATCTGACTGGACGGAAACAAAGCCTAGCTCTTATCTCGCCTCGGCAGGCAGGAGGTCATTGGCTCCGGCGGGGGCAAACAGACCCGCCGCGCGTCGGTTCTTACTTACGTTTCTTGTGGAGCCCGGCGGGCAGCTGTTGTCTCTCCTCAAAGTGCGGACCAGGAAGCATCTTCAGCACCTCCTCTATGCTGCGCCATCCTGGCCAGGCCAAGATCTGCGTCAGCCGGATGCTGAGCGGCGCGTAGCCGCTGTAGACGTAGGAGATGTCGTTGGGGTTCTGCTCGTTGGCGTCCTCCATCCACAGCTTCAGGGTTTTTCTAATCGTGGGGTAGTTGTTCCTTGAGGTCGTCTGCGGCTTAAAAAGACCTGCCTTCTCCAGGTTGTTCAGCGTTAGCATGTGCTCGTAGCCGTAGGTCTGCATGGAGACAAAAAAGAAGAATGCACAGATTTGGGGGTTTTTTTTGGACATATCTGCAAAATCTTTATCATTTTATCTCCTGAACTTTGATTTTTCTTTGCTTATTCTGAATCTGAAGCATTGTGCAGGTAAACACGCTAATGGCTAACATCCATTCTAATCTAGAAGGGCTGAATGGACACAGGTGACCCCCGTCTTTAAGCGTCTGACCGTACCTGCAGAATCTCCCTCTTGTAGTAGTCCAGCACCTTCTGCTTCAGGCCGTTGTTGCAGACCGACTGCATGCACACCAGACGGAGGATCTTGATCAGGGGATCCTTCTGGGCGATGGCGTCTTCGATGTGCGTGTTCACCTGGGTCGTCCCACGAAGACAATCAGAACCCCGTTTCATTTAAATCAGAACCAGATGCAGAAATTTAGCAGCGGATTCAACAGAGACATCAAATCAAAACCGTAAAGATATTTATGAATGGAAGTTGGGATGTGGAAGACCTTGTCCGTGTCGACGCCCGTCATGAACTCCTGCTCCACCGTCAGATTGTCAAAGAAGGCGTCAGACGCTGAAACAAGAGAGAAATACTGGATTATACAGTTCTTGAAAGAGATTTAAAAGGGTTTATAACCCTAATCTGATGGTCTGGTTGCTTTTCAAAATTAAGGTCACATGCGGGATTTAAAAATCACAATCTTTCATTCCTACACATTAAATTATGAGCTTAAAAATTATTAGAAAGAATCAGTTTCAATGAGGAGGAGGGGGTCATGTACGTACTGGTGATGTCCTTGATCAGCTCTGCTATGGACGTGTGGTTTGCCAGCGAACTTCGCGCCGCCTGCATGTGAGGCAACTGAGACACAAACTGCTTGATCTCTCCCACCGTTTTGGCGTTGTGGCGTTCCTGAAAAAAACATCACCTGCTCTGAATACACAGGACGTGAAGAGCAGCCTGCTTACAAACCTCTAATGTGGCCAGAAATCAATGTGAACCGGTTTTACTTGAACAATTAGCGCCTGATCTTATCTGTCATGGATTTCTGTAATAACCTTATGACGGGAAATGTCACTGAGATTATAATCCAGCCAGCTGAGAGCGATCTAATGTCTTGATTGTAGGTAAAGTGCGAGAGTGATAACGTAGGAGACCAACCTCAAAGGCAGCCGAAATGATTTTAGCCTTCTTGCTGAGTGCCGCTCCCACAGCGTTGAAGTTTTTGTCCCGTATTTCTGCGTAGAGTTCCTCCGCCGAGTTGAGCTGCAGCTTCTTGGGCTCCGTGGGCAGATCTTTACTCGCCTCGCCCTGCTTCTTCTGGGCAAACTTCTCAGGCGGCAGCTTGACATAACCTGGAATCCAAGGGAGAAAAACTAAAGCGATGACGACAATCAAGAAATACACAAAATGCAAAAACAGCAATCTGAAAAAAAACCCGACAGAATCCAAGCCTCCCAAATGGAACGTTTCCCCAACTTTCCCCTAGCGCTACAGCGAGTAGATGATAACCAAGACCATAATAATGTCATAAAGTAATTATCTTTCTTAGATAAAGGTCTTTGTATTTTGTTTTTAGATTTTAGCATTCTCATTTCAATGACAATTCAAAATTTCAATTTCAAAATGCTCTCTGCTCATATTTAACTCACTGGCTGCCAGTGCTGATTTTACCAATTGATCTCCTTTGACGGACTTTTTCTGAAACTCCAGAAATTTATCGGTGTTTTCCTTCTGTTCTTTTGATCAAACTCTTATTTTGGTTTTCAGTCACGTTTTTACAATTCTCATTTCAATGCAAATCCAACAAAACAGAACAGGAAACGGATGATTTTTTCATTTAAGTAATGTCAGTCTCCTAGCTGGGAGAGAGCTAAACCAAACATGCCTTCCCAAAAATCTTAGATAAAGTCTGTCAATGTAACTCTGACCATTGGTGATGCCGTAGATCTCATCAATGAGACCCTCGTAGGTGAGCTGCGTGGCCAGAGGGGTGAGCAGGTCCACGTTTCGATCCAGGAGGAGCAGAGTATCGAAGACGGGCAGGATCTGGTTCTGACTGCCGGCAAACTCCCTCTTCATCCTCAGCATCATATTGGCGACATGCTGCGAGGAAGTCAATGCAAGATGCATTTCAAAACAGAACAGTAGGAGCTCCAGGTTGTTCCGTACTCACCCGCGCACAGTCTCCTTTCCCATATATCTGGGGAATGGTGCCGTACAGCGCCTGCAGCGTCATCAGGCCTTTGGCTGTGTGGTAAAGGCTGGTTTGGTCATTTTCTAAGTAGCATTCCTGTAAGAAACAAAACAAACAGGAACATAAACAAATGAGGAACACATCGCCTACAAATCGGGATGAGGTGAGAAACGTAACGCTGCATTTATTATGGATTCACATTCGCGGCAGAGAGGTTGTCGGAGACCTGAACGCACCCTGAACGCGCTTTCATACTCCATGGAGAGTAGGTCGCCGTCAAAGGGGATCAGATCGAGGATGTACTCATCGATGTTGATGAAGGCGCCCAACACGCCCTGCTCCTTCAGCCGTTGCTCACACAGCAGGCTCCGCCGCGGCACGAACAGGATGTGGAAGTCACGCGACGACTGCATCTTGTCCTCGCTGAAAGGTGGAGGAAGCAGGGGAAACGTTTTGGACAACGCAGGTGGAGAAAGTTTTTCTTTTATGTGGGCGACAACAGAATGCCTGTAAAAAGACACCAACCTGCACACATTTTCAGCGATGATGTCCATGAGCTCCAGCCTGGGACGCACAAAAAAAATGATGTTTTTGACGTCAGCGGAGGGGAGCCGGCCGCTTTTGAGGGTGAACATCTTCTCAACTTCATGCTCCTGTAAACACACAGTCATAAACAATAAACACCTGCTTGTTTGCCACACCCAATCTGTGACGTCATACACCTGATCACACAAACATGGAGGTGCTCACCTTTAATAGTGAATACTGAGCGATGAGCCCGAACGGCCCGGTCAGATATTCATCCCAAACAATGGCCTGAGGAGGAAAGCTACATAAAGTCACGTTTTTAATGCAATTGCACACAAACGCGTCACTGTTAGTTGTATTAGCAAGAAGATTATGTTTCAAATGATGCACATATCTTTAAAAATATCTCCTTGTCCGTCACTACGATCAGCTGTGACAGGGAATTTTGACAGTTTTGACAAGTGACAGCTCCATGCTAACATCGAGGCTAACCAGACTTAGCATCACATCAGTGAACTTCCGGGGTTTCGGACTCGTTTTTCCCCGCGTCCGCGTTCATCACCTTGCTGCCCGCACATTTATCCAGAAACTCACGAAGATCTTTCCTCGCTGCTTCTCTCAGGATGTTTAAATTGACTCGACCGTACGATAAATGAGCAGCCATCTTTCTTCATTAGCGAAACATCGGAGTCAGGTGACCGCGGCGGGGCGCTCCAGTCACGTGACCGAAGAGGATACGACTTCAAAGATGGTTCACGTCGTGAGTTTTTCCGCTGAAAAAAAACACTTTTTCCTGCATTTGAACGCCTTTTCCGTTCATCTGGATACTTAAACCAGTTTAAAATGGATTTAAATTATCTAACTAATAATAAATAGCTCGCTATCAGGACAGCTCTCCATCTTTATGTCGCTACAGCGAATGGTCGCGCTTGCGCATGCGTGTAACACGTTCTTTAATTAACTTAATTAAAAATATTTTTTGATGCATTAATGCGGTTTAAAAACATAAATTACACATGTATATTAGATATTTTGACATGTTTTATATTTGTGTGCACAACGTGTGCTGCAATAATGTCTTATTTTTTTGTCTTAATGCGGAAACGAATGCGGAAGTAGGATGGGATGAACCTCTGTCACCTGCAGTCCTACTCGTCCATGTAGAACTTTACGACTTAACAGTGAAATTGTTTTAACGATTGTTTTAAGTTTTTTTTTTCATTTTAAATCAAATGATCAGTCATATATGTATATACATCATATATATTGTTCTACACTTACTCAAAGGGGGATTTCTATTCCTTTTTGGTGCAATTAACATTTCCCCCAGTAGATGGCGCAATGTCTCCACCGCTAGAACCACCGGAGAGGCGTTTTCTTCGAATTAAGACGTTGTTAGAATTCCACTGGTTATTTTTGGACAAGAAAATTCTGGCTGTAAATTAATTTGTCATCCAGTTTGTTTGGAGCAGAGGAAAAAAAGGCCGACACATTTTGTAGTGTGTTCGGTTATTATCATATAGAATAATATTTCTGAGAGTCCGCAGTTATGGATAATAATAAGAATCACCAAACGAGAGGCAAAACGACTCTGAATATAAAATATGAAGTTGTGACCCAATTCGGTTGAAAACATTTTTATTCAATACCTTTTAAAAGATCAACTACCTGTGATGTGTATTTCTAATTATGATGACTTCTAATCACCACACGCAAACCAGACTTAAAATAATAATTTCTCAATATGGCTGCATGGATGATGAGACAAATCGGACACTATTCGCTGCTGTACAGATAATCACGTCAGGTGATGACTGCCCACTTCAAGCGTCAGTGTTATCACTCCAGATCCAGGGGTTTCCTTCCCAGGGTACCAAGGGCTTTCCATCCTCCACGCAGGATAGAAGCCGAGTTCCCACGCATTGTGGAGGTCCGCCGTGCCTCTAGGAATAGATTACTCCTCCACTCAAAAAATAAAAGCACGGGTGTTGGTGACGGGCACCATGCGCAATGACTGACTCTCCTGTCGGATTGGAGCGCTGCACAGAAATCTAGTCCGCATCATTCCCTGACAGCTCCCTGAAAGAGAGGAGAGAGGAAAGCAGGGCTGGAATCACAGGTAAGGCTCTAAGGATTGCATCCTCTACCTAAAATCAATACCAGATTATTGCATGATCATCCTTCATTTACACTTTGAATGGATGCAGAGATGATGTTTTATTCCTTTGCCTCTTTTTTGATCATTTGCTGGAACACAGACTTTGCCTCGTCAGTTACTCACTGATCCATCTGAATGGGAAAAACAGAACATCTGTGAATGCAGTACAACTCTGCATGCAGTGGTGCTGCTGCTAATTAACCTATACGAGATGTAAATGAAGAAAATAGAGCATTGATTGATTCCTTTGTTTTACTGAAACATGTCTTGCTGAGAACATTTCTCTGCAGCAGAACGCTCCTGTGATTCACGCAGAGGTGTTGGTAAAGCCGATTACGCTTACAAAGCTGATTATTTTTGTGTCCTTGCATTGATTTTTACCACGCCATGCTTTTATTTTTGTTTTCTGCACTTATGAATGACTGATAAATGCAACCCCTGGTCAGCTGAATTTTTAAAAAAAAAACCCAGAATGAGGTACCCGGCTGTTCTCCTGCAACATGGGTGCTTCCTTGTTGCAGATCTGATCTCTATACCAGAAAACAGACCTGGTAAGTCATGTGCAGATTGTGTAGCTGCGGTCCCTGGGCGTTGCTGCAGGATTTTTTTTAGGAGCACACGCTGGGGGGTTGATGTGCCTGCAGACCAGGAGGGAGGAAAAAATATTGCCTAGAAATGGAGATGTGGGCAGGGCTGCTGCCCCCGGACAGGTGATTTTCCCCTCCTGCTTTTTAGGATGCGACCCCCCCCCCCCCTTCACATCCATGTGTCATTCCACCCTGGAGGTCAGGACGGTGGGCGTTTGTAAAAGACTCATCCAACCAAACCGGTTCATTGCTTCTGGTGCTAACATGGGAGGAGGACAGCGATAAAGAAGCCGCCTCTCGGTTCCTCCATCGCCAACTCCTCCTTTAGACCTGAAGCAAAAAGGGGGGGGGGGGGATTAAATGGGGGAAGGGTAGAAAAGACTGAATGAACAGCGTGAGAGATATCTGCAGCTGTCTTCCTCTCACATGAGCAACCACAGTAGTGATTGGATGACACCCTTCTGCTGGTACCACCTCCCTCTGTGTAGTTCAATCTCTGTTGGGGGAAAGGAGCCCAAAGGGAGAAGGGAAAAACTCTACGGATGCATCGCATTAAAGGAAAGCAAATAAAAGAGGGGGAGCATCGGGAATCACGGACGTTTGGGGGGGTGGGAAAGGTGAAAAAAAGATGGAGGAAGTGCTCTGCACACAACCTGCATTATTTAAACCTGACGGATCGGAGGCGACTGTACCCATAATCCCATGCTTTCAGCCTGCCTCCCTCTCTAACCACCTTTTTAAACACAAGACTGATGAACTGCAGCCACGTTTTCAAAAAGAAAAACCAAGCCGTTGTGCATGAGCTTTGAAATTTGGCACAGGTACAGACTGGTGGACGCTCACACACCGCTTTTAATCATTCTGATTCTCATCTTCTGATCTTGCCGTTACCATGGCCACAGTTGGTAAAGGTGCATGACTCCACGTTCCTCTGCGCTCCTCCCCAATCCCCACAAGAGGAGCTCGGAAACGAACATCACATGTCACGCTCTAAATATCCGTCTGTGCTCTGGAGCATATTTCTCAGTTTTTCCTGTGTGAGAGACTTTTTTATTTATTTATTTTTTCCACCATCAGGAGGGAGTGGCCTCATCCTCATATTCTCATCAGAGCAGGGGATGAGAATCGATTCACCGGCCGCTCTGTAGCTGGTGATTAGATCTGCTTCAACACTGTGGCGTATTGGAGAAGACAGATATAATTAACGTGGCCTTTAAGCAGAGTTGCCCCATGAGAGACGGGAGGTAAAATCCCAAACAGGATCCGTCTTTGTCTGAATCTATAAACCCCTCGTGACTCCGGTGGGTTTGTTGGAGCCGCAGTAACGTCCCAGAAGCTCCGAGTGACGTCTAACGTGAACAAACTTTGCATTTTCAAGTCAGGTCAAAGCTTATTTTTAGTCTTGCAGGGTTTCTAGACCAGAACAAGCTCTCGTTTGCCAACGAAGAACCACTAACAACCCTCCCCTTGGGGTGTACCTGCTTTTTTTTGTACCTGTTAAATTGTCAGCGGGACAAGAAGGAGGGTCAGATATCTAGTGGTGGCCGTCACTCTGAGGGATCAATACCAAGTCAGACGTCTTTCTTTATATGCTAAGAACCGTGGCGTTTATCTCAGCCGACCACCGGCTGCAGGTCACGTCTGCTTAGTGGGAAATTAATAGTGTGTTTACGACGGAGCTGCTCCGCTCTGATTTACCGCTCTTGTCTGCTAGAGTTCTTGTTTCCCAGAGATAAGATGGGAGGAAATTGAAGGAGCATGACTGGCCGATGCATCAGCAGCCGCTTCTTGAAGTCCCACACCTTACCTCTGGGGCATTCGGGCAGGGGTGGGGGGTGGGGAGGAGGTGAATCACCATCAAGTAAATCCGAAACTCGCTGCAGACTCTAGCTGGAGTGGAACGAATAGAGTTCTCCGTGTTCCGACGGCCACTTATTTCTGTCGCTCTAAAATGAGGCCTGGATGAAAGAGGTCTTAGAATATCTTGTAAAATGCAGGTCAGCAGACATCGTCCCGCTAAATATGAGGGTCATTACTGAAAATGAGAGCGACGGGCTGCAGACTGCAGTGTGCATTAAGTCGTTATTGTTGGACGGTCCTTCCTGTTTTGCTCTCTTGGATTCAGGCCCTGCCAGGAGGATGTTGTTTTGTGCACTTGAACGTTGCGCCTCTCTTCTATTCGAGAGGTGAGGCGTCCTTGCAGATGGTCCCACAGATGGCCCCCATCAGATGGCTGTAAACATGGACGACGTGCCCCCCACTACAGACCTTGAGAGGCCAATTCCTGAAATATAGTTGGGTTCTGTCTCAGTCTGTCTGATCCTTTATCAACTTTTCCTCCGTCGATTTATTGTTCTGTGCAGTAAGACGGCACCGCGTGAACGCCTGAACGCATCGATGCTGTACAGCGAGGACTCCCAGCGAGAGGCGACGGGGTGGGAGTTGTAAATAATTAAGAAATGCTGAGTGATGTTTTCCTCCTGCAGCGGAGGGCGTCTTGCTGCAGTGCTTTACAGTCCAGGTCCAGACCTCGCTAGTTCCGCTGGCATCTCGCGGTCCCTTTACGGCGTGTTGGCGGAGTTGTGCCATCAAACAGGAAGTGGGCGGCTACCTCTGTGTTTGTTCCTCCTCTCTATCCGGCATCGCCTCGTGTTTGAGCGTCTGACGGGAAGAGTCCTTTTTATGAAATCTAATTGGTTCACCGATCAATTTCCACTCGTGGAAGGCATGCATGTGGCTGGTGCTACGCTAACATGCATGCATCTTATTTCTAGAACCTCCAGAGGGAACAAAGTTGCCACCTTTACTTACGTACACTGAACAAATGAGCATCGAGCAGCATTTTGTCAACGATGAAGTAACACAACAGTAGAAGTGATTTATGGGTTTCCCTTACATCTCAGTAGCAGTTCTGCTTTTTTTTTTTTTTTTGCCGGAGGTTCTCTCAGAAACAGCGCCCGGTACGACGCCCGGTAATGAGTCTTTACTTGACATAAAATAATGAAGCTAAACAAGTTTTTCAGCTTCTCATCAAATCACATCAACATTTTTATTTGAGTTTCGTCTCTTTATGAACCTTTGCGGATGTGGATTTAGCGTCGTTAGCGCCTCACCAATCAGGGTTTGAATCGGTTCCAACAGAAATGTGTGGAGCGTAGGAACGCTTTAGGGACGAACCATCACCATAAACAAGAAAGAAATATTTATTTTATCGTATATTTATTAAGAAATGTAATAAATATACGACTGAGTCTCTGGATGACTCGACGTATGAATTAGTAAATTTGATTGAATCTGTAATAAGTCTGTGTTTAAAGTTGTGAATGAGTGGAATAGATTCAAAAGGAGGTTTGAAAAATTTCCCTCTTTCCGTCTTCCATTGATGTTCCGGATCACCGGTGGGAGACGAAACCGCCGACCAGCCAAGACCCTCCTGTTGAGGATCCGATTCATAATACATTAAACAATCTGAGTCAGCGCCAGGCCCGATGGAAACGAGGAAAATATTTCCCTTCCCTTCCTCTGTGGTTTGAGTAGAAACTGAAAATGAATGCATGTCGCCGGCTGCAGGTGAATTATCGCAATAATTACCTCTCAAAGACGATCATTTGTTCTATGGATGAATCTACTTCGCCTTGCGTGATGATGTTATAGTTGAACCCAACCTGATAAATTATGAATATAAATTCACAGAAGCTTCGTTTCTCGCTGTTCTCTGACAGATTGTGTTTGGGTTCTAAAGGTTATTCAGTCTTTAAAAGGAAAAAGCACAGCGTGTTACGGCTGAGGAAACATCTGCAGTGGGAAATGGCTATAATTTCACCAGGATTATTATGGGATGGTGACGCGGTGCCAACACATATCAACAGCTACATCAGCACCAGAAAAGTGCTGATCAGACCCATCGGGGGCCAGCGTGGCGTTGGCCCGGCGAGGGGCTGATGGGATGTGATTGGCTGGCGGCTGCTGCGCGGCTTTAAGGCCACTTCTATTATACATAAGTGAGTTTGGCCCTGCGGCGTTAAAATATAAATGGAAGCCTGAAAGATAAATGGAAATGAAGCCGATTGTGGGACA
Organism: Antennarius striatus; assembly: GCF_040054535.1. NCBI lineage: Eukaryota > Metazoa > Chordata > Actinopteri > Lophiiformes > Antennariidae > Antennarius > Antennarius striatus. The sequence goes on along the minus strand of NC_090778.1, from coordinate 26,734,450 downwards.
TTGCGTTGATTTCCTGATTCTCATTAACCCATTTTAGAAAAACGCCCTTCCTGCAGGACGGCGAGGGAATCGTTGCCCTGGAACTGAAGCTCAGTCCGGCGCCGTTATGTCAAGTTAAAGCAGGCGGATCCAGAAACGATGAATTTTATCCCACCTTCTGAGGAGACGTTTGGTTTCTAGCCCATCAAACAAGGTTAAAGGTCATTAACCCTCTGAGGAATCTTCCCTACGGGCATTTTTAGATTACTATTTAGATTATAAACTTGAAAAGTTGAATGTGAATTTATAAAAACACACATTTACTGGTCGAAATGGGTTCATTTAAGTCTCAGGGTCGCAGCAGTGGTGGAATATTTGAATTAAAATAGAAGATAAATGTCTAAAAATAACATTTTTCCTGCTGATTCTGAATTGACGGGTTGCTTTGATGCCTCCGCCTCCTGCCCCAATCAGCAAGGATAGGCTCCGCTCTGCAGCAGTGACTCATAAACCTGCTTCTGCAAACCACCTAACAATAATCCGCGCCGGTGCCGGATGAGATTCGGAGCTCATCCCGTTCACCTGTGGGTATCCGAGGAGAACGCACGGCCCCCTGCTTCTAAAAATGGATGCAAACGGTGGAGGTTGTGCTGCGGAGAGTTGTGCGTGTGTTCGCCCCTGATGGAGCCCAGATGCTGGTGTGTATCGACCGTCCCCTCGGGCCGCGACGAGGAGACACGGGTTTCTAAATCGTTTTTTTTTTTTTCTCCTCCCACATGTGAAACGGGAGAGCTCCTGCTGGGCGTACGACATCCGATGACGAGGCAGATGACGGGAGTCCGTGCTCGCCGTCTGCTCGTTTCCTTGTTGTCATCTCACACACATGATCCTACTTGGCAGCGTTTTTTGCAGGTTGCTACGTCTGAAAGCGTGGTCGCCGGGCGCTTGGTGACATTTTGGGAAAATAAAAGAAAGAAAAAAACAAAACAAAAAAAAAACGAGGAAAACGTCTCCTGGTTTGAGTCATCGTAAAAAAAGGGAGGAAAGCGCGTAGAAGATGAAGGGAAGCGTCACGGATGACGCAGATGGGTGGCTTTTATAACCTCACCTCACGGGGGATGACGGTCTTGGTGGGGAGGGGGGGTGTCACTGTGATGTCACCGCTGCAGAAGAACAAGGGTCAACGTGACATCCTGCTGCAGACGGCCCCGTTTTAATTGGGGCCCGAGTACTTCCTGAATGCGTGCATTGGAAATGACCCTCGCTGACCGAGCGGCGCTTCTCTTTGTCTGAAGCAGCCGAGCCGATACTGACAGCTCATTATGGGAAAAGTGTGTCTACGCGGCTTTAGACTATTTCCTGAATGCTAATTGGATTGCCACCAGAGTCCATTTCTGTGATGCGGTAACATTCATCTCAACACCAGAGAGCTCTGGAGCCCCCCCACCCCATCCTCTCTCCTATATAACTACATTAGACATTCATAGGATTACAGTATTTTCTGCATTAAAAGGCGCGCTGGATTATAAGGCGCACCGGATTATTAGTCGCAGTCATTTTTTGAGAAAAATTAAAGGCTTTCAGGTGCCAAAAAATACTGTATTCCTTTCGGTGGGTGACGGAGGGGCCTCGCCGTTTGGCCGCTCTCGAAACCGTCAGGCTGTTGCAGGAAAGTGGACAAACGTTCCCATGAGGTGTGCGTTGCACCGAAGCCCACGCCCCGCCCATCTATCGACAGCAGCGAGAATTTGTCGCTGTGTGAATCCCACAGGCGGTGCAGCAACAGATTAGAGCTTAAACGCTATGTAGCCTGATGCTAAGCAGCACAACAGCAGCTGGGCGAGGGCGACGGGAGGCGCGCCCCACCTCTCCTCTCCCCTCCTCCACTTCCTCCCCGAGGCTCCACAGTGCTGGATATCACTGCTGTGGAAAGCCGAACACCAGTCAACCTTATTGATTTTTTCTTTAGCCTCATCTTTATGCATTCTTCGCCGTTACATCTCTGGCCGACAAACAACCGGCATCCTGCACCATCGTGGGCCGCACCAACGCCGTTTTGAGGATCTTCCCTCCTTTTGTTCCCCTCAGGACATACGCCGCCGCGTCCTCCGGCCCGTGACGGCCGCCGCTTCGCTCCATGTATCGCCTGGTAGAGTCTTGAAGCGGCTCCGAGTCAATCACAGACACACACCGGAGGGGCAGATTTGCCCGTGGGCGCTCGCCTCGGTGATTCCTGTTGACGTCTTTGTAGCAGCGGCGCTCTGAGATGAAGTGACATCACCGGTGTGTCATCACGCCGGGCCTGTGCTCTCAGCGCGTTTGTGAACCGTGTCGGGCGAGCCTGACGTGTCTTATGTGACAGAAGAGTCTCTGGTGGAATGAAGGAGGAAGTTTAGAAGACAGTGTTGAGGACAGCCATGATGGACGGATTAGAGACAGTGGTGCTGAACAGAAGACAGGAAGCTGAGCTGGAGGTGGAGGAAATGAAGATGTTGAGGTTCTCTAGGAGTGACCAGGTTGGATGGGATCAGCGATGAGTTCCTCAGAGGAACAGCCAAGGTGAGATGTTCTGGAGACAAGGTTGGAGAGACTCTGATGGTTTGGACACGTCCAGAAGAGAGATGGTGAGAACGAAGCAATCAGGAAAGAGGACAAGAACAAAGATGAGGTGGATGGATGTAGTGAGGAAGACATGAGGGCAGCTGGTCTTAGAGAAGAGGATGAAGAAGACACGCTGTGGCGACACCTAACGAGACAAGACCAAAAGGAAAGATTCCGATCTGGACACACGAAGTGACATCAACTTCCTGCAGACTCTGCAAACCGTTCCCTGTAACCCTTGACCTCCCTCCCGGTCCCATCATATCGCAAACCACCTGAACCATTGGAGATGGAGACACTTATTCATCCCTGTCGGTTCAAATTCACCTCCTCTTCCTCCTCCTCCTCCTCCTCCTCCTCCTCCTCAGCAGCGCCGCTATATGGAAGCGTCTGCTTCTTTGATCTGTGCTGAGTCATAAACCGGAGGGCATTCCTGACGCGTTCACTTACAGCTGCTTAATAACGGCTCTCTACAGTCTGGAAATCACACGACCCACACAGGAGGGTTGTCTTCATCGCTTCAGCATCGTTTGTGTTTAGATTCCGTGGATCTGATGTGTGTGTGTGTGTGTGTGTAGCGTTTGAACACATCTGTGGACACGGGTTTAGATAAATTGGGTGTGGAAAGAGGAAATCGTACTAATCAGTCTGAAAACAAGCGGACGGGAAGCAGAAAGTCGAGTCGTGACGCTTGTTAGCGACGCCACAGGGCGGCGGATTCGTGGTTTTTAACAGAACGCCAAACGCAGCCATCTCCATAGCTCCTCTTGTTGGAAGTTAGATTAGAGTTTAATTAAGTTTAATTTAATTAAAAGGGTGTGATGGGCCTTGGCGGAGCTCTGCAGTCCGCTGAGTGCTCTTCTAGCCGTGTGCTTTTATTACAGGTGCGGTTGTGAGTCGCAAAATAAAACCTTCCGGTTCCTCAGCAGGATGCGAACCGTCATTTTTGACTTTTCTGGAAACTCATGTTGGTTTATTCTCCTCCGATGTATTTTATGTCACTAATGTGAAGTCATCACAGCCACGCTTCGTTGAGCCCTACATCACCGAGTAGCAATAAAGGAAGTGTGTTTGGTGACTGGCAAAATTTAAGGTCAGCAGCGTCCAGGCTCATAAATCTGTGCAGAACGTCCTGCCGGATGAGCGAGCAGCAGCGGCGGTCGCCGTTTAGCCGGGGTGGCGTGGGGCGAAAATGGAAGTGTGGAAAACACATCGTTTTCCTGGCTTAACAAGACCGTTATTTCTCACCCAAGTCAAGCTCCATCTCCAGGACGTTAGCGTTAGCTCAGGCTGAATCCTTCTCCATCCTCCTCTAGACTGACGCAGCATGACGGACACGGTGATGAGCGGCGGCCCGGATCGTTGGGTTTCCAACGACAGGAGGAGCGTCCACAGGTGAGTCTGGTTACGCAAATCTGATTCAGAATTCTCTAAAAGTCCAACCACCCTCTGATGTTCTCTCTTTCTTTCTCATGCATCCCTCTGATTGGTCCACAGCGATAAAGAACAGTAAGTAGACGAACGCCACGGCGTTTTTTTGCAAGCGCGTAACCTCAACTGAAGCGTATCTTGGTCCCGCAGGGGGAACTGGACCATGCAGACCGGTTCTGGTTCCGGTCCAGACCTGACAGATGAAGAGAAGGAGATCATAAACAGCGTGATCACTCGCGCCGAGAAGATGGAGGCCATGGAGCAGGAGCGGATCGGGTGAGACGCGAGGCCTCCTCTCTCATATCTGCACGCTGTGGAACGTAATCCAGCTCACGTTGTGCTCCGGCAGGCGCTTGATAAACCGTCTGGACGACATGAAGAAGACCGTGTGCGGCGATGGGATGTCCCGCTGTTTGCTGTGCGGGGAGACGCTGGGGTCACCCGGGGTCAATTCGGTGGTGTGTGAGGACTGCAAAAAGGTGAGTCAGATCGACGGCAGAGGACGTGTTTTCCTGGTTGTGTGCTGCGTTTGCTAACGCGGCGCCTGAAATATCTCCGTGTAGAACATGTGCACCAAGTGCGGCACGCAGTGCAGCAGTCGCCCTCGTGCCGTCTGGCTATGCAAGATCTGCAGGGAGCAGCGGGAGGTGAGGTGTTCACACCTGTGAGCCAAACACAAAACAGACTGAGTTCTGGAAACGACTTCTTTTTCCCCGTCTGCTCAGGTGTGGAAGAGATCCGGCGCCTGGTTCTTCAAAGGTTTTCCCAAGCACTTCCTGCCGTCGCCCATGCCGCTATCTAAACCCAAAGACACGGTTCCCCCAGAAGCACCGGCGGAGTCCCAGGGGCCACCGCCGCCGTCCCCACCCAGGGAGCCGGTGACCCAACCGCCTGCACCAGGTATGGTTTGCACCTTTGAATTTCAGTAGTATGCTAATTAGCCTAGCTGGCATCTAATCTGTAGATGTGGTGACAAATGATTTGTGCAGATACCCTATAATCTAATAAAAATGAAGATAAATATAGAGAAGAACCACCCGAAGCTGAAAGAAGATTAATTTCCTGCACAATAAGTGGGCGGGGCTATCCTCCGCCACACTAGACTCCGCCCACTGCATTCTTGCAGAAAAGTCACATCACAGCCATCGTGGCGGTGACATTCTGAGTTGTGGAGTCAAACCAAACTCCAAAGAGGCCTTCCTTTGGTTGAATTTCCTTCCAGCTCCTCCGCCTCGTCCAATCAACTCAATTTGGCGGCGGCGCCCCGGCGCTGCAGAGGCGAGAAAGGGACGTGGAGCTCAATTAAGATGCGCGACCTCGTGCGGCGTGACACCGGAGGAGCCTCCCGTGATGGAGCCCCCCGTTATTTCATTTCACACTTTTAATGGGATTACCTGAGCGGCGGCGCGTTTTCCCCACGGAAGTGACGGGCGGCTGGGGCAGACGAGCAGCTGCTGCTCGTACAGCGGCGTGTCGCGGCGTATGTAGGTCAAAACCTTCGGATTGAAAAAGCTGCAACTTCAAAGGTACCCCAAGAGACTGGCGAGAGTTGCCCCCCCTTGTGTTTATTCTGCTATGTTCTTATTTTTTAGGACCAGAGCCAAAGGTCCGGGCTGGTTATCCACCCGTGGCGCCCAAACCATCAGTGGGACGAATGGCCGCGGGCGGGGCTGGGATTGAAGACGCAGGACAAGGCGGTCCGGTGGTGATGAAGAAGACTGTTCCAGTCCAGAGCTCCAGACCTCCGCCCGTCGCGTCGGCCTTGCTGACCCACCAGGGTGAGGGTCGGCCGGGGAACCGCCCGTCACTGTCCTGAGAGAATCTCAGACGACTGAATGTGATTGTGTGTCCGGTGGCAGGAGAAGGAGGAGGTTATTCTCTCGGTCCTCCCGAGCAGAGAGCGCCCCCTGCAGTACGAGAGGAGCGGAGGCAGCCCGCCGCTTACAGCGCTCCTCCGCCGCGACAGCCGCCCCCGCCTGCCGAGGAGGAGGAGGACGCCAACGACTACGATTCGGACGAATCCAGTGAGTGCACCTCCTCTCGGAACAAGCGGCCGAGTTTAGCATGGCCTCGTGTTCAGGTTGCCGTCGGCGATCTGGTGCCTTGTCAGGTAAACAGCGGCGGAGATACTCGCCTTTTTTTGTTAATGAAGTAAAACACGTGGCGGAAAAGCCTTCGGCGTTAGACGTTGACAACCGCCGCATCATAACTGCGTCAATGCTTCTCCGCTGCTGGTAATAATTCATTCAATCATTTGTTCATTTTCCGACCCGCTTATTCCGCTTTCGGGGGTCACGGGGGTTGTTGGAGCCACAGAGGACTTACAGGCGAGAGGCGGTGAGACGCTGCGGTAATAATTCACATCCATAAATTGTCCGATAGTCTGAGCAAACAGCGACTATCATCCAGACAGCGCCTGTTGAGCCGGGCAGAAAATGACAAATGATAAGCACCATTTGTCATCAAGGCATAATAATCAATGTCCGAGAAACGAGAACACGGAGGACGCAAAATCCGAATCGTTAGATCAATATTGATACATAAGCTCTGTGATTGTGGTTTTCTTCAAGAGCCCCATTTTAATCACGAGGCTGGGGCCACGGCGGCTACGTTCAGCGCCTGCAGCATCAGACGGCCTTTATTCCCTCTCCGGGGGCCCGGGTGTTAATTTATTTTATAGAGGTCCGGGAATACGGAGCTGTGCAAATAATTTGCAATGAAACGGGGCTGACAGGATCCAGATTCCCTCGCGGTCGGCCCAGTCCTCTGAGACGGGATTGAAAATGTGCGAAATAGCAACGGTTTTCTTCGCCAGATGAGGATGATGAAGATGAGTGAAATCAGGACAGTCTTCCATCAGGTATTATTTCATTAGTTTAACATTTTCCGACCCCGATTCAGGATGTTCCAGGACTGTGTGAACACAGGAAACTTGTTCTTTTTCAAAACAGATTAGATTCACTTTCACGTCGTCTTTCGTCACACATTTATTCCCAGAATGAATACAATCTCACGGTGCAAAATAAACGGAATTATTGTGAACGACTCAGTGCACGTGCTAACAGGTGACCCCACAGAAAATGCATTTAGGGTTTCTTTTCATCTTCCATGTTTTATCTAAACATCCGACTTGGTGACTTCATCTTTTATTTATTTGCTTTATATTCTAATCGCCGTCTTCATTATGAGACTTTCTGCTGTTTATGTCGGATAAAAAGGATGTTCCAAGAATGAAGGTCAGGATGTAGATTTCACTTCTCCATCTTTTCCCTCTGATCTGCGCCGCCTCTCATCCTGACGTCTATTTACAAGTTTAGTGTCATTTAAAATCCACGATCGTCCATCCTTTTATTGACACTCTTAATTATTTTAATCTCTGCTCCGGGCCTCTTCCAGCCACTCTGGGCTCTCTGGAGTTCACTCTGCACTACGACCAGGAAAGCAACAGCCTCCACTGTGGCATCCTGAGAGGAAAGGTACCCTCCCCCCCCAGACCACCACCACCCCCAACACCCTCACCCCCCACTCAGACGACAATTACAATCAAGTGGTTCACGCTAAAAAGCTCCTGAATGGCACTTTAACTTAATTGCTCTCCGCTGTGCGTAATGATGATGACGATGATGCAATGTTTCCACTCAGGGGCTGAAGCCCATGGACTCCAACGGATTGGCGGATCCTTACGTGAAGCTCCACCTGCTTCCAGGGGCCAGTAAGGTAAAAAGACGCACCTTTCTACGTTTTTTTTATTAAGTATTCATCAACTTAATGTTCTTCTAAGCAAAAAATCGAGGAATGGTGATGTTCTAAAGAGAGGCTTTTCCTCTAGCTCAAGCCTGACACCTGGTGGTGGGGAGAATGTTTCTTAAACGACGAGGTTGGGAAGTAAAAATACAGGAAAGCTGCTGCGTTTTCAGTGCCCAAGGAGGCAAATCTCCTTCGTGTAGCTGCTGTCAGATCTCATGTGTTGATCGCAGTTTCATTTCCCTCCATAAGTCCAACAAGCTGCGCACAAAGACCCTGAGAAACACCCGCAACCCCGCGTGGAACGAGACCCTCACCTACCACGGCCTGACGGATGAGGACATGCAGCGTAAGACCCTCAGGTGGATCCCACTCGCCCACGTGTCTCAGACGACGGCTTCCCGGAGGCGTCGGACATCCCCATGGTTACGCTTCTCCTCTGATTCCCAACAGGCTGTCCGTCTGCGATGAAGACAAGTTCGGGCACAACGAGTTTATCGGCGAAACCCGAGTGGCGCTGAAGAAACTGAAGATGAACCAGAAGAGGAATTTCAACGTGTGCCTCGAGAGAGTCGTACCAGTGAGTTGAAACTCAATTACATCCAAACTCCGGTCGGTTCCTCTTGTCACAATCTCTTATTGACCCTCTGTAATTTCATTCCTCCTCGCAGACTAAGAGAACTGCAACCGCCGGGGGAACCAGAGGCATCGCGCTCTACGAAGACGAGGCAATGCTTCACTGGCGGGCATACCCCGAGTTTCAAATAATCCTATCTCAAATCTCATGAAATAATTACCCCTCCTCTTCCTCCTTCCTCTGTCTCAGCCGGGGAAAGATAGCGGCGATGTGGAGGAGCGCGGCCGCATCCTGATGTCCCTCATGTACAGCTCCCAGACCAATCGCCTCATCGTGGGCGTGGTGCGCTGCGTCCACCTGGCCGCCATGGACGCCAACGGCTACTCCGACCCATATGTGAAAATGTAGGTGGGGTAAGATGGAGAGGGGGGTTGTGGATTGGGAATAAAGGAATAAACCGTCCTTGTGGTTCATAGATGTCTGAAACCGGACATGGGGAAGAAGGGGAAGTGCAAAACGCAAATCAAGAAAAGGACTTTAAACCCAGAGTTTAATGAGGTTTGAGGACGACTTTCATCGCAAACACAGAAATGATTGAGTCGCTGCTTTTATAGTCTTTGGGAAGTAATGTGTGGATCTTTTCAGGAATTCAGCTACGACATTAAACACAGCGAACTGGCCAAGAAGTCTTTAGACATCTCCGTGTGGGATTACGACATCGGGAAGTCCAACGACTACATCGGTAAATATTTGCCAGGCTTCGATTTAAAGGTTTCCTCACTTTGATTCCCGAACTGAATGTTTATACCCCCCCCAACCTCCACCCCCTTTTCCTGACAGGTGGGTGTCAGCTGGGCATCACTGCCAAAGGGGAGCGTCTGAAGCACTGGTACGAGTGTCTGAAGAACAAGGACAAGAAGATCGAGCGCTGGCACACCCTGTACAACGAGAACCACGATGCCAGCGATTAACCATGTGCCCCCCAACCCCATCCCTCCTACCCCTACCCACCCTCCCACCCCCATCCTCCCTACAGCAAACAACCAAACTGTTGTTTCATCTCCTGATGCAGCAGTGTTTTTATTATTTTTAATCTTTTTATCACTCCCCCCCCCTTCTCCCCCCATCCTAATCATTACTCCCCCCCCCATCTATTTTTTTAAAAAATGTAATATATCTCTTCATTCTCAACAACCCCTCTGCCTGTGCTGACGCTTCATCTGCCTCCGGGACGAATAACGAATGAATGAATTGGAAACGTGTCGACCGTCGGCACGCCAGGAAAAAAAAAAAAAAAAAAGCAATATGTGACGTCATCTGAAGTCCCAAAAAAACAACAACAACAACAAAAAAACAACAACACTCCAAATTGGGAAAATCCTCAATGGCGCTCCTGTCCTGGAGTTCTTTGGACCGACGTTGCGATGACGTCACGCGTCCGTGCCAACAAGCATGCCACAGATCTGCACCTTCTCAGAGCTCTAACGCGCCCGCCGTCCCCCCACGTGTACAAAATATAAACCCACGGAGAAATGTTTACATGCCGACACACCGCTCAGGTTAGGACAGACGCGTGACGCACAGGAGAGTCCCACGCGCGGACCGTGAGACAGGTGAGACAGGTGAGCCCAGGCTGCTGTGATGGCACACCCTGAAGACTTGAGAGGAAAGCGAGCACTTTTTTCCACACAATTCTCTCACACCTCACCAGTCTTTTTAGTGTTTACACTGAACAGACGCCACTCTACCTGCATGCACGTTGCTGGTGAGTTGGGGGTGCGCCCCCCCCCAGTGCACCCTTTTTGCACAAGGCAGGACTCCCTCTCTCTCTCTCTATATATATATATATATCTACTTCTCTCTCTCTCTCTCTCTCTCTCTCTCTCTCTCTCTCTCACACACACACACACACACACCCTGCCACGCCCCGTTCATTCTAAGCTTTAGTGCGTCTGTTCAACACTCCACGGCAAAAAGGAAAGAAACACAGAAAGCACACCTCACCAAGTGGAAAGACCTCAATTTCTACAGCTATTTGCTAATTATTAAGATGAAAACAAAAAAAATCCTATGCATGAAATGTCTTGTGGGTCAAGATATATATATATATATGAACACACACACACACACACACACACACACACATGCACAGACACATATATCTATATACTTTGTAAGAAACTAATGCTATTGTAATGTTTACACTTCTTCCCCATAACATTCCTGTTAATACTTTATATCCGAGCGGCCATATTCTGCATGACTCTGGTAACTATGGTGACATCTTTAGTTGCATCCACAGGATAGGCTGATAATAACCTGAGCACACCGACAAAAGACTATTCCACTCTATCCGTAGCACACGATGACGTCACCTCTGTACATACACATCCTGCGTCTTGTTTTCTGCGCGCCGGGCGCGTTACGCGGTTTTCCGGTGCGCCACTTTCAGCTCGGTAGTTTTTTTCCTCTCTGACCTCGACCCGTAGCTGTCTTCTCTTCGACTCTGCCAGTCCAGTGGAATGTTTATCTGTGTGTTTGTACATAGATAGTGCATGAACCGGGAACATGTATGTTTGCAATTAACTTTGCATGTAAAGATTTTGCAGAGAGTTTACACGGATCAATAAAATCTCATGAAAACGGCGCAGCTTTCGTGTGCGTGAGGATTCCTTGGATGCGTGATGAGCGCCAGGTGGTGGAATGATGAAAAACAGCAATGGAAGGACTTTTAAGGTTAAATGAATGCACGATTTAAAAATGATTTAATGATCTGGTATCGATTCAAAACCACAGTTTGAATCTTGACAAAATTCTTTTCGCGATGCCGCGCTTTTTGCGTGCGCATTCGACTTCAGGAAATGTCTACATGTCAAGACAGGTGCGTTCAACTTAAATCCAGACAGTTATGCGCAATGTCCTTCAAGTGGGAGTGATGAAGTGCGCCGTGTGAGTCACACTGGAACTGCGGGTCACCTACTTTGCATTAACGTGGAAAATCGTACGACTCACAGGAACCCGTCAGTTTGAGGAGTGTCATATTTCTGACGAGCCTCCGGAGACGGGCCAATAAAGAGGCGCAGCCACGCAGGACACGCAGATGCCGCACTGAATCTGGAATAATTGGCCCCATCCTGACGCGGAGGTAATAATCAATCAGTTGAAATGAAACGCAGGTGGCTCCCCCGGTTTCTGTCCGCCTTATCGTCGCTCGTTTTATTAAAAGCCCAAGATGTGATCGGGTCAGGTCCCTCCTGTGTCAGATCGAAACTTGGTAACGGCGGACGAACGCACGTCACCTTCCTCCTGCGGGACGCCGCCGGTGTGCGCTCCCTCTTCCTCACGCTGTGGTCAGAAGACGCGCGTCTGGCGTCATGCGAGGCGACTACCGATCCGCTGGTCACGGAATCCTACCGCGCTCTCTGCGACGGAAGTGAGACGCAGGATGGAAACATCACCGAGAGGTTCGACATCAGCGCGGTCCTGGCTCCTGATGCTCCCTGCGCGCCAAAGTTTACCGGGCGCGTAAGGAGAGATGGAACAGCGTGGAAGTCCCGGAGGAAACGCGGATGGATATTTCCAGGGACGGTGTGGTGCGGCCATGGAAACAGAGCGAGCAGATACGAGCAGTTGGGTGAGGAGAGCCAACTCTGATTGTACTATTTCTGATGTGCAAAACTTTGTCAAGTAGAAGAGAGGGGCTGAAAGACGACTCGGCACTTTGGAATGTTCACCAGTCTCCATACTGGAGCCACCGGGTCCTAAAAGAATGTCAACTCTAGGCTTCAGGGGGTTTCATGTCTCGGCACTGCTGATATTCTTCAATCTGGGAGTCTTATTTTGTCCTTTATACAACTTTATATGCACTGTTGTGGAATTTAGAGAAAGAATTTAGGGTGATGAATGTGTACAAAACTTTCATGTCGCAACTGGAAGAACTATTTATTCCTGAAACTATCTTCTGTTATATTTTTAGTTTGCTTCTTGCAGATCATGTTTGAAAACTGTTCTTTTGGATTTAAACCAGGAGACAGTTTTCTGCTTATGTGCCAAACATCCTGCAACTGAAATTAATCCTTGGTTCTCCTGCAGGGATCTTTCGAAGAACCGACAGATGCTGCCGGGAACACGACCAGTGCAAACACTTCCTCCCAGCTTTCACAAGCAACTACGGCATGGAGAACCGCAACTTCTTCACCATCTCCCTCTGTGAATGCGACCAAAGGTGAGCGGGTTGATGCGAGCCCCAGATTTCAGAGTGAGAACATGTGATTCGATGATATCACCAGTCATCCAGGAGTAATGAACGCCCTACGGCGATCACACCTCAGGTTTCACTTTTGATGTCAAGCGCAAACACGTCACACAACACAGCGTAAAAAAGTTCTCCTCTCGACAGCCAGAGATCATCCAAGAGCAACTGACGCATTTTTGAGAAGTCAGCCTGCAGCTCAGATAGTTGACAAAAACTGTTTGGTCTGCCCAGAAGCTGCAGCCCGAGAGCTGAATCATCTGATATCTTGGGAATCGGATAATTCTGACATTTCTCCCCAGGTTCCGGGAGTGTCTCCGTGGCGTCAACAACTCCATTTCCAATATGGTGGGCTTCAGCTTCTTCAACGTCCTGAAGGTTCCCTGCTTGGAACTCCGTCAGGAGCGGGGGTGCACCCAAACGCATCAGCGGGGAATGTGAGTATACCTAGATGACACAGCTCTCTTTGAACACCTTTATCCATCAGGTTCCAAAGAAAACACCCTTACGAGCGTGAATAAGGAGAATGGCATTGGCGTGTCTACGTCTGCCAAGGATAACAACCCCACACATGCCTGCTTGTTGTTGTCCCGCCCTCCTACACTAACTTTCAAGGAAACCAGTTTAGAGTTGAAAAAATTCTACTATCCTGTATGATAACAGGACTTTCTGATGATTGCATTGCATTCTGGGTCTTTCTGTCCGTAGCTGCGATCTAACACGCTCATTTCTTCTTGATAGGTGTAAAGCAGCCAGTGAGGCTCCACACGCCATCTTTAGAAGCCCCCTGCCTTACAACAACACAGATGTGATCAGCACCAGTTGGGGACAGGACTCCCAGGGGCGCGAGGGGCCAAACGCACTGACAACGACACAGAAAGCGATGAGTCAGCGCAAATGTGGCCCTGAAGACGCACACAACGAGGACCACGAAGGATGTGAAAGACCTAGGAGGGTGTCCACAGTAGCACCATCAGTAGGACCGTCAGTAGTACCATCAGTATCACCATCAGTATCACCATCAGTATCACCATCAGTATCACCATCAGTATCACCATCAGTAGTACCGTCAGTAGTATCGTCAGTATCACCATCAGTAATACCATCAGTAGTACCGTCAGTATCACCATCAGTATCACCATCAGTAATACCATCAGTAGTACCGTCAGTATCACCATCAGTAATACCATCAGTATCACCATCAGTAATACCATCAGTATCACCATCAGTAATACCATCAGTAGTACCATCAGTATCATCGTCAGTAGTACCCTCAGTATCACCGTCAGTAGTACCTTCAGGATCACCATCAGTAGTACCATCAGTATCACCATCAGTGGTACCATCAGTAGTACCGACAGTAGTACCATCAGTATCACCATCAGTAGTACCGTCAGTAGTACCAACAGTAGTATCAGTATCACCATCAGTAGTACCGTCAGTTATACCAACAGTAGTATCAGTATCACCATCAGTAATACCGTCAGTAGTACCGACAGTATCAACATCAGTAGTACCGACAGTATCAACAACAGTATCACCATCAGTAGTACCGTCAGGATCACCATCAGTAGTACCGACAGTAGTACCAACAGTAGCATCAGTATCACCATCAGTAGTACCGTCAGGATCACCATCAGTAGTACCGACAGTATCACCATCAGTAGTACCATCAGTAGTACCAACAGTAGTATCAGTATCACCATCAGTAGTACCTTCAGTATCACCATCAGTAGTACCATCAGTAGTACCAACAGTAGTATCTGTATCACCATCAGTAGTACCTTCAGTAGTACAGTCAGGATCACCATCAGTAGTACCGTCAGTAGTACCAACAGTAGTATCAGTATCACCATCAGTAGTACCGTCAGTAGTACCAACAGTAGTATCAGTATCACCATCAGTAGTACCGTCAGGATCACCATCAGTAGTACCGTCAGGATCACCATCAGTAGTACCGACAGTAGTACCATCAGTAGTACCAACAGTAGTATCAGTATCACCATCAGTAGTGCCGGCAGTATCAACATCAGTAGTACCATCAGTAGTACCAACAGTATCAACATCAGTAGTACCATCAGTAGTACCAACAGTATCAACATCAGTAGTACCAACAGTAGTATCAGTATCACCATCAGTAGTACCAACAGTAGTATCAGTATCACCTTCAGTAGTACCGACAGGATCAGCATCAGTAGTACCGACCGTAGTACCATCAGTATCTCCATCAGTAGTACCGTCAGTAGTACCAACAGTAGTATCAGTATCACCATCAGTAGTACCTTCAGTAGTACCGACAGTATCATCAGTATCACCATCTGTAGTACCGTCAGTAGTACCATCAGTATCACCGTCAGCAGTACCGTCAGCAGTACCGTCAGTAGTACCGTCAGTAGTACCATCAGTATCACCATCTGTAGTACCGTCAGCAGTACCGTCAGCAGTACCGTCAGTAGTACCATCAGTTGTACCATCAATAGTAATGTCGGGATCATCGTCATTAGTGCCATCGGTATCACCGTCAGTACCAGTGTCTCCTCCACCAGTACTGAACACCACCTCTTCTCTGGGAACTGGTCTTCTCTGGTCTTCAGAGACACCAAGTCAAGAAAGTGATAGAAAACCAAAGAGCCCGACCTCTGGCCCCACACAGAGAAACAGATTTAGATTCCAGGTGAGCACAAACTCCTTCTCACCTACACTATCGACACAACAGCCATGGTCCCCAACAAGCATTGCTGGCACCGCCCGAACTGGCCAAGAGGTGACAAAACAGAGTCGCTGCTGCGGGCTCAGGACACCGGGGAGAGGCGACAGCTTCCAGCTGCTCTGTAAAAGTTGTCTCGAGCAGAAAGCGACGCCTCACCTGAACACCATCACACCTCCACCATCCACACACAGTCCGCTAACCAAAGGCGCCACCCTCAAAATGCTGTGGAACCAAAAGACAACACCCCAACGGAACACGCAGACAATGACCGACCCTACAGACCTGTCCTTGACGACACCCCAGACAGCAACACAAACCCGGCTGCTTGGGCGTCACACGAGCCAGGAAGTCACTCGTGGAATAGCAGCCCCCCACAAAGAGAGACTCCCGAAAGGACGTTTTGCATTCCACAAACTGACAGGTTAGTCGATGGAGCTGCTGACCTCGCTTTGCCACCACAGGCCTCATAAATCTACAGCAGGCCACTGACTTTCTTATAATGTTAATGTTTCATAGTGAACAGGCACATTTTAAATTAATGGCAGCCAAAAAATAAAATAAAATATGAAGGCTAATGACAAATTGTTCATCTAAAATTCTAAAGTTAAGTTTTAGTAGGAAACTATGAAGCTCATTTATTTCAAGAAATATGGATGAACTTTGGTATTTTGTGATTTATTTACCACCTCCCTGTGCTTTGGCTCCTGCAGACAGCCAACTCCTCTGCCTACGCCTGAAACGTTTGGATGAGTGCAAATACAAAATCCCTCCTTTGGAGAAGAAGTACCATCTGCAGAACATGGAGTCAAAGACTGCCTACCACTGTGACTGCACCAGCCGGTAACGTATCAGCATGATGGACTTCCTGTCGGAGTATCGCTATATTTATATATTTACATATGCAGTCATGTCAGTCGCATAAATTGCATGAGTTTATAATTATTTGAATTTGAAGCCAGGAGCTTGTTTCACAGATTTATTTTGTGAGCTTTAAAATTGGTTTTAACTGTTTGCCAACTTTCACTTAAAAAAACAAAAAACAGTTGGCAAAGCTTTTAAAGCTGTCTAAAAGAAAGAAATATGGCCTCAAGCACTGATACTAAGTAACCAGGAGCAAATATTCCAACAGAGGAGATTCTGAAGTTACCGTTAGAATTTAGCTGGTTGTAAAATAACTGAATGTTGTGAAGTTGCACCAATCAGAAGTCGTGAAATGGTTTCTCACAACTTGGACAAGCAGGAAAACCAACAGGTCTTACAACAGACTCCAACAATGGTTGCCTTCAGCACGTTCATTAGGAACTTTTCACACCGAATATTTTGACAAGTCACAGCAGGATAAGCTGCACCTCGCTGACACGACCCGTGGGAACCGTTAAAGGAGCAGTCCGCCTTTTTTTTTTTTTTGAAGTTAAAGCAGTAGTAAGGTGACATCGGAAAACTTTGAAACCTGTTTTACTCGTTTTTACCTTCCTGTGGGATTTTGCGTAAAAGTGACATCAGATAAATATGATGTGAATTTTCTGTTACATAAACACAGACTTGATATTGTAGAAGGTTAAATCACATTCATGGCGACAACAGAAGAAACGGGCTGAAGGGGGAGTGATGGTGGAGAAGGGGATAAGGCGGAAAGTGGGCAGGGGTGGAGATGGAATGAATGGATTAGTCAGAGTAGGGAGGGGACGGGAAGGGAATGTTTGTTACATGAACTGAAATACCTCCCAGGAATAATTGGGCATCAGGCGACGGGTGACAGGAAAGCTGCGGTTGGAACAATGCGGGCTGATGGGCTGGTGGGGAACAGGTGAGCGGGCTGGAGCAATCACAGGTTGAGCTGTTGGAACAGGCGATGAGGAGGACGAACGTCACGCCCACCGACGGAGGAGCACACAGGAAACTCGAGAGACGGGTACTCGAGGACAACACGGGGGGAAAAAAAATGACAACAAAAGAAAACTAGTGAATTCTGGGACCTCATCCAAAGATTTATCCGAATGATTATTATGATATCTTCACCCAATTTGGCGAGTAGACTCGTTTAGCTTCAGGTAAAGATTTGGATCAGTTTCAGCGTCAGCTTCTTCCTCCAGGGATCTCAGAGGAAGGATGGGTTGATTCTCATTCCTGACCTGCAGACAAAACCATTTTAGTTTTGTCTGTATAAAATGGAACATTCCTTTCTGTTACCCCACACAAAAAGACCTGAGATGAAATGAATTACGGATGAAATGTTATTTATAATTCCCTTAAATACATGTGTGGAACATGTATTTAAAGGACTCACTACAGCCCTTTCATTGTTGAAGATCGGCCTCCTCCCTCAGGCAGCTTCTTCTTTCTTTGTGTCACATAAATCGACAGATATCACAGCTTCATGCCAACAATCAGGTTTTAAACAGTCCGTACTTGTCTTTGTCAATTGTACAGTTTGGCTGCTCAGATTAAAACCTACAAGAGGCCCACCGTTCTCCCCATGCTGCTGATGGATTTCGTCTCCCCGTACTGCTTCGACCTGCCAGAGGAGAAAGACTGCAGCGGCGGAAAAAGGTTTTAAAACGCTGATATGATTATTCACATTCATCTCCATGTGCCAGCTCCGTTTTCCCATGAACAGATTATCAGGTTAAGGTTTCTGGTGCTGATGTTTTTGTGTTCTTTTCTAGCTGTTCTGGAAGCTTCACTCAATCCTATGACCTACTTCAAGCACTTAAGAAGATGGAGGGAAAAGACTCTTACAAGATGCGGAAATCAGGCAACAGAAGGAAAAGAAGGATTCCCGTTCGCCTTACCAAGAGATGCCTAAGGCTAGAGAGGGAAGATGATATTATGGCACAACTCACATGATTATAGTCTAAGCTGCTGTGTGCAGCAGCCATCATTTTTCTAAGCTTTACATTTCATTTTTCTTTTTATAATCTTTACATTTCATTTACCGTTGTTTGCCGAAGGTGTCTCTGAAATGGTGCTGAAAATATTCAACAATTCAAATCCTCAAAAATTGTGTGCTGTGTATTTAGAAGACATGATAGGGGTGTGTATATAACATATTTATAAAGAACTGCAGCAACTCCTCTGTTTTTCATTGGAAAGATAATAAAATCTTTCTTGTTTGTTTGGATGTAATAATTGCTTTAGAATTAAGTGTCAAGTGCGATTTTACGATTGATCACAGGGTGGCATTCAATCAGCACAGTGTATTGATTAAGACAGAACGATAATTAGATCTTCCCCACACTGCTTTCAGAACAACTCACTGGTGGCAAATGGCAAACTAAAGGAAAGTTTAACAAATTCTTAATGTAATCTAAAACTGTAGGACCAATTATTTGCAACAAGCATGTGCCTGTCATTGTCCGATGCGCAATATTCAGAATACAGGGTGATTTTACTGCATTTAAAAATACAAGCAGTGCAACTTCTGTCTGCCCTGTCTTTTCATAAACTCCACTTCTTGCTACGTGTTGCATCATTTTTGTTATGTATTTGTTGGTGTGATAAAAGAAGAAATGTATGACATAAAAATACACAGGTGGGATGAGAAAAAAAGCCCCAAGAGCTTGTAAGAGGAAACCATCAAAACAACAAAACCAAGGACAGTTGCATGTGTTAATTCACATTTTTTTAACAAACAGATA
Source organism: Antennarius striatus (assembly GCF_040054535.1). Lineage (NCBI taxonomy): Eukaryota > Metazoa > Chordata > Actinopteri > Lophiiformes > Antennariidae > Antennarius > Antennarius striatus. The sequence continues at coordinate 26,715,518 of NC_090778.1, read as the reverse complement.
TAGGACAGTATCTAGAGAGAAAACAAAATGCATGTGATAAATATAGTAAGAAAAGACAGAAAAGGTATGTTTTTTAAAATACACATGGAAGAAAGATTTTTAAGGGTCATTTCATCTGAAAATCCTTCATTTACCAAACTTTATAAATACATTAATCCCGTAAATAGTTATTCCTTATAATAAATGTTTAAACACCATCCACTATAATGATGTCACTAAAGGGCCCTCAGATGACTCCTGTTACTGCAGCACTGACTCTTGCTGCCAGACTCCACAACCGAAGCCATGAATTGTTGACAGTTTCCAGCCTGGGCCGCGGTGCATGCTGGGAGCTTCTAGTTGGCCTTGGAAACATGGCGTCGCTCTGACAGCTGCTAGACTTCTATCTTCTCCGGCTACTTCCATACCGGCTGGGCCTTAAGCGGGGCCGCCCGTGCTGAATTAGAACCGCGAAACGAGGCTGTTGAATTTGCAGTCTTCCTCCTGAATGTCTGTTTTTTCCAGCGGCGCGGTGGAATAAAGGAATTAGTCCGGGTGTCACGCCCACTCCGGTCGGTAACGCTATAACGAACCGTAAGCTAAGCTAGCTCCATTTATAGCTAGCGGTACCGGAGCCAGACAGCTAGCAGCAGCCACTGTTAGCCCGACACGACCACCCATGTCATACGAAGGAGGACCCGCCGCTGTCCGATCAAAGCTCGACTGGTCTCCGCTTGCTTGCGCTTTAACACAGCAGGCTACCTCATTGCACACCGTAGTCGGTTAAAAAAAGAAGAAGAAGACGATAGCGAGGATGTTGTTGTAGCTCGCTAGCAGGCTAGCTAGGGCGTTTCTGCCATTCTGACACTGAATTTTTAATGTTCGACCCCTTTGGCATCACAATCGGAGGAGAGAGCGATGGGCTCCGGGGCCGTGGATTCGTCCCAGTGGCTTTCGGTGAAGGAGGAAACGATTTTCCTCCACGACGGGCTCATTCGGGTCACAGATCTGGCCGAACTACCCAGTGAAATTGGAGTGTCGGAACAGGGGGACACCGAGCAAGAGGTGGGTGAGAGACATCCCCCCCCCACACACACACACACTCCCACGAAGGTTTATATATGGAACCACGCGTTCGTTGTGCATTTTAACGTTTTTTAGGGTTTGTTATCACAGCAGGCTTGCAGCTACACCCTCTCTGATAACGGTGATAGCGCTAACGCATGCAGCCCGTCTGCTCGCTGTCACCGACTGAATGTGATCAATACGCTTCCTGTCACTTCCTCCACATTTTAACTGGAAATTGATCACAGTTTGGCATCATGTGCTGGTGCTCTAATCACACCACCCTGCTTCTAATGTCACTTTTACACCTGTCACCGTCAAGTTGCCCAATTTCATTAACATCAGTAGCGGCGATGCAGCAACTTTCATTTAGTCGATGCTTCAAATTGCAGCAATTATTTCATCTATCGACACGACAACTGTGCTTTTATGCGTTAACCCCCTACAGCTAATACGCGTAATTTATTGCGTGTGGAAATAGTACAAGCAGTCGAGGTTTAATCTTGCAAAAACTGTCGAGCATGCTTTTATTTTGAAGGTCAAATCTCGCAACCGGATGTGTCGGTTGTTACGTGACGTGTTTCTACTGATGCTGTTGGGAACTTGGACAACAAGGCGCTGCATCCTGTCACAGCTGCTCGGTGGAATAAAGCTAAAACTACTAGCATCCACCTCTCTACTGCGGTGATGTTAGCCAAGCTAAAGCTAGCATAGTTGTTTATTTCTTTATGATTAAAATGTAGGCTGGCATTACATTTTATTATCATTATTTTTCATAATATATATATATATATATATATAGATCTTATGTTTGACTCTGTTTCCTGTTCAAGAGTTCACATCTGCTGTCAACCATTAAACACATCAGGATCTTGACCTACTGCTAACCCTGGTGCATTCACAACGTGTAGCGTCAATGTTATGTTATAGTATTGCTCAGTCACCTGACACTGAAGATTCAGCAACAAACAGGAAGGTTATTAGTTTGGATCCCAGTGTGGGGGCCGTCCAGGGTTTGCATGTCCTCGTGTCGGTTCCCCCTGGGCTCTCCAGCTGCCTGCAAGTCATGCAAGATAGGCCACTAAGTGACTGCTAAGTGACTCATAATGTGACAAACTCTAAACGCATTTGAGTTTGTTTTTCACATCTAATGAATCAATATGAATTTGATAATGTCCCAGCATGTGGAAAAGCCAGTATCTTATTCAAACAAATAGCAGAATGATGACAAATTGTTCTCACAGTTCCACACAAGAGGTTGTTGTTGTTTTTTTACTTGGAAGTATTTTAATATTGTGCATATCATTTTCATCTGCTGCTATAAATGACCAGTTTATTTGCTTTCTTCCCTGAAGCGCCACATCATATTCAATTAGTTTAGTAATAATGTCATCGGTAGTTTAACATGTTGCTGGTGCCTGTAGTTGTTTTGTAACAGCTGCAGATGGCTCCTCCGGTGTGCAGCCATCAAACACATGCTTTCTAGTTTGGTTGATGTAAGCACATGTTCAACCGGCAATTCTGACAGATGACAAAGCCTCGGTTAATTAATGAATGAAGCAGGCAGCGTCTGCATTTTCTCATGATAAACAACAGGCAGACAGACGGTTTTTGTTTTTTGTTTAAACTGTGAAGTTATATTCATTAAATTCAAACTAACATTGAAATTCAAAGCCAGGTTACGTCATACCTGGGGTAATAAGGCCCCTAAGATCCCACAGCTAATTCAACCTGAGCAAAAATAACACGTGTGTGGGTGAGACCCATTAGCTTGACATGCTAATTAAAGCTTTTTGGAAATTGGGTGCAGCTTGTGCAAATATAGAAAATGTTGTTCAGTACAAAATAAGTTGTAGACTGAATTGGTAAATCTGAACATTTTCACATCTTGAAATTAAAATAGAAACTGTGTGGTTGCGTGTGTTGATGTCTGCCCTCCTATATATGGAAGCAGGTAGTTGTTGGTACCAGGAATAGGTCTTTATATGTTCTTATTCCAGCTCTTCTCTGCTCTGATTCTCTACATTCGGGTCTTTATGTGCTGCTTCTGTAGGTGTTGTGATGCTGACTATTTTTATCCGCTTGCAGCAGCGCTTCACAGACTGAGGTGGAGAAGGTCCAGCTTCCAGCTCAGGAGTGTTACTGTAACATTAGAAGCATTTCTGAAATTGAATCAATACAAATTGTGCCTGCTAAATGCTGTAATGGATTTTTTTTTTCCTTGTCCATGAGACGCGGGCCGCAGAGTGTAATCAATACGTGAAATGCTGCCTAAGTGCACATGAAGCACATTGTTTCAGTTGAGATCGGCCGTCCCAAATGTTGCTCGCTATCTCTGAGCATTACTTTAGAGAGCAGAGACCCGGAGAGGTGATGGTTTGTTCTGTAAATGAGTCAGAGCTGCACTCTGGAAATGTTTGGAGTCAGACTGTAAAATGTGGAGAATAATCAAAGTCATTATCGTGGGTTTAAAGTAAAGTTGTTGCTGCGTGTTTGCCAAATGATTAGTATCCCATGTGGACAAACCAGTTGTTTTTAATGGTGCTGATGATGCAAATTCATGAGAGTAAAGATTAAATTGTCTTGTTTATCTACTTTTTGGTGAATTATTTTAATGTTCATGTTCCTCAGTAAACATTCCCTCTGATGATGAAGACCTCCTCTTCACTTTGACTCCTTTCTTCCCACAGATTCTGACGTTCGAGACGAAGAACCCGGTGGAACTCGCTGAGCGTCTGCGCGCCGTCTGCGGGAACCAGAGCAATGCATACGCCCGTCTGCTGGAGTACCGTCTCAACGCGCTGCGCGGCCTGTGGGGGGCGCAGCGGCAGCTGGCTCTGGAGGAGCAACAGGAGCGGGAGGGGACCGGCGGGGCGGACGAGGAGACGTTGGCCTTGCTCAAGAGACAAGGTCTGCTCCAGCAACCGGAGCAGGCGCCCTTCACGTCCCGCGTCGGCCTGCTGCTGGTCTTCCCCCTGCTGCAGTCCCAGACCCGCAGCGACCCGGCGCTCTGCGGGGTGACGGCCGAAGTCCTACTGGCTTGCCTCCGGGACTGCCAGCCGCTCAGCCTCAGCAAAGAGCCGGCCGACTGCCTGAACGGCCTGGAGGGGCTGCTCTGCTCCTGGCTGGAGGACGGGGGCCGGGACTCGGGCCCCCAGCAGGGACAGATTTTCCACACACACCGGCAGAGGGAAAACGCTGCCGCCGCGCTCGTAGCGCTCGCCTGCGCCAGGTGAGGTCATCGCCTTCACTGGGATTCCTCCGCTGTTCCTCAGAAGAATAAACCAACAGTGTTATCAAAGGGTTGTTAGCGTCCCCAAACAGGCGTCACGCTGATGGAACACACACTCATTAAATAGCATTCATTTGAAAGCGACTCATTAAAAACACGACTGACTTCCTTCACCAGCGTCTCTGCTCTTATGTAGGTCACTTATTCTCGGCAGTCGAAGCTAAAAAGGGACAGACTGATAAGTTTGTCCCGTCTTTGTCTTCAACGTCGGGGCTTCAGGGACAGGAACGCCTGAGCCGGCGCTCAGTTGTTGGGTTTCAGCAAGGGGGGGGGTGATAAATAAACTGGTAGTGGTGTTTATTCCTGTAACAGACTTCCTGACCTGTCGATGCGAAGCTCTGCTGCTCTGACCTCTGACCTCTGATTAGTGTTTTTGCTGCAGCCACAGCTTTCCTCCGTCCCCCCAAGCAGCTCAGATTTTTTATTTTTTTCTTAAAACGATGTTGGAACAGAAGAAAATATGGATTATTTCTGTTCCTGCTGTTTCGTCAGCCATTATTCTACAGTCAGTAAAATGTGTGGGTCCGGAGGGGAGGGCCCGCGGGATGGAGGAGGTGGTGCTGATCCCCCCCACCAACCCCCACAACAACAGCAAAAGAAGTTTAAGTGACACTAAATGAAATTGGTTGGGTGTTTTTCTGCCCGGGGTGGGGGTGGGGGTGGGGGGGCAGGTTGTTGTTCTGCGCCTGAACTCTGGCTTCTGCCGCTGACAACCAATCTTGACGTGTCAGAACCAGAGCCCTCCACGCTTTGTTCAGGCTCTGCTGAGGCTGAGAGCTCTTTGTTGGGGGGAACCATCCAGCCCCCGGGGCTTTTTTTTTTTACTGTGCCTTTACGCCCCCCTGACCAGGGGTTGGTGGGGGGTGCATTCATGTGTCAAAGGGGCAGGTCGTGTTCACACAGGGAACGTGGGCACGAGACCCGTCTGTTGTTTCTCTTTTCAAGCAAACACTGATCACACAAACATACTTCATTTAAATATGTTGGAATGCTGTCATCACCATAGAGATCAATATAGTATCAATCAATAATACAGTGATACCTCTACTTACGATTAATAGGTTCTGGAAGAAATTACGTAAGTAGAGACACGTTTTCCATGCAAGTGCCCTAATCTGTTCCAAGCCCCAAAAAATTCCGACATAAATGTTTTGTAAAGTATAAAAATGCATCAAAAAATGTAACAAATACATGTTACGATTAGTTTATTACGCAATAAATGAGAGTTGTGCATAACGTAAAGACAACGAATAGAGTAAAGAATAATGATGATGGTCGTTTACCTTTTAACTGCGGTCGCCATTGTTTTTTGCCCTCTTTGGTTCATGTGCTCCTATCTCACGATGCCGAACAACAGAGTGAATTCCAGTCCTCCTTCTGAACTTCTCCAACCACCCACGTGACGCCTTAAACTCCTTAAACTGCCTTTTGTTTTAATAACGTGGTGATTGTAGATGCATTACGGCCATAATCTTTGGTGAGATCAACCAAACGCATCCCTTTTTCATGCTCTTCTATTATCTCTTGTTTTGTTTGTACGGACAAAAAAACTTTTCTTTTCCTCTTTTCTCTGTCACTTTCTTGGGGTCCGTAGTGAATACTCTAAAAGTTAATATATGTACGTAAAACTATCAGAAGACCTCATGGGTCGAGGGCCGAATGACGAGGACGCTGCGTAGACACCTATCCAGCTCCACACAGAGGTCCCTCTTAGCCAATGGGATGCCAGGAAGATACTAGGTAATAGCCAATGACAGAGCAGCTACAAGAATGTTGCGTTCAGGAACCTGTGGGAGTTGGGAGTATCAGCCCATACTGTATTTTTACCTTTCGTAAGTCGAAATTTGTTTCGTAACTAGAGGCAATATTTTCCTGCTGAGAAGTTTGGTAAGTAGAAAATTTCGTAAGTAGAGACATTCATAGGTAGAGGTACCGCTGTAATCGATAGTAAACAGCATGTGGGAAGAACTTTATCTCATTAGCTCTTCATCATCTCCTTACGGGAAAGTTTCTGTAGCAGGAAAACAAACATGTTGATGGATTCTGTCTCTGGTTCTAACAAACCTGAGGAAACTGAGTAAATATCGTCTTGTTTTTGGTTCCGTTTCCAAAGCTGCGGTTCTGATCCGAGCTCATCAGAACAGCGCTGATGAAGCTCCAGTTCTGTGGCTGTTAATAGTTCGGTGCTGGATGAGGCGAAGCAGGAAATGAGCTCCACAAACTAACTAGGTGGTTTTATTACACCCAGTAATTAGAGTAACGCTGTAAAATAATCTGTTATTCTCCAACGGACCATTTTCTGTTATTTAGATTAAAACGATGTGGTTTTAATTCTCAGAACACTCCATTAAGACGTCGTTATTCTTGTGTTCTCCAGGGGTTCCCTGAAGACCTTCATCCACACCGTTCACCTGCTGCAGAAACAGAGCGACCTGGGCCAGCTCCCCGTGTCCGACGTCCTCTACAGGTGATTCAGATTCGATCCAAACGCGTTGATGAGCGACTTCCCCCCTCGTGTGACCGCTTTGTTTCCTCTGTCAGGCTTCTGCTCCTGGAGGGAGGCCCGGGATCGCCGTCCTGCCTCCTGGGGGGCAAACACAGCGTGTCCTGGGGCTTTGAGGACATGCTGCCGACGCCGGATAATTCTGCCGGAGGAGCAGAGAGTAAAGGTAGAACCCTTTCACCAACTCGTGATCCGCCCTTGAGTCTGGGATGTAAATGTGAAGAAACGTCATGAGTCGCTGCTGGACTTTTGTTGTCTCTGTCCCGTCTCCTGCAGACACTGACCTGGGCCGCTGTCTGGCCACAGACGGCCTCTATCTGTACACCACTAACTCCTCCGGGAGAGGACTCAGCAAGCTGGGCTCTGGTTTACACGGGACCCTGAGGTAACGCGACACCTTCCTGTTTCCCTGTCTTCTCCGTTCCGTAAATAGCGAGAGAGAGGAAGACGTCAAGTCAGACAAGGATAAAAATATCCTTCGTCCGTGACCGGCTCTGACGCAACGGCGGCGTCATTTCGGAGACGATGATTTCTGAGACGCGTTTCCTCCCTGACCGTCACTGATTGAGCAGTTTGATTTTACAGAAAAAGCTCAGTAGGGCACGTTCTCTGCTTGTCAGCTCCATGCTGAGAAATGAAATTATCCAATTTGCTCTGAGAAGACGCCTCGCAGGACCCAGAGAAATGTATTTTTACCAGATGTGTCTGTGCATGATGCTACGGGTTAGCTAGCCGTCTGCTGTCATTCTGTCTGTTACAACATGCAACGCGTTTCTGTATGGAAATGAGACTCTGTAGGAACCACACAGTCCAGGTTTAGCTGGTTTTGAGCCATTAGCACAACTGTGTGTGTGTATGTGTGCGCTCAGAGGGTTTGTGTACTGTCGAAACGAGGAGCTGGAACCTGGCTGGGTGGTGTTCAGCAGCGGCCGCCTCCTCCACCGTCCCTCCTCCTTTGACGCCAAGCCTCATCAGTTGTGCCAGGTCGTTGACCCCTTCACCCTCCAGGTACGGTTTCCTCTCAGCTCGCCACGCCTAACTCGATGTTGAAGGAAGGTCCAGTCAAAACCAGATCCTACGAATCCCTTTTGAAACGTGAACAGTGTCCGCTGTGCCGTTCTCAGGTGTGCCAGATCGTACCCATGCCAGCGCATCACTTCCCTGTGGGCAGCAGCATGACCACGCTGCACCTCTGCTCCGACGGAACCTACCTTTACTGGGTCTGGTCTCCGGCCAGCCTCAACGAAAAGACGCAGAAAGGCCACTCCGTCTTCATGGATGTGTTTCACCTGAGTGTGAGTACCGGACCAGCCTCCACCTGCAGCCCTGGTCCGTTCACCGCTTCTCTGACCTCTCCTCTCCCTCCTGTGTCGAACGCGCAGACGCAGACGGGGTTGTGTGTCGCAGACATCCTGCAGGAGAGGGTCATCCTCGCTCGCAAGGAAGGAGAGTCTTCAAAGTGCTTGAACGATCTCCTCCTGAGTCGAATGTCGCGCTTCCGGGCGTCTCATTCCGCCACGTTGGCCGCGCTCACCGGCTCAGCGATCACCAACACCGTCAAAGAGGAACAGTCTGGTAGCGTATCAACCAAAAAGTGACGCCCGTAATGCAGCAAGCGTGTTCTGTACGTCTGCAGCTGACTGTTCCCCGTTTGAACTCCTTCCTAGCCGTCAACACCAGCTGTGGGCTCCCCCTGAAGACCCTGAGGAAGACCCCCATGTACGTCTGCGGTACTTATTTGGTGATGCTGGTCTCACCGCCCGGTGTGTCCGGGAGCTCGGCCACACGATCGCTGTTTGGGGGCACCAGCAGTCTGTCGTCTCTGAAAAGTGAGAAGAACCGCTCAAATGCTGTGGTTTTATGATAATATCAATGAAACTTTCTAAGGAGGGGGTCTGATGGTGAAGTTTTGTCGCAGTTTTTCAGCCCTAAGTTTGAATACAGATGTGTGGAAACCAAAATGTTTCTTTTTTTTGTTTCTCCAGTATTAGCTTCCAGCCTGGTTTTCAACCTGGCTGACGGTCAGTTCAGCAGCCGCGCAGACCTCATCGACGCCCCGGGCAGTTCTCTGGGGAGGGGGGCGCAGGTGGCGGGCCTAGGTGAGCTCCGCTTCACCGATGACGCGATGGCAGGGCGTCGCCAAGTGAAGCGATTTTAATTCTGATTGTCGGCTTTGAAGGAGCGTGTTACGACGCGCTGAACAACCTGATCTGGACCTGCTCCAGCGACTACATCGACCAGTGGTGTAACCCCGGCAACCAGGCCTTCCATCACGTGTGCCATCGGCTCGGCGTCGGCCACGTCATCAAGGAACCCAAAGGTAGGGGACGAAACGCGCCGAGGGCAGCAAACGTCGCTGGCGCGGCGTCGGAAACGCGAACCTGTGCTCTGTGTCCGACAGAGGAGACGGTGGCGACCGGCGAGGTAATCAACCAGCTGCTCCACCACGTCGGCGCCATGTGCATCCACCAGCTCAACCTGCTGGCGGCCAGCAGCAACAGCCTCCCCCTGGGGGCCCTGCTGGGCAAACAGCATCCCATCGAGGCGCGTCACTTCAGCAGCATCTGCGACATCATGGAGAAGGCCATGGTCAACGGCGACACCTGCATCATCCGCTGCATCCTGGTGGTGTTCCAGGTGGGCGGGGTGGGGGCGGGGCGATCGGACGCCGACTGACTCGGTTCTGTGATCTGAGCTGTTTGTTTGTTTGTTTCTCCAGGTGGTGTTCAGGTTTTTTAATCCTCAGTCGGAGCAGAACAGGGAGAGCGTGCGGCGCTCGGGTCTGCTCCTCTGGCAGCTGCTCATGGCCCCCGTCGATCAGATCGGCTCAGAGATCCAGAGGGAGGTGTGTCTGGCCATCAGGTGAGCAGCAAGTAAACCGACTGACGACAGCGTTCCCGAGGATAAGAAGGTTAATGGACCGTTTTGTTTGCTCGTCTTATTAGTTCTGGCCTGAATAGTTTGTACCAGGGAGAGGCTGAGCTCAACAAACTCCTGAAACTGGTTTTAACTGAAGGTGAATATAATAATAAAACACTCATTTTAACACGAGGACACGAACGGCTTTGAATAAAGGAACTTTCTGCACGATTGTTTGACGTCCAGGAGAAAGGAACAGCGGCCTGTCTCACCTGCGTGATGTCATCCTGACCAACCTGGCCGACCAGCTGCAAAAGAATCGATTCGGGAGCGAGGAGGACGACCACTACAGGTTTGGAGGCGGCGCTTCGCTTCTACCAGTTTCTATTTGAACTGGTTGTCTGAAGAAAAAGTTTCTAAGTGTTACCCGTCTGTCTCTGGCGCAGGTTGGGCGACGAGCTGCTGCACTGCATCCTGAAGACGGTCGTCCGGGAATCGTGTCTCCTCATCACCAAATGTCAGACCGTCGCCAGGGACGATTTCCAGAAGCTGCTCTCCACTGTTCCAGTACGAGAAGAACCAAACGCCGAAAGAGGCCGTTTGTCTTTGTGAGGCTGTGCTTTAACAACATTGACCTGCACCCCCCCCCATCTCTCTCTCTCTCTCTCTCTGTAGGTGGTCTCACCAAGCCTGCGCTACCTCATGGCCGTTCAGAACCACCTCCTCAGTAACACCATCCTCATCCGTCCGGATGACGGAGACGACAGCGACAGCTCCCTACAGGGGGAAACAATGAAGGTACAGGTAAACATCCCCTTTAAATAATTTCATGCCTCACATCATAATCGTAACCCTCGTTTAGGGGCAGGAACACGATTCATGATCTTGAAATTTTGCACGAAAACATTGATGGTTTACTGAAAGTCAGACGTACAGGAGGAACACCGCAGCTTTTATCATTTTCCAGAAGGTCAACCAATGACAAGAGTCCAAGTCGTTCTTTACCAGAGGTCAAACAAGAGGCTGGAACAGTTTGATTAATTTGATGTCGTAAACTTTTACATATTCCAGCAGGAGAACGAGAGATAATGATGATGATGTAACTATAATTTGACTTCCTCGGTCCGAGCTTCTGCTCATCATCGCGTGTTTTTCTGTCGTGAAAGGAAACCGTTTGAACACACTTTATTTGCTGCCTAATTTTTGAAAGCAGTGGTTACGTAAGTTGTGGCCTGTGTCTGTGTGTGTGTGTGTGTGTGTGTGTGTGTGTGTGTGTGTGTGTGTGTGTGTGTGTGTGTGTCCTCAGGAGCTGCAGAGCAGCATCCTGTCCCTAGCAACCAAGATCCTGATGGGATGCGATGAAGTGCTGGACACCCTGCAGCAGGTGACGACGGCGCTGATCAACAGCGACATCCTGGACAGAGAAACCAGGTGAATGTCAGAATAAATCTCCTGTGGGTGTTTGTTCTTCTTGTTTTCCTGCATCTAAACGTCACATTGAACGTATTTTTTTTCTCTCCAGGTTGAAGGGCTTGGAGCAGGTAACCAAGGCCACCATGCTCGGACACCTGCTGCCGGTGCTGCTCACCACGCTGATGCACCCGAACCTGCAGACGCTCACTCTGGCCGACGCCCTCATGCCTCAGTTGGTGCAGCTGGTGCTCTACACCAGCCAGGTAGGAGTTCTGTCGGAGCAAAAGGTGATTGGTGCAACCAAAGGATGTCGTTGATGTTGAAATATTTCTGTTGGGTTGTGTTTTTCTAGACCGCCCTGCTGCTGAAGACTCAATCTCCACTTTTCACCGAAGAGCCTCCCCTCGTGAGCGGCTCTCTGGGACAGGTGACGAAGGCGTGTCCCGCCGATGACAAGTACGTTCCAACGGGACAAAGACATGAGTCAGAATCACGTTTTAATTATTCTACGTTGACTTAAGAGGATATAATTCATCGAAATCTTTGATCTTAGAATCCTTGACGAACGTGAGGAGCCAGGTTTCCTGACCGGGCTGAAGATCCCCGCCCCATGGGCTGCTGGGAAGACGGTGGAGACGGTGCACCCCGTGAGAGACAATTACAAGTTCAAGGAGACTGTGCACATCCCCGGCGCCCGGTGCCTTTACCTCCGCTTCGACTCCCGCTGCTCCTCGCAGTACGATTACGACAAGGTAGGGAACCCCTGAGCTCTCTGAGGCAACATCCGGTCCAGGGTTTGTTGTTCTTGATTTATTCTGTGATGTTCCAGCTGGTCATCTACGCTGGTCCCAACACCAACAGTCGTAAAGTCACCGAGTACGGGGGGAACACTCTGGGATACGGAAGTCGCAGCGTCTTGGGAACCGGATGGCCCAAAGACCTCGTCAAGGTAGAGGACGTTTCGCTTACACTCTGTCAAACCGGCGCTTTCTTCTCCAAAGAGATTCGTTTTTCTCCGTCGCGCTGCAGGTCGAAGGCGACACCGTGACGTTTTCATTCGAGATGAGGAGCGGCCGCGAGCACAACACCCCCGATAAAGCCATGTGGGGCTTCTCCTGCACCGTCAGAGCTCAGGTAAAAAAAAACAATAAAAAAAACCATCGGCAGCGATGGCGCAGGACGTAAAGATCGAACCGCTAATCCCGGAGACGCTAATTGTTTCCAGGAGTCTTCAGAGGATGTCTCGGGGGGGCTCCCCTTCCTGGCAGACCTGGCTCTGGGTCTGTCGGTGCTGGCCTGCTCCATGCTGCGCATCCTGTATAACGGCCCGGCGGTGACGCGAGAGGAGGAGGCGTGCCACAACCTGCTCTGCTCAAAACTGCTGCAAAGGTGACTCTGCTAAACAGAGAGCGCCCCCCCCCCCCGCTGATATCGATCGCCGGCATCTGAAATAACCCGCAGTATCAGGACCGCTGCGCCGCCTCTCAGTCTTGTTTAACAGCTGGTGTCGGATGAGGCGGGGGGGGGGTCGCTGACGGGTTTGACTTTCCCCTTTCAGGTGCCAGTGGCAGGTGGAGGCCAACGGCGCCATCTCCCCCGCCCTCACCCCCAGCCCCTCCCCTCTGCCACTCACCATAGAGGAGGACAGGGAGTTCACCTACCCCTCCGACGTCCTCATCCCGCCGCCGGGACTCATGCCGGGCGCCTATTTCGACCTGCCCCGCATCCGCCTCCCTCCGGGGATCATGGGAAGGCTTCGGGAGGTGTCCGGGAGAGCACGTCCGCAATTCCGACCGAGCATCAAGTAAGAAAGCGCGTGAAGACGTGAAGCCACTGAACTCCCACTTCCTGTTTATTTCCCGTTTTGTTTTTTCCTGCGGCAGGGAGGTGATCCGGCCCGACGTGATGGAGGAGGTGATCGTGTCGTGCGTCATAAAGCATCTGAGCCTGGTGGACGCCCTCCAGTCGCTGGTCAACTACCAGTACCGCGAGGATCACGCCGAGGAGTACGACCTGGTCTGCAAGATCATGGCCGAGACCTTCAAGAAGATCAACGCCATGGAGCGCCAGCTGCAGGTGAGAGGAGGTGTTGACCTCCACGCGGGGCGCAGCTCCGGTTTTTAGTTGTCTTGTCGAGAAGATGAAGTTTAATAAAGGACTTCCTCCTCCTGCAGGGAACAGGATTAATTAAGAAGGACTTTTTTATTCTGCTATAATAGAGCTCTGCAGGAAATTGCTATGTGGGGCGTATTTACACAACCTTATTATATTTGCAGACACCAGAAAGCTGCTGATGTGACGACAAATTGGAGGGATTTTTGCGTTTTAATAAACGTCCTGCGGCGATAGGAGAAACTAATAAGAATAGAGGCGAGCAGGTGAATTCAAACCAGGTTGACCAGGAGACCTGATTGAGGCTAGAAAATGTAAATGAGGCTGCTGTCCTGGACAGGAACTTGAAAGGGTGAGTCGAACCGGGTCTCATTATTTCCCATGATGCCTTTAGAGCGTCGCAGAACTGGAACAGAAGTGGCAGAATGAGGTGGAGGAGGCCCATCAGGGGAAGCTGGAGAACAACACTCCCTTCTTCCACGACTACCACTTCTTCGAGGTACGCTGCTGCACACACACACACACACACACACACACACACACACGTTACAGCATTTGTTATAGAGATGAAAGCATTAGCACTTTCATATTAATAGCTGTTTGTTTTTTGTTTTTTTGCATCAGAACAAAATCAAGGAGCTGGAGCTGCTCTGCTCCCTGAAGGAGGTCCCGCTCGATTTTAGCGATTTGGAAAACGTCGTCCTGGCGCTGAGGCGAGTGTTTTTAAAAACATCTGAGCTCTAGAAGCAGACGGCGGTGCGTCGATGGGTGACGGTGTGTGTGTGTGTGTGTGTGTGTGTCTGTCTGCGCCTACAGGGAGAAGTTCTTTCACGAGGTGAACACGGCGCACGTCAAGAGCGGCGCCTCGTTGGCCAAAACCAAAGCGCTGGTGAAGAGTCTGATGAACCGCACCGAGCTGCTACTCCACGTCACCATCGCTCCTCACTGCAGGAGCTTAACCAGCACTCCTGCTGGCACGCCAGGCCCTGGTGCGTGTCGCTAATCGATTCATCCATTAATATACCCGGGACAGTCGTTTATGTTGTTTTGTTCTCGTTGTGTTAGCATCTAAGTCGGTGTCGGACGCCAAGACGGCCGTCCCCATGGTGAAGCAGCCGGTCTTCCTGCGCAGCATGTCTGCCCCCTCTGACCTGGAGATGATCGCTAACCAGGACTTGGAGTTCACGCACGCGTCCCAGAGGTATTTCTCCGTTTTTCTTGTTTTCCTCTCTGTTACGCGTGAGGGTCACGTCCGGTAACACGGGGATGAACTCGTTCCGCAGGAGGCGGCACCATCCCACCAGCCATCGCAGCAGCTCCTTCACGCTGCTGCAGTCTCTGGTCGTGGAGGACAGCCGGGACAAGCCCACGTACAGCGTGCTGCTGGGACAGCTGTTCGCCTTCATAGGAACCACTCCGGATCAGGCCGTAAGCGCCTCTCGCTCGCCGCTCGCCGCTCGTTCCGTCGACCGTCTGAGAAGCGAAGGAGTGAATCCCGTTTCCCTGATTCCAGGTGTCGAGCAGCAGCTTCCTGTCGGCGGCGCAGACTCGCTGGAGGCGCGGCAGCACGCGCAAGCAGGCGCTCGTTCACATGAGGGAGCTGCTCACTGCCGCCGTCAGGGTGGGGGGGGTCACTCACCTGGTTGGGCCGGTTACCATGGTGCTGCAAGGTGGGCCGAGGTAAGAGGAGGAGGCTTTCAACGACGGTAACTGTCACATCCTTCTCCACACACACACCTCTGTACACCTGTGTGTGTGTGTGTGTGTGTGTTCAGGATCGAGGAGCTGACCTGTGGAGGGATGGTAGAGCAGGTGCAGGAGGCCTTTGGGGAGACGATGACCTCCGTGGTGTCGCTGTGCGCTCGCTACCCCATAGCTTGTGCCAACAGCATCGGCCTGCTTTGCACCATCCCCTACACCAGGCAAGAGACACTTCAGCTCACTACAGCCGTCCCTCGCTGTAACGCATGAATTGTTTGGGGGGTTTTTTTTCCATGACATTCTGCATCCTGATTGGCTGTAGATCGAAGACAGAGGAAAACACTAAATGTAGCACAAAAAGTTGGACTTGTGGACGTGCTAAAAGAAAGTAGAGGTTACGCGGCTGTGGGCGGCGTTAGGGAATAAGTTCATCTTCAGTTTGGTACAATAAGAAGCAATAAGTTGTAACAAGGATGGCGTCTGCTTTAGCTTCAGCTCTGTGGACTAACCACTGCAGATACATGTGTGTGAAGTGAGGGGTTTTACAGCCTTAAAGCATCTATAATAATGTAGAAACGTGAAGCTGAATACTCTGCAGATTTTGCCTGTTGCGGGTTATGAACGAGGGACCCGCTGTAGGTCTGTTTGACCCCTCCGATCCTCACACCTCCCCTGTGGTGCTGTGGCAGGAGTGAGGAGCAGTGTCTCGTCCGCAGCGGTCTGGTGCAGCTCATGGACAGCCTGTGCAGTTTGAGCGGTCAGAGGGAGTGCAGCTCCAACGAGAAGCAGACCAAGAAGCAGAAGGTGGCCACCATGGCCTGGGCGGCGTTCCAGGTGCTGGCTAACCGCTGCATCGAGTGGGAGAAGGTGGAAGGTAAGTCCCTCACGGCAGAAGTACAGATTTATCGCTTTCATGGATCAATCAGACAGGTATTTTCACCATTATTTAGTTTTTAAATGCACAAAATAATAACTTCATTTGAGCTTTTATTATCATAGATGCTGAAAAAGCAGCAAAATTACATGTAAAAAGCTGGAACCAGCAAATACTTGAAAAATGACTGAAATCTCTAAATAAAAATAATAAAACGTTGCTCAAATTGAATATTTGTGCGTCGTGTAGTAACAATAGGTGTGTGTCTTCTCTCTCTTGTTAAAGGCGGGTCTACAGACGCGGTTCACTCCGGTCTGGCGCGCCAGGTGTCCAGTCTGCTGACCAATCACCTGGCCAGAGCCACCGAGTGTTGTGGGAATCAGGCAGCGGGAAACGACGCCCTGCAGGATGTCCTCAGTCTGCTCAACGACCTCTCCAGGTAGAGTTTTACCATCAGGTGTTCTCCCCGTTACCCGTGTGTGTCAGAACGTACTTCTATAAGTGTGTGTTTGCATTTCTGAAGTGTTTTTCACGTCTTTGACACTCCCCCCTCCCTCCAGGAGCCACATAGGGAAAGCCATCCTGAGCCAGCCGGCCTGCGTGTCCAAACTCTTGTCTCTGCTCCTCGACCAGCGGCCGTCTCCCAAGCTGGTGCTCATCATCCTGCAGCTGTGCCGCGCCGCCCTGCCCCTCATGAGCGTGGAGGATTGTGGGAACGTGGCTCTGCCGTCGTGGAGTTACTCCATCAACACGCTGGACACCGAACAACAGGACGCTAACGACCCCGCCTCGCGCATCGCCGCCCTGCTGCTGGCCAAGCTGGCGGACTACGTCGTACCCGGTCGGTACCGGTTTCTGCGATGGAACTGGGGGGTGGGGGGGGGTTGTTCTTCCTGCTGCCACTTCATTAAGAGTTTGATCCATTCATTTTATAATCCTCCCTCCTCGCCAGGATGCCAGACGCTGCTCTCCCCCAGCTCCTCGGAGCCGGACACCAGTCTGTCTCGCGCCAGTTCCAAAGGAGCCCTGAAGTCTGACGACGCCGGGGAGGAGGGGGAGGCTGTGGATGGAAAGCTGTCCATCTTCATCCACAAGCGGGAGGACCAGTCGTCTCACGAGGTTCTGCAGCCGCTTCTCAGGTGTGGTTTCCTGTAATCCCTTGTTTGTACTTCCTGTTCGGTGGGTGTCGCCTCTGAGTTTAACGACACGGTACCTCTTCCCTCCACCCCCGACCTGCAGCAGCTCAGAGGGGCGTCCTTTCCGGCTGGGCACCGGAGCAAACATGGAGAAGGTGGTGAAGATGGACAGAGACATGACGAAGGTACGGATGGACGTTAAAAACCCAGGAGTAAGAGCGTAGTGAGGTCCTTCCTAACTTCCTGTCCTGGTTTCAACCTCCTCCAGAGCGGCAGCTGTGAGGTCATCACGGAGGAGGCGTCGGCCGCCTTGAGGAAGGCCAACAAGTGGGCCCAGTCGGGTCTGATAGTGAGCGTCGGTCCGCCGGTGGAAGCTGTAGCGCAGGAGACGGCCGGAGGCATCACCACCGGAGACAAGAAGAAGACCGCCCAGACGGCGGTCTGTCGGGACAGAAACGCCGACCTGGCCAGGTGGGTCCTCTCCACCTGAGACGTCTCCATCACGCTTTAGACTCGTCCTGACTTCTGCGTCTCCCTCTAAAAGGTCGGACCCCGTCAGGCCTTTCATCAGCGGCCATGTGGCCAACAGCATGGCCGCCGAGGTCATCGCTCTGCTGCACAGCCTCCTCACCGCCCCCGAGTCCAACACCGCTCAGATCTGGACCACCACCGCTGAAAAGGTAACTCTGAGCTCTCATATTTCCCCAATCAATGATAAAAACAGGATTTGTGCTCTTGCCCCTTAAAAATAAGTATTAATGAGGAGTTCTTTACCTAAACTGACACAGACGGGATCGTAACGACGCTTAAACCTGACTGTTCCGTGCGGGGGGGGTTTGTGGTAGGTTCTCTCCCGGGCCCTGATGTTCATCCCTCAGCTGGGGAAGTACGCCGAGAGCATCCTGGAGAACGGCAGCAGCAGCGGCAGGAAACTGGCCAAACTGCAGGCCATCGGCAGACAGGCGGTCGCCGCGCTCTGCGCCCTGGGGGGCTTCAAAGAAACCATCAAGATCGGCTCCGAAGTCCAGGTGAGCTAACGGAACCAAGCACCCGCCTCCTGCTTCCAGCCCGCATGAACCTGGACTGGCTTTTGCTCTGCAGGTGGTCGGTAAAGGCGTTCTGGGCAGCGTCGGCGTCGTCATGTCCATCAACGAGCAAGAAGGGATCGCCACCGTCAAGTTCCCCCCCTGCGAGTACAGGAGAGCCTGCAAGACCTCCGACATCCTGACCGTTCCCATATCGCGGCTCTGCACCCCCCGATCCGAGGTAAACGCCGCGCGGGATTCGAACGCCACACGATCCTCATTTGGTTAAAATGTAACACGTGTGTCTCCGCCCTCTGACAGGCCCTCCCCCTCTACAAGCTGTCCATCACGGAGAAGGTGGTGCAGGCGGTGCAGTCCATGCTTCTGCCACAGGAGGGCAGTCTCTCCATTCACACCTCCCTCCCGGCGACAGGAGACGGCTCCAGCCCGGTCATGGCTGCGGTGCGTCTGCTGGCCGAAATCAGAACCAGGTAAATCGACGCTCACGTAAAAAGCCGGCTTCTGATTGGATCGGACGGAGCCTCTCGGTTCTCCGACGACGTGATTTGACGATCGATAAATCAGAGAACGTCCCCGTCGCTTTCAGGGCGTGTCTGGTGATGGCGCAGCTCCTGGAGGACAGCTCCTTCTGCGAGGAGTTCATCCAGCAGTGTCCCGCCGCCGTGGAGGTCCTCAACCTGGTGGCGCAGGAGTGCAGCCCCGGTGGGCGACGCCGGCTCCGGTCGAGCCGTCTGAGCGCTCGACACCTGTTTATCGGTCAGTAACGCCACGTTTATGGTTGATTTATTTTTGCGGTGGTGTCCTCCCTCCCTCGCAGGAGAGCGTCTGGGGATGGTGGAGGCACAGTGTGAACGCGTCAGGATGTTGTACCGCGACTGCGCCCGGCCGCCGCCTCCTCCGCTGCAGACCGACCGACGCCAGGTGAGAGTGGATTTCCGATGGAGAGAGACCGTCCCGTTGGTCGCCGCCCACTCACCTCTCTTCTCCATCAGCCCAAGGAGATCACATGGTGTCCGTCCAGAGTGTTCCCCCCCGTCCGAGCCTGCATGTTCTCGTCGCGCCTGACCTCCGTCACCTTCCTGGCCGACCCGAGCGCCGGAGGGGGGCTGCCCAGGGGAACGTTCATCTACGCTACCTGTCCCGTACCGATACAGGTGGGCTCATCGATCGCCGCCATTCAGAGTTTGCGTGAGAGATGAAGTTGTGCCCATCCTGCATCCCTGTGCCCCCCCCTGCCCTCCAGGCCCCGTCCTTCTACTGGGAGATAGAAGTCGTCTCCTATGGAGACTCGGAGGAGGACAGCGGTCCCATCATTTCGTTCGGTTTCGCCACCGAGGCGGAGAAGCGAGACGGGGCGTGGACCAACCCCGTCGGCACGTGTCTGTTTCACAAGTAGGTGAAGCTCCATTAGCTCAGAGGCTCTCCTCTCCGTCTCTTGCGTGCTGACCGTGTCCCTTCCTGCCGTCTTTACGCCGCAGTAACGGCCGGGCGGTGCATTACAACGGCTCCAGTCTGCTGCAGTGGAAGAGCGTCCGTCTGGACGTGGCTCTGCTTCCCGGTAAGGAGCCTCACGCGTACGGATGCTTTACAATCGGGTCCGTCTCTCGCCGCTCGTTGACCTCGTGTCTGCGTGAACACAGGCGATGTGGCTGGGATCGGCTGGGAGCGCTCCGAGGGAACTCCTCCGCCCCCCGGCCAGGCCCCCAAAGGCAGGGTGTACTTCACCTACTGCGGCCAGCGGCTCAGCCCCATCCTGGAGGACGTGGCCGGTGGGATGTGGCCCCTGGTCCACATTCAGAAGAAGGTGGGCTCTCAATGAAGTGACTTCAAAATCCTTCGCGTCAATCGTTTTCTAAGTGGCGGTTTCCTTTCAGAACTCAAAGATCCGGGCCAACTTTGGCAGCCGGCCGTTTGCGTACGCCGAAGGCCAGGCCCACAGGAACGCGGCGGACCTGTGCGTCGACCTCGCCGAGGAAATAAGTGCGAATTTTGAAGCGCTGCCGTTTGCCATGGCCTCAGACAGCGATAACGATGCCGGCGCGAGCGTGACGTCCGATTCCGGCTCCCATGGACCCCCCTGTCGGATCGCTGCCGTGGCGGTCGCGCAGCAACGTATGTTTCTCACCGTCACTTCCTCCCGCATGCGCTTTTTTTTTCATCCTCCAAAGAGGGGGGGAGGGACACCCCTCCTATGTTTCATCGCCTCCATTTCCTGTTTCAGAATACAACAGTGACCTCTCCTGCCATTACAAAGTGGAGCTGAGCTACGAGAACCTGGTCACCTCTGGGCCCGACCCGCACCCGCCTCCCATCGCCGACGATGAGACCGACGACGAGGACGATGATGACGTTCCCAGAGTGAGACCGGCCTCCGGTTTATCATCCTCCTTTCATCTCGTAATGGCTTCCAGATGATTTGATCATCTGATGTGTGTGTGTTCGGACCAGGAGGACCACTACGCCTTGCTGGTTAAGGCCTGGGAGACCAAAGTGTTCCCGACGATTCGTAGGAGGTTCCGGAACGAGGCTGAGAGGAAATCTGGTCTGGACCAGATCAAAGGGGCTCTGCAGCTAGGTAAGCGGTCCGGTGTAGCACAGAACAGTTAGCAGGGTTTAAGACCAGTGAAAGTTGCTCAAGCTATGACAGAGGTTTGTTTCTATTGGCTGACGTTGGCTGATCGACCCCTCCCACAGGTATGGTCGACATTGCCAGGCAGACGGTGGAGTTCCTGTACGAAGAGAACGGCGGCATTCCTCGTGACCTCTACCTCCCCACCATCGAGGACATCAAGGACGAGGCCAACAAGTTCACCATCGACAAAGTTCGGAAAGGTACGGTTCACCCGCCGTCGTCGCCGAGGCCGACTTCAGCTCAGCGTGAACCTGAATGATCGTTTGGCGTTTTCCCACACAGGCTTGACCGTGGTCATCCGCTGTCCGGACAGCAACAACACCAACAGCACCACAGGGGGGACGGCCCTCCCCAAGTTCGCCATCCGGGGAATGTTGAAGACGTTCGGTTTGCACGGCGTCGTCTTGGATGTGGACTCTGTGAGTTCTCCTTTTGATGCGATGCAATATTTCCGGTGTGTTTGTGTCCACAAAACCCCGTACGAATCCACGTGTGCCCCAGGTGAACGAGCTGGTCCAGGTGGAGACCTACCTGCGCAGCGAGGGCGTCCTGGTGAGGTACTGGTACCCCATCGAGATGCTGGAGCGCCCGCCCGCCGGATCCCGACGCACCGCCGCCAACGGCTTGGTCTCATTGGACAGCAGCAACATCCAGATTCACAGGTAATGTAGGAACCCTTTGGACACTAGTGTGTGTGTGTGTGTGTGTGTGTGTGTGTGTGTGTGTGTGTGTGAGTGTGATGTCCGAAGCGGCGCTCAAAAGGGAGTGTGTCGCCGCAGGGAGCTCCTTCGCTGCGAGAGCGCGCTCGCCCGCTTGTACTGCCGGATGGCGCTGCTCAACATCTTCGCCCCGAAGAACCCCCACACCTTCACCCGGCTGTTCCACATCCCCGCCATCCGCGACATCACCTTAGAACACCTGCAGCTGCTGTCCAATCAGCTGCTGGCTCCGCCCCTCCCTAGTGAGTATGACCCTTACAGACGGCAGGTTTCTCAGTGTGAGGTCTCTGATCGTCGCCGCTGCCGCTCCTCTCGCAGACGGAACCATCAGTTCCAGTTCCATCCTGCTGGCCCAGTCACTGCTCCACAACCTCCAGGGCCAGAGCTGCTCCCCCTCGGAGCTCTTCTACCAGGGCAACGCTCAGCCCATCCGGGAGTGGCTGACGGTGGCCATCACCCGCGCCTTGCATCAAGGAGAGGACAGCCTGCTGGAGCTCACCAAGCAGATCTGCTGCTTCCTCCAGAACGCACCGGAGCAGTTCACATCAGAGGAGTTCCCCGTGACGGAGTCAAAGGTCAGCATGGACGTCAGTTTCCCGGGCGCTGCGTTTGTGATCGTGTCGTGTAAGGAGAGCCAGCTGGGCTGCCGCAAAGAGTGAGTTCCTCTGATTGGTTCAAGGTTCCAACGGAGACTTCCTGCCGGACGTTCGCTGCTTAACGATAAACTGTCTTTTCCATCAGTTCCAGTCTTTACAAGGCGCCGTGGGCTCGCGTCATGGTGTACGGCCTGGGTCACAAAGTGCGTAGGAACGGTCAGCTGAACCTGATGGAGGCGGTGTGTTACCCACTGGACGCCTCGCCCACCAACACAGGCCTTACTCCCCCTCCCACCACCAACCAGTACCCCTCCGTCATCATCCCCACCGATAAGGTGCACATCAGACTGGGTGAGTGTCTCTGAGAAACAGAAAATACAGGTTAGTCCTCAACTTACGAACACAATCGGTTCACAGAGGTTGTTTGTAAGTTAAATTCATGAATCATTATGTATTAAATTTCCATCTCTAATCAGCATTTGAGGTCAATTAAATGTCATTACTACTCTTAACAAAGTACTAATACTACTTTAGTAAAGTACTAACAGTACTGTAATATTATACTAAACTACTATTACCAAAGGCTGACCAGAAACAATAACAGGACATTAAAAAAATATCTAGTAAAATAAAATACGGGAACAGCTCTTTTAGAGTTGATTATACCGTGGTGTAATCGTACACAGAAAAATTTAAAATATTTTTAAAAATATAAATATATAAATCATCCTTATGTCATTCCATTCGAATTTACATCTATCCACCAAAAATATTGGATTCTTTAAAATCACTAGAAAACCATTAAAAGCTCATGATATCATGTTACTGTACAATAAATAAGAATGAAAACATATATTACAATACGTTTGTGTAGTTCCAATATCTACCGTGTTTTTGTTTGTATCTCTGACTGTTCGTATGTTGAGGACTACCTGTAATTCCTCGTTGTCTCCCTTCTAGGCGTGTCGCCCCCTCCTGGCGCCGTGCTGGTGTTGCACTCCTTGCCCCTGGAGTTCCCTCTGGCCGTGGCGTTCGCTGAGCAGCTGCTGACGTGGAAGCTGGGAGAGAGCAGCGAGCGATCGGAGGACGAGTTGGACACCGTGCCGTCGTCCGTGTTGCTGCAGGTGGTCGAACTGCTGGGTAGGTTGGACCCCCCCTACCCTCACGGAGGAACCCCCGTTTGTAGTTTGGGGTCAGCAGTCCTGCAGCAGCAGTGGGAGGTTTGTAACGTCCCGTGTGTTCTTACCGCTCCAGGTGGTTTGCTCTGGACCACGGATCTGGCTCCGTCCATCAAAGAGCTCGTCTTTCATTTGCTCGCTGAGCTTTTGCGTAAGATCCATCATCTGGAGCAGCGGAAGAGCCCCGCCGGCCTGTCCAGCTCCATCGCTCTGCTGCTCAACCCCTGCCTGGCGGTGCTCATGGCCCTGCAGACGGAGCTCCGGAAGCTCTACGACCGGGAGACCCAAGGATGGACCGCCGGGGGCGCGGGAGCCGGGGGATCTTCCTCCGGAGGTGTGGCTTTGGCGCTGGCGGCAGAGCAAAGTCGTTTTTCCACCTACTTCCACGCCTTGATGGAGGCGTGTCTGGCTGTGGCGGAAGTGACGCTGCCCCTCAATGTGGGCGGATCTTCAGTGGGGGCCCTGTCCTCCACCAGCGCCCCCAACCTCAGCGATTCCTCTTCGTCGTCTTCGTCGTCGCCGGGCCAGACGCCGCAGAGCCCCAGCCTGCTCTCCAAACGGAAGAAAGTGAAGATGAAGCGCGAGAGGGCGGCGGCGGCGGTGGCGGCGGCGGTTTCCGGGAAACGTGGGAGCGGTGGCGCCCGGTTGTCGGAGAGCGACAGCGCCCTGCTGAACATGACGAGCAGCAAACCCGAGGACATGCTGTGGTTCCACCGCTGCCTGACCCTCCTGATGATCCTACGACACCTGGCCAACAAGGACCCGCAGGGCCTGAGCGTGACCAGCGACGCCGTGACGGACGCCTGCCAGGCCCTGGTGGGCCCCACCGCCCACAGCCGCCTGCTGGTGCTCTCAGGTATCCCCACGCACCTGGAGGAGGCCGTGGTGCGAAACGCCATCCGCAGGGCGTGCAACGCGCACGGGGGGCTCTTCAAAGACGAAGTCTTCATCCCTCTGCAGGAAGAGGACCCCAAAAAGACCAAAACCGCAGTTTCCAGCCCTCAGGAGGTGAAAACGGGCCCCGAACCTGACCGGCCCTTCCCCAATAACGGCGGTCCCGAGAGCCCCGACAGCTCCAGCAGCGTGACTCCGGCGATGAGTGTGAGCGCCTCGGCGTCCACCAGCCAGACGTCGATCTGCAGCTCCTCTCAGGGCGTCTCCCGCACCGCCAGCGAGCTTTCTGTCGATCAGGAGATGTTGGCCGTTCCGCCGCTCATCCCCGCCGCCGCCGCCGCCGCCGCCCCGGGAGTCACGTCCCCTCAGCAGCCGCCCCAAGACCAGCAGACGGTTTCCAGCCAGGAGAGTCTGGACACCTCGCTGTGCAGCACGGGAAGCCTGGGAAGTCTGGGCAGCTTGGGGGAGCCTCTGGACAGCGCGGAAACCCCGTCGGCGTCGGACGGAGGCTCCGTGCACACGGTCACCTCGATGGAGAGCAACGCGGTCACGACCCGGCCCATCAAGGGTTACGCTGTCATCGAGGTGGGTGGAGTCAGAGCGGCGAAAAGGATTCAGGCTTTTATTGTATGTCGCAAATACTAAAACTCGTCCGTTTTTATGCCGATTTTAGGTTCGCTCTCGAGCCAAAGTAGAAAAAATCCGTGCCAGTCTGTTCAACAGCAGCGATCTGATTGGCTTATCCAGCCTGGAAGGGGAAGAGGAGCTCATGGAACTGACCAATGAGGAGATCCTCACAGCGTCCAGCGTCAATCAAAGCCTGTTTGACACACAGGGAAGCTCCGCCCTTGAAGACTACTTCCTGGACAAGTCAGTCAGAGGTTGGTGTTTAATCTGTTTGGGTTTTTTTTACCCGTTAACGTTCTCATTCTTCATTAAATGTCGCCGCTTCGTTCTACAAGGTGACAAACTGGTTCCCGGAGCGCGAGACGTCCTCACGGATATTTTTAAGAGCTGCGTGCACTCGGAGCAGATGCTCAGCCTCACGCCGGCCAAACCCGTCAAAGTCTCCGACATTTTCCTCAGCAAGGAGCAGATCAACGCTCAGACCCCTGGGAACCTGCTGCACACTTTTTTCACCAACGTCAGGCCTCCAAAGAAAGTCCTGGAGGACCAGCTGACGCAGGTACCAACAGATTAGCATGGAATGTTAAAAAATTCACCGATCAACCCGTCGTTCTGTCACACGTGTGAATTGTTCGCTCGCATCAGATTCTCAGGAAGTACGGGACGCCCAAACCCAACAAGAACAAATACAGCAAAGCGGGAAAAGAGCAGCACCAAGGAAAGGTGGTGAGCACCAAGAGGCCCATCACCAAACCCCCCACCAAGGAAAAGTCTGTGCTCAACAGCGTCAGGTGAGCGAAGCACGCAAACGCCACCGGGTGAAGTGTATTGCTGACGTCCTTATGAAATCTGCTGGTCTGGTTTGGTCGTCTCCGTCAGGACGGCACTGAGCGAGAAGAAATCGGTCCTGAAGCCAAAGTCGCCCGAGAAATCCCGAGCCGAAGACAAAGACGTGGAAAAATCCCCGGCAAAGAAAACTGAAGGTTGGCCGTTAGCAGAAAACGTTAGCAGAAAGGCTCTAAATCTGCTAATCTTGATTTTGTGAATTAAATCCATCCCAGAATGCTTTTGTTTTTAACCCACAATGACAAAACTGAGCCCACCTTTAAAAGCAGCAGCTCCTCACCTTCCAGTCTGTCTCCCCCTTCAGTCCCGGAGGAGAAGTACCTGACGCTGGAGGGCTTCCATAAATTCGCCGTTGACCGATCGAAGCAGGACATCCGGAGCGTCTGGAGGGCCATTCTAGCCTGTGGTTACGATCTGCACTTTGAAAGGTGAGACCACAAACAAACAAACAAACAAACAAACGCCCGGCTGACAAACGTGCGACGCGTCAAAAACGGCGGCTCTCCCGCGTCCTCAGGTGCACCTGCATCGACACCCGTCACGCGCAGAAGGCCTGCAGGAAGTGGAGCTTGGAGATGGACGTGGCGTTGGTGCAGTACATCAACAGGCTGTGCCGCCACCTGGCCATCACGCCGGCGAGGCTCCACCCCCACGAGGTCTACTTGGACGCCAGCGATGCAGCCGATCCTCGCGTGGCGTGCCTGCTCAGTGCGTAACGTTTCTACGTTCTGCTCCGTGACTTGCGTTAGTCGTGTCACCTGACTTGTTTGTTTGTTTGTTTGTTTGTTTTTTAGACGTGCCGGTGGAGAGCCTCCGTTTGCGCTTCGCTCTGCTCCAGTCCCTCAACAACACGCTGGAGAGCTTCTTCCTGCCGCTGGTGGAGCTGAGGCAGACGCTGACCTACCAGAACAGCATCGCTGCCTTGCTCTGCGAGGCCAAAGGTGAGCAGCCCCCCCCCCCCCCCCCACATGTACCGGACCAATCAGCTCGTCCGACACTCACCCCCTCCCTCCGCCGGTTCCAGGGCTCATCTTCTACGACACCAAGGTGACGGTGATGAACCGAGTGCTGAACGCCACCGTGCAGCGGACCGCCGACCACGCCGCTCCAGAGATTACCCTGGACCCTCTGGAGATCGTGGGAGGTATGCGCCGCTTCAACGTCGTCACGCTCGCGTCCCCGTTTCGTTCGCCGTCTCCTGATTGGTCAGGCGTTCCCTCCCCCTCCCTCTGCAGGAGAGATCAGGTCGTCAGAAAACACGTACTTCTGCCAGGCGGCGCGGCAGCTGTCCTGCGTGCCGTCGTCCCAGCTGTGTGTGAAGCTGGCCAGCGGAGGGGACCCCACCTACGCCTTCAACATCCGCTTCACCGGGGAGGAGGTTCACGGGACTAGTGAGACGACACACACACACACACCCCAACACAACACACACACACTGGGGGTCACTGACTCTTCACACCCAGAGGTTTCTTTGTGAGCTGGTCGTTGTCCTGGTGACCGGCTGATCTGTGGAGCTGATGGTGGAAACACTTTTACCCTCTACCGGGGCGTTATGCGACCTGCACGGGTCCGGCCCTGTGCCCTCCCCCCTCCAGGGAGGGCAGATCCCTCCAGATAATCCAGGTTAGAACGACGGACCTGTAAAGGTCTGGCTCCGCAGGATGTTATCATTTGACCCCGGGGCCCCGGAGGCGGGGGCCTTCCACCAGCCTGGGGCCGTCACCAGACGCAGGTTCAGTAGGGAATGCAGCCGGATGCTAACGGCTAACAGTTCAGTGTCCCGACGTGATCGCAGCTGCAATTCAGAAACTTTTTCTCCTTACTCTTATTTTCTTTTCTCCGTTTCCTCTTCTTCTTCTTCTTCTTCTTCTTCTTCTTCCTCTTTTTATTCAAGTTTGAGTTAAGTCAGGATTCTTCCATTTATAAAACAGTTTTGGAGCCTTTAATTGTTTCCCATCATTATCTGGCAGCAAATGTTTTAACGTTTTTATTATTGTCAGAGTGTTTCACACTCTAATCCAGCTGTAATCCATCTGTAATCTGGTCGTTCCTGCCGGTCGTCCCACCTGATGTATCTCTGTTGACTCCCCCCTCCCCCCTCCCCAGGCGGCTCCTTCAGACACTTCCTGTGGCAGGTGTGTAAGGAGCTGCAGAGCTCCGCCCTCTCGCTGCTGCTGCCCTGCCCCAGCGCCGCCGCCAACCGCAACAAGGTGAGTACGTGTCTCCTCCTGTCAACCCGGATCGAACTGGATCGGATCTCAGGAACACGTGAACCACAGACGGCATAAACAACAATTGGGGATGTGGTTTGGGTGGATGGATCTGGTTTTTCTCTGGCCTGCGGCTAGCAGCTCGTCGTCCTGACAACTCGCCTCATGTCTGACTGCTGGCCAATCACATGCCTGATAGCTGTTTTCTTCCCACCCCAGGGGAAGTACATCCTGACGCCCTGCCCCATCAGCTATGCAGAGGAGCAGCTGTTGCACTTCTTCGGACAGCTGCTGGGGATCGCCATCCGCGCTGACGTCCCTCTTCCCATGGACCTCCTGGGGTCTTTCTGGAGGGGGTTGGTGGGCGAGCCGCTCGACGCCGAGCAGGACCTGCAGGAAGCCGACGTCCTCACCTACAACTACGTGAAGAAGTTTGAGAACGTAAGCGACCGTCGGGACGCTCCCTCGTCCCGCCAGCGTCCGCTCATCCTTTAACGCCCCCCCCCCCTCTGCGCCGCCCCCGCAGGTGAGCGACGAGGCCGAGCTGGAGGCCCTGTGTGCCGAGATCTCCTCCCTGCACCAATCGGGGGAAAGCCCCGACTCCCCCAGCCGACCCTGCTGCACCTTCACCTACGTCACCATGACAGGGGAGGAGGTGGAGCTGTGTCAGGGGGGGCGGAGTCTCACCGTCACGTAAGTGTTTGAATGAACTTCCTCACGTGGATCCCTGCTGTCCCCCCCCCCCCCCACCACCTGATCGCGTTTGTCCCTGTTTCCAGGTGGGAAAACAAGGACGTGTACGCGCGGACGGTGCGGAGCCTTCGCCTGCGGGAGCTGCAGAACGTGGAGTGTATGACGGCGGTGCGAGCCGGACTCAGCTCCATCATCCCCCTGCAGCTGCTCACCATGCTCATCCCCCTGGAGATGGAGCTGCGGACCTGTGGCCTTCCGTACATCAACCTGGAGTTCCTCAAGGTAGGGGGGGGAGGGGGCATTCCTGTCACAGCGCCGATTCGGAATGATTCAAAACGAATGAGGAGGTCGGTAAAGTCTGATTTAAATCGAGTCGTGTGTGTGTATGTTCGTGCGTGTGTGTGTGTGTGCGTGTGTGCGTGTGTGTGTGTGTGTGCGTGTGTGTGTGTGTGTGTGTGTGTGTGTGTGTGTGTGTGTAGGCTCACACCATGTACCAGGTGGGTCTGATGGAGACCGACCAGCACATCGAGTTCTTCTGGACCGCTCTGGAGATGTTCACTCAGGAGGAGCTCTGCAAGTTCATCAAGTTTGCGTGCAACCAGGAGCGCATCCCGTTCACCTGCCCCTGCAAGGACGGGGGGCCCGACACCGCCCACGTCCCCCCCTACCCCATGAAGATTGCCCCGCCCGACGGAGCAGCAGGTAACGGCTGGTAGATTCCAACGCCACAAACTGAACACTAAACAGCCTCCGGCGCTAACAAGACGCGATTTTTCTCGCCCCCCCCCCCCCCCAGGTCAGCCGGACTCGCGCTACATCCGCGTGGAGACCTGCATGTTCATGGTCAAACTGCCCCAGTACACGTCGCTGGACGCGATGCTGGAGAAGCTGCGATACGCCATCCACTACCGTGAGGACCCCCTCAGCGGCTGAACGAGCCCGCCTTCCTGAGCGGGAACTTCCTCTGATACAGACCACACCCCCTCCTCTTCCTCCTCTTCCTCCTCCTCCTCCCCCTCCTCCTCCTCCTCTGCGTAGTTTCATTTAATTTTCCTGAGTAGCCATTTTATCGCTTTTTGCATGTTGATCCCTGCTTTTTTTAAATTTTTTTTTTTATTCCTCATCATAGTTTTACACAAATTCTTAATTTCATGTCACGTTTGAGGTTAATTTCAGGAGGAATTCAGGGAAGTTCATCCGAACTGGCGCCCATGCTGTTAATAAGTGTCCGTTCCTGGTTGCACTGAGTTTGAGACGCTGAAATGAAACGACTGTGAGTTTGTTTTTTGTTATTTTGGAACCATGGTTCACTTGAGTTCTGCACTTTAAAGTTCTGAGTTCACTTCCAGATTTCTGCCCCTTTTTTTTTTTTTTTTTAAATATTTTTTTATTTTATTTTATTTTTTTTTTGCTGTAACACTTCAGTATTGAAAGTCGGCAGCTCCGCTCTGAGCTGCTCGTATCTGTGAAGGCGACAAACGAACTGTTACCCTCCTGATGCTGAACCTCGCTGCCTCCCTCTGCCTCCGCCACCCTGTGTGGGGGCGGCGCTGTTCTAGAACATGCCTTTGCTTTTTGGGGGGGGGGGGGGGGCGCCATGCCCGGCCACGCCTGAACACAAGTGATTTTTCCTAGACTCACGTTTGAGCCGGAGGTACGACTGTGACCAGAACACGTGTGTGACGTGCTGCCTGTAATCCAGCATGTGCTACACAGGATGTTATGTAATTAAAATATAAACTGAAGATTGCCTATATGAAGTGAATATAAAGTCCTAGATGAGAGAGAAGCTATTTAAAGGGACAGTTCACCCCCCCAAAAAAAATTTAAATATTTGACCTCGCGAGGTTTATTCATTTACGTTGTTTTTGCGCGAGTCATGTCGGGGATATCGATTAATTTAATGTCTTGAACATTACGGGAATAAATGGAAGTTAGTTGACGGAGAGAAGAAGAACTCACGAGGGAGAAACTAGTGAACAACAAGTTTGGGTCGTCAGCAGAGCGTCCTGAGCTGGGCTTCAGCGTTAACTAGCTTAGATAGCTAATCTCCCTGTGGAACACCGCCATGCTGTGTGACATCACAGGGAAGACACGCCTCCACACCAAAACAAAAATGGGGTGCACTGTCCCTTTAAGAGATGTAAAAAAGTCATAATAATCTATTAGTTTATGACAATTTTTTTTTTGGGGGGGGGTACACACCCGCGGACGCCTGCTGGTTCTGGAAACCTGTGTATCTTTAGGAAAATAAGGAGACGAGCTGCTCTCGTTTGTGCGCTACTGCTACTGAATGTGCGACGACACCCCCACCTGACACGCGAACAAACCGCGTAAACACAGGGGGAGGGGCGGCGGATTATTTTGAGTTCTGCCTTTTTAAAAAAATATATATATAATTTCATGAATTGAGAGAAGATCAATTGTTTTTGTTCATTTTTCACATAAACCAAAATGTCTAGTTGTGTATAAATTTAAACAGGAAACCGTGTACATAGGCTGAAGTCACGTCTGATGGCAATTTATGAATTGCTCATCATCGCTTCATCTGATAAATTTTCTTTTTTGTTTTTTTTTGTTTTTTTGGTTTGCACTACTCTTCCAGGAAAAGATTCTTTGAAACGATCAAACCGGGACGTTCCGGTTTGTCTCGTGGTTATTTTCTATGAATCTTGGGGAATAGCAGTAACCTCGTCACCTTCGTCTCGTACTCGGATGGATCGACTTCACTCATGGTGAAACATGTTTTCTTGTGTGAGTAAAATCGCCATTTTACTTGGATAGAACTGAAAAAAAATTAATGATAATAAAAAAGCCAGACGCATATTGGACCGTTGACTTTCTTGCCAACTTCAGTTCCTTTGAAGGGTGATCGAACCGCTGCTAACGGACGCTAACTCTTCTCCCTCCTCCTCCTCTGGGGGAGTTGATACGGTGATGAAAAAGGACAAATCCATACAAAGAAGTGTTGCGATAAAATGTGTGCTGTACATTTACTTGATATTTATTACAATTATTTATGGTTGCATTAACTTTTACTGTCTTACCTCTGCACATCAGAAACTTAACATATCTTAACTGAATTATACAGATGTAAAGAATCCGATGGCATTTGAGATTTCTGTGTCACAATAAACAAATGTCTTCATGTACAAACGGTGTGTTTTCATTATGAGTGACAGGGATGTGTGGTGAGGCAGAGGAGTGCAATGAATCATGGGAAGGCCATTGACTCATAGGGGAAGAGCTAGCTAGCATTAGCCCCAGGGGCCTCTTCTATTAGATAAATGGGGGTTTCTTGGTTTGAATTTTTCTTCACATTTAAACCCAAATTAACTTGTTTCCCTAATGATTTGACTCAGTTTTATTCAACCAGTTCTTGATTGCAAAACAAGAGAAGAAGACGATGTGCTAAAGGAATCTTTTTGGAAAGAAATATTTCTCATCTTCCATTTAGAGTTGAACAAAAATGGCTCTGTTAAAGAGATTTACTCAACCATTATCTAAATATGTTGTTAAGGCATAATTTAGTAGACATTCACTCATTCACTGTTTAACCAGAATAATGGAGTCAGATCACCTAAACTTGGGTGTCGTCGTATGTCTTTAACTCTGAATGTCCTGTTCTTCACACACTCCAATGTCTTACTGATTAAATGTAACTTTGGAACGTCAGAGAATTCAGGTCAGATCACAGAAACCATCGGATAGAAAGTCCAAACATGTCAGGATCATCCTGCGTCGTCTGTAGGAGGAAACATTTATGTGAGAAGAGCATCAGTTAAACTCTTGGTTCGTCCATGATTGGACTTCCTCTTGATAAGATCTGATACCAGAGTTTATGGTCATTAATAAACCTTGTGATTTGCTGAACTTTGACATAGACAACTGTCCGGTATCTGAGGACCGGAGAGTTCTGGTCTTCTCAACCCTGACAAACATTCCAGCGATTAAACACTTCCTATATTTGCCGACCAGCTTTCTGCGTGTCTCCACTGGTATTTTTTCCCATTCATCTTCAGCAGTAAACATCTCTTTCAGATAGATAGATAGATAGATAAATACTTTATTAATCCCGGAGGAAATTGTATATATCCACTGCTCAGGCATTAAATAACAAATAATACTGGATAAACACCAGGAGAAAAGGAAACATTGACATCACAGGACATACCACAAGACATACATTACACTAACAGACAGACACATGCAGCACTAACAGGACTTATATACTAAACTATAACTAAAATATAAACAGTATAAAATTAAAATATAAACAGCATAAAATTAAAATATAAACAGTATAAAATTGAATTAAAATATAAAACAGTATAAGACAGTATAAAAATTTAAAAAATAAAAATAAATTTTATATATATATATATATATATATATATATATATATATATATAACAGTATAAAATTAAATTAAAATTAAATTAAACCCATTCAACTCCGTGCTGACCTCGCCACCCCCCCCCCCCCCGCTCCTCCTGAGAGAGTATTGTTCAGGAATTCAGGAATTCAGGTTGGAGGTTCTGCTTAAATGTTCACTTCTGACAGGTTTTCTCTGCTGACTTCATGATGTCGTTGGCGTGTTTCTCTTTTTTTCACGGTGCTGTTTGGTTCCCTGAATAATAATATGAATAATTCTGGATACTTTGTCTTCAAATGAAATACAATCTGTGAAATATTTTTTAAACAAAAATGAGCTCTTGAATGTTGCCTTCTGAGAGACGCCTGTGACATTTCCAGCCAAGAAAAAACGTCATTAATAGTTAAATTTAAGTGGAAATACCAGGGTGTGAATAATTTTGATCTGAACTGTACATCATTATAAAACTTTATCCACATGTTGAAGTCCTTCTTGCTATTTTCAAATTTAATTTAATCATTTATACACCCAAACAACCACAAACAATCAGAAGTTGTTGAAGAGAGATGAATGACCTCTGTCTTGGGTGTATTTTTCTGTAGGAGTAGTGCTCAGCATGGGAAGGAAAACATGTTTTCAAAATCGTCTGGTGACGATTGCAAAATAGTTCATTAGCATTCCAAAACTGGCTGAACGGTGTCAACTGCTCGCACGAACAATCGGTGTTTACACGAAGAACGCTGCCCGTGGGGCCTCCACTCGTCTCCTTTAGGACAAGGGGCCCCACCACAGACTCGGGTTTCGTGTGAACAAGACACCGTCTAAGGGCGGCGAGTGCCGGGCCAAGCCGGTTCCAGCTAGATCCCCCGCCAGGCTCCTCATTGAGTCAACAGGGTTGCCGAGGCAACATTGTGTTACATCAGCAGCAGAGTATGACTGATCTGATGAAGTATGACATCATCAGAGTACATATGATTACATTTATTATAAAGTATGACTCATATGTAATCTGATGATGTCATACTTCATCAGATTACATATGAGTCATACTTTATAATAAATCTCTGAAGGATTTTTAATAAACTAAAGATGTTAGTGGAAGAAGGAAAAAAAGAGGAACTTCTCATTTTTCTTCTCAACTTTTTTCGGTGAAAAAATAAATTATTTGAAATATATATTAAATGTAACCCTGAACTGTACAAAGGTTTGCTTTCTCGGTGTCTTTCTTTGTAGTTTTCTATATTTATTTTATTTTTTTATTTATCTATTCATTGTGTAAAATCTTCATCTTTAAATTAGTTCACCAGTATTTACATTTATAAAGAAAGTACGTTTTTTATCTAATAATTCCAGCTGAGCGGAAGTCCTACTTATTTATTTATCAAGGAGATCCTGAAGTAAACAAAGTTTACTTCAAAACAATTCCAAGGTTGTTGGAACGGAATTCTGGGAATGTTTCTTTGTAGTTCAGCTGTCTGCCCCTCCGTGATGCTGCTGACGTCACCCTCCATGGCTCCACCCATGTCGTTGAGACCCTCAACTCTCCGCCAATCAGCAGTCAGGAGTCGCGGCACACCTCCAACGAACGAGCCAATGGAGCTCCAGCCCGCTGCTGACCGGAAGACCCCGCTGTCTTTCGGGGTGGTTTCCGGTCACATGACCCGAGCGGAACCAGGAAGAGCGAGAAAAACGAAAACAAGTTCGATTTAAAAAGTTGTATAAATACCTTATGACGTCACTGAGACTATTAATAACGTATCCTGTGTTTTAAGGCACAGGAAAGACTAATTTTAAATTTTCATTCAATAATTCTGTAAAGCAGATTACTTAAATATAATTTATTTTTTATATACATTTCAAAGTACAAAAAACAAAAACAAAACCCAACAACATTTAATCAATTTTTTTCTTTACAAAGCAAACATTTTAAATACAGCCTAAACACGTCAGCCATTTTTAACACTTTTAACTATGCATGAGTGTCGTTTCCATCACAGACCCCCCCCCCCCAAAGGGCCCCACCCACATCAGTCCGCCTTGGTGCCTCTGGAATGATTCGATCTGGAGAACGTGAGTAATGCGGTCTGGATGGAGGCGGCGCAGTTAGGAGACGCCGAGCTGCTTCTTCAGCCTCCTCAGCTGCTCCATGCTGATGTTGTTTCCGCCGCACACCACGACGACCACGGGGCCCAGCGTCTGCGCCAGCTTCCCCTCGCCCTGCAGCCGCTTGATGACGCCGCCGTACACCGCCGCCAGGGCGGCGCCGCAGGCTGGCTCCACCAGCACCTTCTCATCGTCTGCAGGGAGAGGTAGGATGAAGTACAGGGGATCTCCTCTGTGTGTGTGTGTGTGTGTGTGTGTGTGTGTGTGTGTGTGTGTGTGTGTGTGTGTGTGCTGATCATCTCTGGACTCACCTACAAAGTTCTCCACGGCCCTCACGGCCTCCTGATCCGTGACGACCTCTGACAAAACGGCGTGCTCCTTGGCCAGCTTCAGGGTCTGGGCGGAGACCCTCGTCAGGCCGAGGGTGGTGGCAACGCTGGGGGGGGGGCAGAAAGGTCAGTTGATTCCGGAAAGGCGTAAAGCACGTGGGAGGAAGTCATCCCACGGGTTCAAACACACACCTGGTGATTTCGGGCAGCGTGACCAGCTCGCCGGCCTTCACCGCCGCGTTGAGGCTGTGGGCTCCCATGGTTTCCATGGCGACCACGGGCACATCGTCCCAGTGGGCCCGGCGCAGCCCCTCCACCACCCCGTTCAGCAGGCCCCCGCCTCCCACCGACAGAACCACGGCTCCAGGCTTCTCTGTCAGGTCTTGCTCCAGCTCCTTCACCAGAGATGTGTGCCCCTCCCTGAAACAAACAAACAAACAAACAAACAAACAAACAAACAAACAAAAACATCTCAGTCACCAGAAATTCATCATCAGTTCCAGTAAAGCCTGTTTTCCCGTCTCCTCCAGGTGGAGTTCTTCAAATACTGAATGTTCATTGGTCGCCTGTTGTTTGAAAAGGGTCACGTGAGAGGGGGGGGGGTCTTACCAGATGAGGGGATCGTCAAACGGAGAGATGAAGATCCAGGCAGGGTTGTTGGCCACCAGCTGTTGTCCGTATTCAATGCTTTCATTCAAGGCCTGGAAATAAAAAAAACCAAAACATAATCAAATTAATTTAAAAAAAATAATTTATGAAATCATACAAATTAATTTAATCTGATGATTTAAAATCATTTTAAATAACAACAACAGAAATAATCTGAGTTAATCCCCTGAATCGATGTCGATGTTAGCAGAGCTGATTGGTTCATTTTCTGTTTATCAATCAGTCTGATTGAATTCCTTTATCGCGTGTACGCAAACACACGCATGCGCGTGCACAAAGCCTCACGTGGACTGGACCCACCTTGCCGTGGATGATCACGGTGGCTCCTTCGTCCTTCAGCCGCTCCACGGTCGGGTTCGGCGTCACGCTCGGCACCACGATGGTCGCAGGAACTCCGAGTTTGCGCGCAGAGTAAGCTGCAGCCATCCCAGCGTTTCCTCCTGTTTGGACCCCCCCCCCAAAAAAAACAAAAAAAACCCCCACCAGAAATCAGACACCTGAACGCACCATCCAGTCAGGGAGGGGTTCCATCCCTTCTGAGGGAGACTCACCTGAACAGCAGACGAAACGCTCGCATCCTCTCTCGGCCCACTGCAGGAAGAACAGACCCTCCGGTTAGTAGACTTCCAACCCGGACCCCCAAACCTCCACCATCCACGCGTGAACTCACGGTTTTGCAGAGGTGCCCGATGCCCCTGATTTTAAAGGACCCCGTGGGCTGGGATGAGTCCAGCTTCAGGTAAACAGACGTCCCGGCTACCTTCGACAGAGCGAGGCTCTGTCTCACCGGAGTGGCCACATGGAGATGACTCTGGCTCTTCATTCTGCTGTGAAACAACCAGAGACAACTTCACCAAATATTCCCTCTTAACTTGAAGCTCAAGATAGTTTTTCCTTTCTTCGTCTCACCTGTAGCTGATACGGATTTCCCCCCCCCTTTTTTTTTCTTCTTCTTCTCCCAGTCCTGCAAGAGGAGCGCATTTAAACCTCCTGAGACTGTGGGCTTGGCTCAGGAGGCGCACCTCCTGACCAATCACAGCCAGGCATCCAGACGCTCAAGTCGGCAACGAGGAAGAGGAGGGTTGAGGATGCATGAAATCTAATTCTGTACGATTTCACCAGCATTTTATCGTGAAAGGGTCTTGTCATTAACTGGGATATGCGTTCAGTTTGCGCTGGTGCAACTGGGAGAATTCAGAATAAACTGGGAACACGTTCATTCCTCCTGTTGTTATAATGAAGAAGGCTCGTTTGGATTTACGCGTCAGAAAGCGCGTAAAGAATGTTTCCGTTTCATCGTTACATAATTTTGTCCCTCTTCTCGCCTCCTTTGTCTCCGGTCTGGACGTTTTTACTCGCTGACCTTCGCGTTCCTCTCCCTCTAAAGGAATGGGACCCGCCGCCGGCATTACCAAAAGAGTCGCTCCTATTTTTCGCTCTGGTGCGCGATACCAAAAGCGGGGCGCAGCGCGCAACGCGCGGCGCGCAGCCGGTCGGGACGGTTCAAACCTGACGGACCCGGTTTGAGCTGCGGTGAGCGCAGGTGACAGTTTTATTTCAACTACCATGTTATTATTTTATACATAATATGACGATGTATTAAAGTAACCCCCGCCTACTTACACGAACAAGAACTAATTATGATTTTCATACAGGAACAATAATGTGATGTAATAATTTATACATTATCAA
The DNA here is from genome assembly GCF_040054535.1 of Antennarius striatus. NCBI lineage: Eukaryota > Metazoa > Chordata > Actinopteri > Lophiiformes > Antennariidae > Antennarius > Antennarius striatus. Next base: position 26,677,975 of record NC_090778.1, on the reverse strand, counting down.
GCAGCTTAATCCCCTCCGACGGATTAAAAACAATACATCGATATGAAATGTAGTTTGATTTAAAATTTCGGGACTTTTGACTCATTAAATTTGGTGCATTGCATTTATTTTCACTAAAGACTCACCCTTTGCAGTGTTTTCAGCGGCCTTGCTGACCCCAGAGGTGTGTGTGTGTGTGTGTGTGCATATAGACAGGCTGTCATTTAAAAAGCTGCTACAACACAGTTGAAAGGTCACCATGACAACAAGAGGTCAAAGGTCCGTACAGTAAAACACTGATCAACATTAATAGTGTTTAATCTTATTTATTATAATTGTCTATTTAAAACTAAGTAATCTGCAAACATCTCTAACCCCCCTCCCCCAAGGAGAACCTCCACCTCTGGGATAAGGCGCCGTTGGGCCCAGCTGCCTGAGGCCTCCATTAATAGGAGCGTGGCCCATTTCATCAGCATTTTATTACCTGGTAACTGAAATGTGACTTTAAAAGCTGGATCAGATTAAACAGATAAAAACCATTTACTTAAACCATCAGAAGTTTCCAAACAGGAATCAGGTTCACAATGAGTTCTGGTTCATGCAGAACTCGGGATAACTACCATGTGAAGCTGCTCAACCGGCTCCTGGACCAACAGGCAAACCGATGACTCAACGTCGGCTATCAAGCCAGAAGCTGAGGGAGTTTCTGTTTCTGTGTCTTTAGACTAGACAAACCAGACGGTCGCTCGTCACACAGGCAAGCCAGCACAGAATGTACAGTATGTCAACTGAGCAATGTGTTTATTGTAGTTTTAAATAAATGTAATGAATAAATAAACAACTAACCAACCAACAACTAGTTAGTTAATTTGAGTGAGCTGAGTGTTATAATCTCACGTCACACATTCAGATTACGACACAAATGATACAACATAATCAGCACATATGAAACCACAAATTAAATGTCCTTATTATTAAACTTTTTTCACGTTTGATTTACAGTATCTTACGTCAACTTTTCATCTCATCATGACCTTGTTTAAACAGACGGTTCTCGTTGTGACGGGCGTCTTTGTAGTTCCAATTTAGTATCTGTTTTAAATCTGTTTTAACTTCCTCAATGAGCACTAAAATCACTTTTTCACCACCAAATTTTTATTCAACATCCTGCAGCTGTGAACAATGTCTCAAATAGAATAGAGTATACGTACAATGCTTTTATTGTCATTACACAAAATTTAAAGATAACTCAAAAAAGCCACGTCCAGCACAGCACGCATGCCCTTGTCTTTTTGGCCCTTGCAGGACTGGGTTTCCCCAGGTGTAGATCTTTATTCCACATTTCCCTGGCTTGCTTTGAAGGTATTCCTTGAAAGGAACCAGGCGCTCATCAACAGTCACCATGGATTGTACATCTATGGTAGGAGCTCCACCCACCTGTCCCAAAGGTTGCCGTCAGCAGAGGTCGTGTACCTCTGTTATCAAATCGAGTTACTGTATTTTTAAAAGGACAGAAGGTCCTGTTGGGGTTCTCTATCTGTAAACCGCTTTGAAAAGTCTGCTGATGTGATTAAGAGCTGTAACAATAAAGGTAGATTGATTGATTGATTGAAATTGTTTCAAGGACGTAGTTGCCCAGAATACAGGCCTGCCAGACTCTACTCTTGGGAGAATCAACAGACCTATGTAGGCTTGGGGGTTGACCAGGTTGATTTCTGTCCAGGTGTCCCCAAATACATACTTCCCCTCCAGGTTTGTCATCTCCTGTATAATTCTCTCACTGGACTCCGGTAAAGATGAAGACCACTCTTGGTCCCAGAACCTCTTTGACTCAGAAACGCTTGGTCAGTCGCCTACTCATTGTGCTCATAGGAGGGCTAGGCAAACAATGTGATGATAGATTCTCCAAAGTTGTTTGAATCAATCCTTTGGACTTGCAGAAAATTCTTTAAAGAAGTTTTTCCCCATCCAAGAGGTTCTTTGGTTCTGGTGTTGGTTGGTGTTGCCTCAGGTTTAACCTCTGGGAGGTGTGTCCAGTGCCATTCATATTCCAACAACCATTGTCAAGATCCGTCTGGGTCCTCAATGATGGTCTTTGGGAGTGCCAGCAAATGTCGATGGGGGTCGTTGAATTGTGAATTTTGCAGACATCACTGATAGCGTGTAGGCTAATGGTAGTAATAGCAGGAGCCACTTCACATGAGTGAGGCTAACCCTAACCCCTGTTCAGAGAGGGCTTTCCACTTCACCGTCATTGTTATATCTGATTGGTCTTCACAGTCCTACATCACTAAAAAGAAAAAAACCACACATTTTAAATTTACATATATTATTTAAGATGACAAGGCTATCAGTGGAACACAGTAATTTACATTCACTACTTTGAATTCTTTACAAACTAAAATATTTTTACACATTTCAGATTGTTATCTGGTTTCACATGACATATTGATGACTGATGATCTCCTGCCATTCTTAGGTGAGCCTATTCCATCACTTCCTGTTTGCTGTTTGCCCATGTGACGTTTGTCTCCTAATCATTTATGATTTCTGTTCATTCAACACATAAATACAATTACCTGTAATATTATCTGCTGGTGGAAGTATTTAAAACAGGCATGTCCAGTCCGTAGTCCAATCATGCTCCGAGGTCAGATTTTATTTTATGGCCAATGCCTTTTATCTAAAAATGTGTTGTATTTGGCCTCCACACAGCGCACAAATCGAGCATGCAGTTCCTTTTCTCAGCTTGTGGAGGCAGCATCGTGAGATAAACCTTCAAAGCAGAAGACGAAGAAGACTGAATAATGGACCAATCACAGCCTGAGCTGTTACTCTTGCTTGGAAAGGGTCGTCAATCCAGAGAGCTCTGCAGGTGTTCACAGCCCACATTTAGCTGTCAGAAGGAAGTTTGTTCTACAAATGACTCTACAAACGGAAAGTTGACAAAGAAGCTGCAGCTTCCAGGAAAGGTGGATATTAAAATATTTTTACTGTTAGGGTTTTGCTCTGAACAAAACCCTCTTCGGTTCTTTACCTCGTTTGATAGGTGTATCTTCCATGATGAGACAAATTGTATTCCAAAAAGGGTTTACTGAAGAAGTTCAGCAGTTTACAAGTTGGTGAGGATACAGCGCTGGGCTCTCCAATAGACAAAGCAACAAACCTCTGGAGGAGACCCCGAATGTTCATTGGCTGTGATCTTTATAGCGTTTGGGTTACACTGTCCTTGAGTCACCAGCAGCCTGACTCAGCATCACACGTATCAGTTATCTACGTGCTGTGCTTGTGATGTACTTTTGTGTTCAGAAAATTATGTGATAGACAAGAACTCAGTGTTGTGCTATTTGTGTTTGTGTAAGCAGATGCTTTTCGTAGTCGTTTCCATTGTTACATGGAAATCCCCACAACTCGCCCCCGCTGAGGTGGCCCAACCGGGTCACCTCACAAACTCAGTGTGGTTATTCTATATGTATCCTATATGTTAACTCCAACTGCTGAGAACGTGCCCGCAACATTGTGAATGTGAATTGTAGACCCTGACTAAAGCTGGTCCTCCTCTCTAGCAGAGGTATGGATGATGCCTAGCCAGGCAAGGTCAGCAGTGTTTCCCATGTTGGGGTCGGGCGTCAATAGGGTCTCCAACTCTGCCATCTGATATGACGGGGGCGTTTCCAGTCTGCCCACCGCCAGATCCATACTTCTTAGGATCAACTGTCGAATGCAAGGAAGACGATAACATCCACAGAAAACAAACTCCCTTTTTTTTTTGGCCAATAGAGACTAGAGCAATTTTATTTAGATAATCCACAGACATCTATTTTGATAAGCAACTAATGAAGTACAGACGATTTAGAATGTACAGCTTCAAAGTGATGTTGAATGTTGTAATGGACATAATTAATCCTGTGAATGTTTTTTTGGGGGGTGATCCAAACAATGATTGACTCTGACACCTGCAGTTTGATTTGTCAATTTATACTCATCTGGAACTCCATGTGGGATAGCATCAGTGTAGACCAGCATTGTGGTGTATGAGCTCAGGTGTGACCATGTCGTCACCTCAGCCTCGGACACATTTTAAATCTGTATGGGAGAAATGAGAAACACAAGTGCACATCTCTCTGCCCAATTTGAGGCGAGTAAGCTATGTAGAGATTGTTGATGGTTCTATTGGCTCTTTCAACTACGCCTTAAGATTGAGGGTGGCATACTGCACCACAGTGCTGGATGCCAAAATATCTCTTCACTTCCTGGGGATTTTTGCTGACAAAATATGATTTGTTGTCAGATCTGATTAATTTAGGTAGGCCGCATCTTGGGATCAAATCCCTTGTAAGCCATTTAATTACCTCCTTGGCCGTTTCCTTTTTTGGTAGGAGACATGATGAGTCCTCTCAGGGCCTCAACCATTGCTGCAAAGTTGGGAACAAAATTGCAACTGTAATTGGCCAGGTCCAAAAATAACAGCAGTTGGTGAATACTCTGTGACTTAGGGTGTGATAGGGCCCAAATTCCTTGCTTCACCCCCTGTTCATATCAAAAGTGTAATGTGAGGTGTACTGTGAGGTAACTGCTACAACACTTCAGTCTACTGGTCTAAATACACTTTCACAGCGACCCCTTTTGGACCAGGGCCTCTGGAAATCAGTTGTGACTAGCGTTACTCCATCTAGTGGTGATTGCAGTCCATAATTCATCATATTCTTTAATAGCTTCTGACACCTGATCTTGAATCAGGTAGTGGTATAAACAGTGTGATATATACAGTGTGATGGAAACTGAACTAACCGTCTGTAGGTTTGAGTGTCTGCATGAGTGGTTGTTCGTCTTTCATGTGGTTCCGTAAGTCTGCTGGGATAGGCTCAAGACCCGCAAGACCCGAGGAAGTGGAGGAAGTCAACAGAGTGCAAGTCAACAGAGTAAACTCAGGACAAGTTTAATGCCCATAAGAAAATGTACTCAGAAATTGAAGATAACGTCTCCAATTGTGTTGTGTTTTGCAATATGGGCTCATGCGGTTGTGCAAGCTACATTAATTGTACGTATAAAGAATATATTTATACAGTATATTCATAAATAAATATACGTGTTTAATTTTTGTAGTAGGTCGATCATTTTGACTTGGTCATGGCACGGATGCCTCCAGGGCACCTCCTTAGTCAGGTGATCCTGAAACGTCCGACTGGGAGACCTCGGGGCAGACCCAGGTGAAGGGATTACATCTCAAAGATCACTTGGGAACGCCTTGGGATCCCCCAATCAGGGCTGGTTGATGTGGCCGGGGAAAGGAGAAGTTTGGGGTTCCCTGTTGAAGCTGCTGCCCCTGTGACCCGAGTGGGAGAAGATGTATGTATGGATGTACTGTACTATACTATACTATACTGTATTATACTGTACTGTATTACACTATACTGTGCTGTACTGTGTGCTATGTACTATATAGTACTATGTATTATACTATTTACTATATATGTACTATATGTACTATATAACTAGTTAGTTAGTTTGTTCTTTGATCTTTGAAGACTTCAAAGCCCAGATATCAAAGACATATATGCAGAAAAATATATATAAACCCTAAACCCTGCTGAGAGGCAAAAATTTCTGCCCGTCATGATAGATAAAAGTCTTTGCACAACCCTCCAGGGGGCTTTGCGAGAACTAACTGAAAAAGAATGGGAACAGTTTATATCAGGACATGACGAAACAATTAGTTTCTTTTCAGGTTTAGCTTCAAGAATAATTGACATTACAGCAGCATATGCGTATCAAGGAATCAGAGATTGGGATTCACAAAGGCAGAGTCCAAATCTGGTAACCGTGGAACAAATCAATGAAGCTATTGGCAACAATATTTCATTGGCGTTCAACAAGGAATTTGGAGATGAGGTAATTCATCAAGAAAGTACAAAAAAGGTATCACATCTTGTTGCTGAAGAAGTAACTCAAAATTTGAACATTGCTTTATCCAGCAGCTTCAGCAGTGGGGAAGCAGTCCAGATACCAGCAACCCAACCTCACACCCCGAGGCTCAAGAAAATAGCACGGATTCTGAAAAACATTTTCGCAGGTGTTCGCATAATAAAAGGTAAATCCTACCAATTTAAAAAATCAGAATTAAAGGACATTAATACTACCACAAAACTATCAAGTGAACAGGACGGCGAGCCAGTCAACCCCTCAACACCTGTCAAAAAAGAGTCTGCAGACAACATTCAAGAAGACATCCAGTCCATCAAGAGCATTTTGGATGAAATGGCAAATGAAGTTATTGAGAGGGACAGAGATGGGTTTTCAGCAGAGGAATGCAAACAAATCAACGACATGTCTTCCCAGAGAACACAAAACGTAGCAGAAGAGATTGCCATAATCTTACATGAAAACAGTAGGGAGACTACAGAACTACAGAATAAAAATGATGCGTGGGATAAGGTCAGACAAAAAATTAAGATATTTTTGGTGATTAGCTATGCCAGGGAGTCGGTCCTTAATATTGTGTTGAAAGTGAAGAAGCAGTTTAAATTCCTCAAATCAACTAAAGGAGAGAAACCACTAGAGGATCTGGTTGTTGGTGTGGAAGAGGTAGTGATTAATGCGGTCCCAACAGAGGGAGATCAGAAGATTTACTCAGAAGTTGCAGATCACATCTCCAATACACAGCGTGAGAGCTTCTTAACAAAGTTGTCTCATCTGATATCCCGCTTTTTGAAATGTTGCAAAAAAACGCCCACTGCCATTTTTAGAGCAATTCATAATCACATATGTATGTTTATAAAATCTATGTGTAGGTGGCTCACAAGGGAGTCTAAAAATATGAAGAAGAAGAAGGACATCTCTAGTGACGCTCTGGCACAAATTGAGGTAAAGGTGTCCCCCCAACCAGAGGTCACAACAGTCGACACCTCCGAGTGTTCAGAAGTAGCAGTACCGATGGACACATATGAAGTCCATGTGATTGCAGATGTGTCAAAACTAGCAAAAGAATATGAAGAGTTGGAAATACTGTGTCAAATAATTGTATCCGGAATTGTTCAACAAATATTTGCTCATGACCAAAAAATTTTGTTGGGTGAAGATCTGCAAAAGATCGTCATAGCAATGACAGATATGCTCCTGGCAAAGATGAGCCCCTACTATGTTGAATGCCAAAGCAAGAACTTTAGAAGCAACGTTCACATGATCAGCAAGAGGGTTCACAGAGAGTTGTGTGAGAAGTTTGGTAATGCAGGGTTATTACAAATGTACCTGATGTCAAAAAAGCCATGGTTTTATGAATCAGTTACAGACACACTAATGAAGAATTTGGAGGGGAAAAAGACTTTTGTTAGTCTTTTCAGATAAATATAAAAACAGGATAATGATATCCAAATCTCACACCTTCAGGATACTAAAACACGCAACAGTGTTTTTTGATTTTGATTCCGTTTACATTGACAGGTATGTTTTATTTTCTCTAAACATGAGTTTAGAGAAAATAAATCCTGATTTTATCAGGGTTTTTAGCCGAATGCTTGTCTGACACATTGTGGAGTTTGTATGTTCTCCACATGTCTGTATGGGTTCTCTCCGGGTTCTCCGGCTTCGTCCCCCTTTAAAAACATTCTTAAATCATTGTGTGGCCCCTGGTATTGTGTCTTCACATAGTCACTTTACAAAAAGATGGCTGAAACAACATATTGAGTGGCCTTTGCAATGCAAGCTAAAAAAGCCCCCTCTCCGTCACCCAGTGATGCTGGGTGACGGAGTTCTGAAGCTCTGTCACCAGACTGATCCCCATAATAATTCTGCTTGTCCCTCTGTTTCTTACGCTTCAGCAGCAGCATCACCTGGCAGCAGCTTCCACCACCGGTGAGTCTCTGAAGAAGATGATGAAGACACAAGCATCGCTTGAAGACCTGGAGTGGCGATGCCATTTGATTTGTTAAGTCATTTCTGTCAGATGGTACACGCTGCGGATCAAGTCCAGAAGATTTTCCAAGACAAGGTGTGCAAAAAAAGTATTACATGAAGTTCGTATTTTCTTTCATTCATTCATTCATTCATTCATTCATTCATTCATTCATTCATTCATTCATTCATTCATTCATTCATTCATTCATTCATCTTCAGTACCTTCGCCAGTACCTTGCAAGGTTGGGATGGGAGCCTTTCCCAGCGGACTTGGGGCGTGAGGCATGGAACGCTCCAGGTACGACGCCGGCGCAATCCTTAAAATGATTTTCAAAGCAGACAGATCAAAACACTCTTGATGTTGTTTATATTGACGTGGCAGTAAGTATGTTTATTGCATTGTATGGACAAACAAGAGTCATGGTTTTGGACCAACCAGTAAGTGGAAGGGATGAAACCTTTTGCTAAATCTCCGTTTAGTTTTGAAAATAGTTAAGAAAAAAAGTATGTTGGGTTTTTCATATTGTGTCTGTTGTTATCCACTTCCTGTTTTGTTTTGGCACTCATCCCTTCCCTCTCATTTCAGATCTGGACTGCCACCCCTCCTGCCTGCCTTGGTTTCACGTCAGCACCGTCGGTCTCAGTCAGGTGATAATCCGATCAATTTAAATTTTGACTATATTTTATGACAGCTAAGCTGAAAATAACCAGATACACAAAGTTTGCAGGGTTGTTTGCTCTCATGCAGTGTAGTCAACCTGACAGCTGTAATGACTGCCAGACGGAGGCGCCTATCTCTAAATGACAATGGAGCCCAGTACAGCAAAACATTAATTGAGCTTTCAGAGAACACAATAAAAAGATGAAATGCAATGGCGTGATCCGATTCATGTCATTCTCAGGGATGTGCTATTCCTCAGGCTTCAGAGAGCTGCTTGGTACTGTTATGTTTAAAAAATCTTTTTATTTATGGAGATAAGCTGCAAAAATGAAGAAAATAGGACAACTTAAAATTTCACAGCAACAACACACAATCACCCACAGCTATGCCAAATAATTATATTAGATTCAGACTAATGAATATCAAGTTTTAGGACACACCAAAATCTTTTTTTTAAAAAAAGTTTTAAAAAAGGGTGATTATGCTCTGCTCAGATAAATATTTTTTAAAAAGTTTTTATACTTACTTTCCAAATAACAGAAAGTTTTACATTTTGCTATATTTGTCAGCTATAAGATAACCTTCAAATAAATAAAATAAAGTGCAAATCATTTTGACTGCTGTTGTAATTCATTCATCATCATCATCATCTTCATCATCATCACCATCATGATGATCAGTAATAAGTTTTAGTTCAGGCAATGTGAAGGGCACATAGGTGAGCACTAGGGGTCCTCAGTAGACTATAACAGCAGTCTGAAGCATTACCTTGACCAGTGTCAGATAGGCCACTGAATTTACAAAATACAAAAACCCCCCCAGTAAAGCCAATGACAGATACATTCACTGAATCTTCCAACGCCATTATTTTGCCATCTTTGTATCAAATCAAACTTTATTTATATAGCACTTTTCATACATAAAAAATGCAACTCAAAGTGCTTCACAAGATAAAACATGATAAAATAATGAAACATACAATAATAAGTGACACATATAGCCCCACTCACACACACATATAGCCCCCATTCACACACACAGTAAGCAGACTGTTAACATGGCTTGGTAACATGGTATGCTGCCATTGGGAAGACATCAGACAACTGTCTTGGCTCAATAGTTTAACCACTCCATGTGTGTTCAAGCTCATAGCTTCTTAGGTGTCATTATACCATTTTACCTCTAAACTGGTTGGACTATAGGACTGTAGATGGTGTTTCTAAAACTGTGAGTACGCCTGACAACACGCTTGAAAGAGTTGTGTTTTACCTCAAGTTGCATTGTCCACAGAGATACTAGAGGCCCAAAAACCTTCATCAGCTGTGGGTAATGCTCTCGAGAATGATGCTTTGAAATAAGCCTTGTATGTACTGTATGTGTCGATGCTAAGTCATTTTACTGTCAAGGAAACACACAGTTACAACTGTGTGACAAGTGGGAAGAACAAGTGCCACTATGTCCTTGGTGTTCAGAAGGACCTGCCATGCTGGTTCATTCTCTGGTATTTTCAATCTACAGCTATTGAGGGAAAGAGCCGGAGCAAAGTCCAATTTTCATTGGCATTCCCACTGACAGTCTTTTGGCAGCAAAAGTCAATGGAATTGGTTGCGTTTCATGTTTTATCGAAGCATTTGTATGGAAACTCTTAAGATGGGGGCATTTAGGTAAAGTGCAAACTCTTCTGGTACAGTACCTTCAAAGAGATTTTGTAGCAAATATGATGGGTATCCAGATAACAATATGTTTCAGTTTTTCAGTTTCAATGTGATGAAACAAATTCTTACATTTAAATTTCAGGGGTAATGTTATCTTGAAAACTATTTGTATTTCAGACCTATAGTTCTTAAGTTTGCCCAGCACCTGTTGTACAATAATCTCTGTAATATGCAATGAGGTGCCAGATTTTAATCCTGAGACTGAAAACAAGCAACACAAGATGATTTAGGCAAAAAACAATTTTTGTAAAAAAAACTATGCAATTGCTTTAAAAACCATAGAGCACAAGTAGAGTGAATAAAGAAGACAGAATAAAGCAAAGTCAAAGGAGGGTAGAAGGTTGGTTGGTAGGTAGGAAATTACACGGTAAATCAAAGTCAGACTAATGATAATCTCTGCTTGCTCCTCTGTTCGAACGTACGACTGTAATAACAATCGGGACACGTATTGACCTTTTATGTTTAACCTACCTGCCTACCTACCTACCTACCTTAATCAATGAAGCTTTTAATGGAGTGCATGTAGCTTCCAGTTTGGTTTCCGGGACCACATACGATAGTTTTTGTAGAATAATTTAACAATTCGTTGAAATAGTTGATGTCACGATGTAACAGGATCAGCGTTGAATTTAGACAGCTTTGAAATCCCTATGAGGCCTGTGACTGCCCTCTGCTGGAGAATCACGAATCATGAATCATAAATCATAAATCATAAATCACAAATCACTAATCATTTTTATTATCATTGTTATGTTCAACAACCAAATTGGGTGCTGCCTTTCAGTGTAAAAACAGATGAATACAGATAAAAATAGATTAAAACAAATAAATAAAAAAACCCAGAGAGGTAAGAAAGACGATCTCGCATTCTCTAATGCTCGCTCAGTCTGGAATGATACACAGTACTGATAATACATTTAATAACATGTGTCAAACTTGAGGCCCGTGGGCCAGATTAGGCCTACCACATCATTTATTTTACACTGCATTGAGTTACATTATTAGTTACATCTGGCCCCTTGAGGACAGCCATTATGCTGATGTGGGCCCTTGGTGAAAATGACTGACACCTCTGAGTCTTAGTGTGACCAATTCACGTGGAATGGAACAAGTCATATAATTAGTGTAACTGCAAAGCGATTTACCTACCGATGATGTGGAGCATGGCATCGAAAAATGGCATTGCGGAAATTAGCAGAACTTATCGTCGGGAACACTGGATTGGCTATTGATGCAGAATCTTGTCTGTGTTTTGTTACTTTTTCAAGAGGTAACAAAGGATCAGTTATCAGGAATGGGACCAGTCATAATTATACGATAAAGTAATGATGTACCGATGATGTGAAGTATGGCATCAAAATATCCATTAAATATAATTAGAGACATTGGGATACAGTATTGACACCAACTCTTGTGTTACAGGGGTGCTCATACGTGCAAACTGCACAGAAAGGGCTGTGACTAACCCCTGCTGGAGAAGGGATAGCAAGAGATCCCTCGAGACAAATGGTTAGTTGTGTGTTCTACAATTTATACTGGAGGAAGGTATTCCCCTGTTGGAAAATAGGGTTCCAGCAAACTGGAGATGACCATGTGTAAATCTGGATTTGACATAAGCAAAGCTAAACCAGGACCTGCTGATAAAGATGTGAGCAATAAAACTTTGGTAGCAGTCACTACACCTCCAATGATGTAACGCTTGAAAAATCCTGGCTGGTTTTCCGCAGGCCTGTTTACGGTGTTGTTCTGCTCAAGCCATTGAACCTCTGCTCTCATATCTAAAACTTCTCTATGAATTATCTTTTCCATTTCGCTTTTTTCTTGGAAGACTTGGTTGGCCTCTTTCAGCTGGCGCTGAATGTCTGTCATAGTGAGCTTCAGGTTTTTGCTTTCATCAATTTGATTCTTCTGAACCTCTCGATGGTAACTCACTGCTATTCTGAGGCTTTGAATCTCTTCCTGCTGTTTCTTGTTCATACCTTTAAGTTGGTCCATCTCAGCATTGAGTTCACTGATATGTTCCTTTTGGTTGTTGTCACGCTCCTCATGACTCTGCAATGCTGCCTGAAGATCTTGAACTTCTGATTGGTTTTGTTTTTTTAGTGATTGTAGAAGGTTGTTCTTCTCATTGATCACACGTTTGGTCGTTCTCAGCTGGTTTTGAAGGTCTTGCACAGTATTCTTCAGGCTGCTGTTTTCATCAGTTTGATTCTTCTGAATCTCTTGATGATAAGTCACTGCTGACCTGAGGCATTCAATCTCTTCCAGTTGTTTCTTGTTCAAACTTGTAAGTTGGTCCACCTCAACTTTGAGTTCAGCTATATGTTCCTTTTGATTGTTCTCACGCTTCTCATGACTCTGCAATGCTGCCTGAAGATCTTGAAATTCTGTTTGGTATTGTTTTTTCAGGGACTGTAGAAGGTTGTCCTTTTCATGGATCCGACGTTTGACCACTTTCAGCTGGCTTTGCAAATCTTGCACAGTCATTTTGAAGTCAGTGTTTTTATCAGTTTCCTTCTTCTGAACCTCTTGATGATAACTCACTGCTGCCCCAAGGCTTTCAATCTCTTCCTGTTTTTTCTTGTTTGAACTTTTAAGTTGGTCCACCTCAGCATTGAGTTCACTTATACGTTCCTTTTGATTGTTGTCACGCTCCTCATGACTCTGCAATTCTGCCCGAAGATCTTGAACTTCTGTTTGGTTTTGTATTTTCAGTGACAGTAGAAGGTTGTCCTTTTCATGGATCACATGGTTGGCCTCTTTCAGCTCGCGTTGAACATCTTGCACAGTGGTCTTCAAGTCTTTGAATTCATCAGTTTGATTCTTCTCAACCTCTTGATGACGACTCACTGCTGCCGCGAGGCTTTCAATCTCTTCCTGTTGTTTCTTGTTCAAACATTTAAGTTTGTCCACATCAGCAGTGAGTTCACTTATACGTTCCTTTTGCTTGTTGTTAAGCTCCTCATGACTCTGCAATTCTGCCCGAAGATCTTCAACCTCTGATTGGTTTTGCATTTTCAGAGATTGTATAAGATTTTCCTTTTCATGGATCACGTGCTCCGCGTCCCTCAGCAGGTGCTGAATATCTTGTATATCTTTCTTCAGACATTTGTTATTATTAGTAAGATTATTGACAATGATTTCCTTATTCTCCAAAACTTCCATTGCTGCGAGATGGTCCTGCACTTCTGCTCGAAGAATTTCAATCTCTTTCTGGTTTGTCTCATTCAAACTTTTAAGTTTATCGACCTCAGCTGTGAGTTCACCAATTCGTTGATTTTGATCGTTGTCATGCTTCACATGACTCTGCAGTGTTTCCTTAAGGTGTTGAACTTCTGTGTGGTTTGTTTCTTTCAGAGATTTTAGAACATTATCTTTTTCAACTAGGTTTAACTCAGTCTTCCTCAGCTGGGACCGAAGATCTTGAACATCGATCTTCAGGTTTTGGTTCTCATCAGCATGTTTCTTTGTCAGAGCCTTAGATTGAGTCAGCTCATTGTCCATAGTTTTCTTGACTTCCTTCAGCTGGTCTTGAAGATTCTTCTCCTTTCCTTTGATTATCATGTTCTCATCCTTCAGTCCTTCTATTTCAGATTGGCATTGCTGCAGCTCACTCATCAGTGAGTGTTTCTGCATAGCTAAATTTCTCTCTGTTTCCTGAGTCTTTTGCAATTTTGTCTTCAGTTCTTCACTTTCAGATTTATGATTCTCATTATGAGCCGTAAGCTGGAGAATCTGATGGTTCAGGTTTTCGTGCATCTCTTTCATTTGTTTTATTATTGCGCGCTGGTTGTTGACACTTTGCTTTTTCAGAATCGTTTCTGTGGTTGATTTTAGTACACTTTTGTTCCTATCAAGAGTAGTAGACTCAAAGCCAGTGCATTGTCTTTCTGCTAATCTTTCCATTCGGCATTCTTCTGAATCATATTCATGGTCAGCATTTGATATATATGTTTTGCAAGACATTTTCCATGTAGTCAAAAAAAAAATAACCTTGATGACAAGGTTACTTGTTCCCATATATACCTAATTGTACCTTTTGATCTTGACATCAAAAGGTACAACTAGATTAGAACAAAGCTTTAATTAGATCAGTCAGTTGATGAACTTAACTTTATAATTGATAACCGATTCTCTTCTTGGCCTATCCAAATACCTTGGCTACACTGTTTCTTTGTTACTCATCTATCCATCCATCCATTTTCTACACCAGCGTCTTCCATGGGTCGTGGGGTGCTAGAGCCTATCCCAGCTGATTGGGGGTGTGAGGCAGGGCACATTCTGGGCGCGATACCAGTTTACCACAGAGTCACATGTAGACAGACAACCACTCACACACACTCACACTCACGGGCAATGTCGAAACTGGCCAATTCACCTGTAGTACATGTTTTGGGTGGTGGGAGGAAGCCACCCTGAACCACTGTGCTGTGCAGGGACAGCACTATCCACTGCGCCACCCTTCAGTTTTCTACAACTGGACACTAGATTATATTTGCGCTTGTCTGTTAGTTATTTATCTAGTATGCACAGCCATGACAAAGACCGTAGATCAAAGTACAAGCTGTATGATGGAACAAAGAACCGTACATCAAACCACAAGGAAAGTAAACAAATGAGTAAACTGTAAAACCAACCATACCACGCCAAGCAAAGGAACCTACTGGGGCCACCGGATGTTTTCAATGGTTCTGAGAGCCCTGCTGTCAAAACCATCTATGCTGGCAGCCAGGGTCTTGTTTAAGGGCCATGTTTCCGAGCTGTAGAGCAGGATTAAAGATTTAGATTAAATCCACTTTATTTGTCCACACATGAAGAAATTATCTTTACACTCTTCACACTTTCTTTGCATGTGGTTACATTTTTTTGATTAGTCATACAGTTTTTTGAATACAGGCCCCAGGACGCAACACACTAAGGGGCCTGTAGGCATGCAATTAGTAATACATCACCCACGAGACAGTAGGGGGAGGCAGAGTGACGGGTCGCCCACGTAGGGTCGCGCCCCAAACGAGCAGCTTGTAGAGTGACGGCGCCTTGCTCAAGGGCACCTCGGCAGTGGCTGGGAGGTGAACTTACACCTCCCACCGTCAGCTCACGCTCCGAGGGATTTCATGGCGGGAGTGGGACTCGAACCACCGATGGCTGGGCGATCCGTCTTCACGACATCTGCTCTACAGCAGAGCCACTGCCGCCCCAGGATGGAGAGTACAGCAGAGTTGTAAATTCGGAGCTTCGTCTTGCATGAGATCTCTGACCTGATGCCGGAGCGTGGCACCGATGTATAGATGGCAGAATTCATAGGTCTTCTCTTTGAGCAGGCAGACAGTGGAGATGTGACTTTGTAGTGGAGCGGTTAGGCGTGAAGATAGCCTGCTGAAAACGGCGGCAACTGCTGATGGCTGGGAGAGCACGGGTGAGCAAGATCCTGGTAAAGAGCTTGCTGGGGAGAGAAGTGTCATGCCTCTGTGGTTGCTGCAAACTATGCTGTCACCCATGCTTTTCCAGAATGGTAGGATGACTGCTCTGGTCCAGTCGCTGGAAAGTCTCTCTGTCTCCCACATATTCCGAGTCTCAGAACGCAGCGCACTCCTGGATGCTGTCAGCCAATAGCATGCCCGTACGGTATCACGTGACTACCTAATAAAAATCTGCGATGTTTTAAAGCCAGGCATCTTGACGCACAATTATGCGAGGGATTACTGCATTGCACAAATGTTATAGTGATACACAGGTCCGCCTTGTCATTTGGATGCGTGCAGCCTCCAAACTGCTTTTGAGTTTCATAATATATCGAACCTCCAATCCTACCATCATTGGATGACCTGCTCTACCACCTGAGTCACTGCCATGGCAACTGCCCTTCTTTGATGTCACCTTATGTGCAGTCCTGTACATTGTGGAAAAAAAAAACCCAAGAAAAAAGTTTAAATGGCATACATCAACTAATGAAGACATCAGTTACAATGCTCATTGATGGTATGGAAGAGGTGGTAAATGATGTGGTCCCACCAGATAGAGATCAGATTTACACAAAAATAGGGCAATATATTTGTCCAGTATTTGTCACATGTGGTGTCCCTCTATTTAAAATGTTCCAACAAATACACTATTTTTATTGAGATTCATTTCAAATATCCAAGTTCATGAGACATATGTACATATGGCTGACCAAAGGAATCTGAAAATGCTGAGAAGGAGATAGAGGTAAAGATATCCCAACTTGATGCTTAACAAGTAGTTAACATCATAGCCAGCTCAGAGGACAGACATCTGCTAAACATTGCTCTACTTCAAAAAATAGAACTGATGTGGGAAAAGACCAAAGGCAACTGCGAGTAAATACTGGGAACCAAGTTTAATCCTCTCGTCTTTGAAGGTTTTAATGTGTGGTCATGGCAATGTTTCAGGTATCTGGCTGATAGCCAGAATGGGGAAAAGCTGTTGCTGGTCGGCTGAAAATGAGATGATGACTTTGACCTTGAGAAACCTAGTTCAAGGTCAAATTTCAACTTTTGAACACTCAGGAACCGGATAAGATAGAAAGACGACGGAGAAGGCCAGTGTGAGTTAGTCCGTAGATTAAAGCTAGTGCTTTGATCTATGAGAAGCACTGATGGGTCTAGAAAAGTCTATTGACAGTTTACTTAAAACACCATTAAATTTTTAAAACTAGAACCAATGCAGTCACAGACTGCAACATCCCTGAATCACTCCTGAATCTAAAATTTGGTAATACATCTCTTGAGAAGGCTGAATAGAGATATATTTGACTTGACTCTATTTTATCGCACTTGCGCAATGTCGCCTGATTTCACTCATGAAATTGGCAGAAAATATCATCAGAGACATTGGGATTGGGTATTGATGCAGAATTTTGTCTGCTTTTTGTTATTTTATTCATGTATCTTTTATTCTTTTATTTTATTCTATTATTATATATTAATATTTTATATTATTCATGCATCTTTTATTCACGCATTTATCTTTTTGAAGGCGAGATGATCAGTAATTGTGTCCTTGATATCAGGCATGATGTAGGGCATGCTCAAGTTCACTGCAGGGGCACACAATGGGTATTCACACTTGACACTGTCATACCTACAAAACAAAGTAGTGTGACCAATTCACCTAAGTTGCATGTTTTTGGAGATGGGAGGAAGCCGGAGTACCCGGAGAGAACCCATACAGACACGTGGAGAACATGCAAACTATGCACAAAGTGCAGACATTGGGACATTGGGATACGGTTTTGACCCTGACTCTTGTGTTGTACCCATACAGACAAGGGGAGAACTTGCAAACGCTGCACAGAAAAGGCTGCAGGTGGAATAAAATCAAGGCTTGTTTGTGACTGACCCCTGCTGGAGAAGGGATGGCAAGAGAACCCTCGAGACAAATGGTCAGTTGTGTGTTCATCCATCCTTCCATCCATCCATCTTCTGCTTATCCGGAGTTGGGTCACGGGGGAAGCAGCTTCAACAGGGAGCCCTAAACTTTCCTTTCCTCTGCCACATCCAACAGCTCTGACTGGGGTCTCCCAAGACGTTGCCAGGCCAGTGTTGAGATATTATCTCTCCACCTGGTCCTGTGTCTGCCCTGAGGTCTCCTCCCAGCCAGGACCACCTCCCAAGGGAGGCGCCCCCGAGGCATCCGCACCAGATGCCCAAACCACCTTAGCTGACTCCTTTCCACGCAAAGGAGCAGCAACTCTACTCTGAGCCCCTCGCAAACAGCAGTGTTTATCACCCTATCGCTAAGGGAGACACCAGCTATCCGCCTGAGAAAGCCCATTTCCGCTGCTTGTATCCACAATCTCATTCTTTCGGTCAGTTGTGTGTTCTACAATTTATATTGGAGGAAGGTGTTCCCATGTTGTTGAAATATAGGGTTCCAGCAAACTGGAGATGGCCTTGTGTAAATCTGGATTTAACATGAGCAAACCTAAACCAGGACCTGCTGATAAAGATGTGATCAATAAAACTTTAGAAGCTCTCACTACACCTCCAATGATGTAACGCTTGAAAAACCCTGGCTGGTTTTCTGCAGGTCTGTTCAAAGTGTTGTTCTGCTCAAGCCGTTTAACATCTGCTCTCATATCTAAAACTTCTCTATGAATTATCTTTTCCATTTCGCTTTTTTCTTGGAAGACTTGGTTGGCCTCTTTCAGCTGGCGCTGAATGTCTTGCATAGTGATCTTCAGATTTTTGTTTTCATCAATGTGATTCTTCTGAACCTCTCGATGGTAACTCACTGCTATTCTGAGGCTTTGAATCTCTTCCTGTTTTGTCTTGTTCAGGTCTTTAAGTTGGTCCACCTCAGCATTGAGTTCACTGATACGTTCCTTTTGGTTGTTGTCACGCTCCTCATGACTCTGCAACGCTGCCTGAAGATCTTGAACTTCTAATTGGTTTTGTTTTTTTAGTGACTGTATAAGGTTGTTCTGTTCATTGATCACACCGTTGGTCACTCTCAGATGATTTTGAATGTCTTGAACAGTATTCTTCAGGCTGCTGTTTTCATCAGTTTGATTCTTCTGAATCTCTTGATGATAACTGACTCGTGCCCTGAGACTTTCAATCTCTTCCTGTTGTTTCTTGTTCAAACTTTTAAGTTGGTCCACCTCGACATTGAGTTCAGCTATATGTTCCTTTTGATTGTTGTCACGCCCCTCATGACTCTGCAATTCTGCCCGAAGATCTTCAACTTCTGACTGGTTTTGTTTTTTCAGTGACTGTAGAAGGTTGTTCTTTTCATTGATCACACGTTTGGTCGCTCTCAGCTGGTTTTGAATGTCTTGCACAGTCATCTTCAAGTCATTGTTTTTATCAATTTCCTTCTTCTGAACCTCTTGATGATAACTCACTGCTGCCCCAAGGCTTTCAATCTCTTCCTGTTTTTTCTTGTTTGAACTTTTAAGTTGGTCCACCTCAGCATTGAGTTCACTGATACGTTCCTTTTGATTGTTGTCACGCTCCTCATGACTCTGCAGTTCTGCCCGAAGATCTTGAACTTCTGTTTGGTTTTGTATTTTCAGTGACTGTAGAAGGTTGTCCTTTTCATGGATCACATGGTTGGCCTCTTTCAGCTCGCGTTGAACATCTTGCACAGTGGTCTTCAAGTCTTTGTTTTCATTTGTTTGATTCTTCTGAACCTCTTGATGACGACTCACTGCTGCCGCGAGGCTTTCAATCTCTGCCAGTTGTTCCTTGTTCAAACATTTAAGTTTGTCCACATCAGCAGTGAGTTCACTTATACGTTCATTTTGATTGTTGTCACGCTCCTCATGACTCTGCAATTCTGCCCGAAGATCTTCAACC
This sequence comes from Antennarius striatus, assembly GCF_040054535.1. Lineage (NCBI taxonomy): Eukaryota > Metazoa > Chordata > Actinopteri > Lophiiformes > Antennariidae > Antennarius > Antennarius striatus. Next base: position 26,658,407 of record NC_090778.1, on the reverse strand, counting down.
TCTGATTGGTTTTGCATTTTCAGAGATTGTATAAGGTTTTCCTTTTCATTGATCACTTGCTTTGCCTCCAATAGCAAATTCTGAATAACTTGTATATCTTTCTTCAGTAATTTGTTATTATTAGTAAGATTACTGACAATGATTTCTTTATTCTCCAAAACTTCCATTGCTGCCTGATGGTCCCGCACTTCTGCTCGAAGAATTTCAATCTCTTTCTGGTTTGTCTCATTCAAACTTTTAAGTTGGTCCACCTCAGCTGTGAGTTCACCAATTCGTTGATTTTGATCGTTGTCACGCTTTTCATGACTCTGCAGTGTTTCCTTAAGTTTGTGAACTTCTGTGTGGTTTGTTTCTTTCAGAGATTTTAGAACATTATCTTTTTCAACCAGGTTTAACTCAGTCTTCCTCAGCTGGGACTGAAGATCTTGAACATCGATCTTCAGGTTTTGGTTCTCATCAGCATGTTTCTTTGTCAGAGCCTTAGATTGAGTCAGCTCATTGTCCATAGTTTTCTTGACTTCCTTCAGCTGGTCTTGAAGATTCTTCTCTTTTCCTTTGATTATCATGTTCTCATCCTTCAGTTCTTCTATTTCAGATTGGCATTGCTGCAGCTCACTCATCAGTGAGTGTTTCTGCATAGCTAAATGTGTCTCTTTTTCTTGAGTCTTTTGCAATTTTGTCTTCAGTTCTTCATTTTCAGATTTTTGATTCTGATTCATAACCTTAAGATGGAAAATCTGATGGTTCAGGTTTTCACCCATCTCTCTCACCTTTTTTATTAGTGCTGCACGTTCATGGCTTTCACTTTGCTTCCATGTAGGTTCTGGGATTGATTTTGGTACACTTTTGTTCTTATCAAGAGTAGGGGTAGATTCTAAGTTTGAGCATTGTCTTTCTGCTAATTTTTCCCTTCGACATGCTTGCTCTGGGTCATATTCACGGTCTCTATTTGGTATACATTTTTTTTTAGACATATTTTCCATTATGTCAAAAATAGTAACCATGACGCCAAAGTTAGTTGGTCCCATATATACCTAATTTTGCTTTTTGATCTTAACATCAAAAGTCACAATTTTCTTTCCTCGACTTATCCAAATACCTTGGATACCCTGTTTCTTAGTTATTAAATTCTTCTTAACTGGACACCACATTATATTTGCGCTTGTCTGTTAGTTATTTATTTAGCATGCGCAACCATAACAAAGACCGTAGATGAAAGTGCAAGCTGTATAATGGAACAAAGAACCATAGATCAAAGCCCCAGGGAAGTAAACAAATGACTAAAATGTATGAACAACGCTACCATGCCAAGAAACGGAGAGTAGATCAGCGGACTTCAGGCTTGGGGCAGGGTACACTCTGAGCGCGACGCCAGTGCACAGCAGAGTCACACAAAGGACAGACACACACACACTTTCATTCACATACAGTCCATCCATCCACAAAAAATAATTTCTAAACTCGACTCTGATTTACGCAACGGTTAAATCTTAGATCGAGCCCGATCGAAAAGAAAGGTGTTTTATCTCATCTGCTTAGTCTACTTATGTTTGTTGTGAGCAAATCTCTCGTTCTCTCTCCACATTTGGGCCAAATCTGCTCAGTACAGGGCTGCAGCGCCATCTGCTGGCGGAGATCCGCACATATAAAAAAACATCCTTTCTGACTTGCAGCGGCTCCATCTCCTGGTTTGGCGGCCAAGTCTCCAGAAATGGTTCATCTTCAAGCTGCAGAGGTTGAGAATAATACAAAGACAGAACAACTACATGCCATAATAATTTTTTAACGAAAAGTAAAACATATCTGTAAGGCCTGTAAGATGCCACCTAATTATTTAGCATCTATGCTACATTACATGGTGTTTTCTCATTATTAACGGAACCTTAAATGGAACATTATAAAGTTTTCTTGCACATTATGTCGCCACATAAAGGCCATATTTTAAGAATAGTTTTACCAAATTGATACTTGACAGAACAGCAAGAACTGATCAGTTATGTTTTTTATGGCATCTATTTTTACAGGTCTTACTGAAAATTCAGACATGTGTTTTTTCATATTTTAATAAAAAATTTCCTCTATTTTCCCTCTTGTGGTTACTTGTTCACAGTTTTGTATTAAGTTGCATGCTTTATAGAGAACTTCATTTATTTTTCATTCATTCTAAGGTTCTGTTAAACCCTCCAGGAGGGACATTTGCTCCTAAATCCCACGGGCGTGGGGCACCAAAGGGCATGGGAAAGGTGCCCCCTTTTTCCATGTTGACCCCTGTTCTTACCTGATCTATGAACGCCTGTGACCTGAAATTGAACCCTCCTTTACTTTCAGCTCCTCTTTTTAAAAAGGACTTGTCTAAAACATCCCAAAACGAAGCCACCCCACCCCACTCGACTCGCTCCCACAGACTTCCATGCCTCCCTCCGCGCTGCGCTCACAGATCCGCTATGGCAACAGGGAAAAAAGAGGAGGAAAAAAAAAAAAAAAAAAAGGAAAAGATTTGACAACATGGCGCACTTTCTTTGAGAAAAGTTCTTGAACGCTCCACAGTTCAGCCTTTGCGGGATTTCCTCGCAGTTTGTCGACACTCGGGCAACGAGGCGGACGCGTGGGGCGACTTTGGACGCGTCTTTACGCGTGGAGGAGGCTCTATTAACGGCTAAGACGGAGTGTGATGGGACGCAAACGGTAACAAAACCCAAAGCAGCCAGACAGGATGGAGAAGCAAACGACTCAGAAAGAAAAGGTAAATACCCCTAAATTACCTACTGTGTCTATTTTTATAATTGTTGGCTTTTTTTTTTTTTGCCCCCTAAATAACTTTTTACCCCGCGTCCCGGACAGGAAATACCAGCTGACCATTCCTGCAAATGCCTCGTAAAAGAGCTCTATTGATTTTCCAGTCATGCGTTCTGTTCTGTGCTGCACGGTGGACGTGTGGACTCTCCTGGCGCAGACAATAGCCAACATAAATATGATTTAAACGTCAATGGAGGATCATACAGATTACAAACTAGGCTGTGAACCCAAACCACACGTATTCAGCTATTCCTCTGCAGTGCCAGGATCCCAGGGAGGGGGTGAGATTGCGTTGCCATGTCCCACAGCTCCCCCAGAAATGAAAATATGTGCAGTCCGGGGATATATTTGCATCCTGGGTTCATTCCAGTGTCTTTGTCTCCCTATGGTTAAGTCGGTGGGGTGTCCTCTGTATCAGAGAAGGCTCTCATTACCCCTCCACCCTTCCTGCCCACAGCCCCCAGTTTGATCCAGAGACGGCGATCACACTTGACCTTCCATTTCATATCCTCGCTGCTTATCTGCTGCAGTGTTTTTGTATGTCATCCTGCGTGAATGTGTTGCCAGTTCCCGCAGAGCAAACCCTCGTCGTCGAAGCGATTTACTCTGCTGCTGGTGTTTCCGCAGAATCGGCCGTCACAACTGAGTTTCTGAATGTCAAAAAGGCTGGAGGAGAGCAACCGGTTGGCGCTGCTCGCCAACTTGAGGTCGAATCTACTCGATATACCCAAAGCCCTCAGGTTCTGCTGCTCCGACTCCCCAGGCCTCTGGAAGTAATTACCCAGCCTGCCCTATCCCAGAATTCAGTCTGAGGAGGTGCGGTGAGAAAGAGGTATAATGGACGCCGGCCCTGAAAGTGTGCAACCTGAGATGAACGGCGTGATTCAGACTAATCAATCAGACTCAAGTTGGTTGCAGTGAACTTGGCTCACAGTCGAGTTATTAAATAGGAAAGCATCAAATAGCCTGAGAAGCAGCAGCGACCAGGATGTGAGGAATAAAACATCTCAGCAGATAGCAGACGGCACATTCCTCCAATGCCTGTTATGTGGGTAATACACACCGGTGGTGCTGTCGCCATGACAACATCGCTTTATTCCGATTCGAAGTGAAGCCGCCCGACTCCTTGACCCCGGAAACCTCCTGCTAGTGTTTGGAAGGATGGGTTTGTGGACGGAGGATGTTACATCCACAAACACGTTAAAATCACTTTGAATTGTGACTCCGAGTCGTCTCGGCTTCAGATTGTCGCGTTTCTGCTCCTCGACCCTGAAAACCATCCCTTAGAATCTGAATTCAGGTTGTTATCATTAGTTCGACCATTCAGACGAGGAATCTGATGTTTTACCTGCCCCCTAATCTGCCTTTTCTTGCCTCATCCTCCAACAACAGGACATAAACAAAAGGTAATTCCAACAATATTATTATTCTGATATCCAGATATATTCCTGGCTCCCTCTCTTCTCCGTCTGTCTCTCCAGTTTCCAGCCTCCGGTTCCCGGCCGGCGGGCAGACCCACGCGGCGTGTTTCTGGGGACGGGGCGGTTCGGTGTGGTCTCAGTAAAGCAGAGTTCATGGAGAAAGTGCAGCAGAGCAACGAGGCGTGTCAGCGCGGCGACTTCCAGGCGGCCGTCCAGCTGTACAGCAACGCCCTGCAGGCCGACCCACAGAACTGCATCCTCTACAGCAACCGGTCGGCGGCGTTCCTCAAGCTGGGACAGCATCAGGCGGCGCTGGACGACGCAGTACAAGCCTGTGAACTCAACCCCAAGTGGCCCAAGGTAGGAGATCGTCAAGTGGGCCGACGATACATCAGTGGTGATTAATAGATTGATAGATTGATGATGGATTAGAAGTTGTTCCCGGCCCAGATTAGTGAAGATACTCTTCCTCAAAAGGTTTTGCCAATAATATTTCAAAGTGGTACAAAAGCATTTTATGAAAATCTTATGCACATTCTTTGTATTTTATTATCTATAGTGTGGCTCTCTGTGTCACCATATGTTTAAACAGATCAAATCTTAACCCGGTTGTGATGTATTGATTTGTTTAATGACCAGGACGGGTCTTCGATTGAGACAAGGACACTGTTTGTTTCAGGACATGTGGCCTGAAGAGACATTAAAGTAACATTTAAAAGCGACATTAAAAGCGACATTGAAGCGACATTAAAACTGACATTGAAGCTACAGGAATAAAACTGACGTTGAAGCGACATTAAAACTGACATTGAAGTGACATTAAAACTGACATTGAAGCGACATTAAAACTAACAATGAAGCGACATTCAAACTGACATTGAAGCGACATTAAAACTGACATTGAAGCGACATTAAAACTAACAATGAGGCGACATTCAAACTGACATTGAAGCGACATTCAAACTGACATTGAAGTGACATTAAAACTGACATTGAAGCGACATTCAAACTGACATTGAAGCGACATTAAAACTAACAATGAAGCGACATTCAAACTGACATTGAAGCGACATTCAAACTGACATTGAAGTGACATTAAAACTGACATTGAAGCGACATTCAAACTGACATTGAAGCGACATTAAAACTAACAATGAAGCGACATTCAAACTGACATTGAAGCGACATTAAAACTAACAATGAAGCGACATTCAAACTGACATTGAAGCGACATTCAAACTGACATTTAAGTGACATTAAAGTGACTTTATCGTTACTGGTCGGGTTCCGCTGCAGTTTTGTGTGTTGTTTTAGTTTCTCCCCCCAAATCGGGAGGACGGTGTCTAGAGGTGTTTCTGACTCCTGTCACGCCACTCCTTTACCTCCATCCTCGCGGCACCAATCAATACTAAGTTTTTCTGGGGTCTTGTCTCCGATCTTGTCCGGGCCGTGCGGACTAACCCGTGATAGATTTCACATTACTCAGCCGCAGAGATCGCTGGGAGACCGATTCGTCCCGGCGAGAAGAGAACTCATTGATTTGGTGATTCATCACGGAGAGATACTTTTGTCTTTGGAGAGAGAGATTGATGATAATGTGGTAGAGTGCTATTGATGATAATTTGTGGCTACTAGTGATGCATCACCGACCACCTCGTGTTTGATCGGAGGTTGTGTGTCTTCGGACGCTCGAGTAGGTTTCCCCTCTCTGTAGAGACGTTTCGCTGCTCTGAGATCTGTCACTTCCTGTCACAGAGATAATCTGTGATAGCTGCATTGTCCAGTGTGGTCTTCAAATAGGAAACTCCTGAATGAATGCCTGTCTACGTGTTCTAAAATAACTCATAATGAATATACACTCTGTGTCTGGCTGTAGTTTCAGGTCTGTGTTTCATTAAAATGATTTTTATGTAAGATCCATCTGTAATCTCCCTTCCCATGTTGGCACTCGTCACTCTATAGCGCCTGACATTAACTTAGAGCACATCTTATTCATTCTAGAGAGGATTCATAACCCTCAGAGGCCACTTTTTAATTGAAAATCACCACTGCAATCATTCTCCTTTCTCCTCTTTATATGCTGTCCGAGTGCAGTGGAGTCTTTGTGATGTGACAGGGGGATGTTTGGGCTAATCTGGGCCGTGTAGCTCTGCTGATTCTTGGATTTATTGCCTGACAGCTTTAACGCTGGCGCTCAAGTTAGCGTTGGCGGACTCGGAGTCAATGTACAGCACGACCCTCATGTTTTACTTTGTTACAGGAGACTAAGGGATTAATATGTATGTGGTATTGTCAATTACGCAGCGGGTTGCTATGCTCATGGTTTGAATGAACGTCCCCTTCCTTTGCCACTAGGGGGCAGTCACGTCAAAACAAAAGTGTTTGAATGTGCAGGGCTGAAAAGGAATTCAAGCTATTTAATTTCCAAAATGCCTTTTTAAAAATTTTTTTTTATTTTTATTACATTCAGGGGGTTCAAGGAAAACATTCATCCTGACTGGGTTTCAGCCATGTGACATTTGCTGCACCGACACACCGACAGAGACGATGTGGAGGAGGGTTTATTTAGTACTTTTATTGTGCAGGTAGATCTCAAGGTCACACCGACTCAGCCTTCTATTTTTTTTCCTAACAAACAAATGATAATAACCTCCGATTGGGATGGATTAATCCGAGTTCTTACACCGTATAGGAATGCGCGGCAATACTACCACCCACCTCCTGTATTGAGCAGTTGCTGCCTCATACAATTGATTAGTAATGGTGGTCTTGACACTTTTGGCCTCGGGGAAGGAGTGTTGGCGCTGCACAGTCCATCTGCTGCGCCTGGATGTTTGATGAAGGAACAGGGATTAAATCACAGGAGTGTGCCGGCATTCAGATTCCGAGTGAGTACATAATATCATCAATCATACCTCCCTATGACTGCACTTCTGGATTGGCCCGTCAAAGCGGTGACAGGCGTGGTTTTTGCTGCCCCAAGCACCAGCGAGCAGCAGCCCACCTTCCAGAATCCCCCCCAGCCAGCCTGTGAAGGAACCCCCCCACCCCCCCTTGTCTAATCTGTCATCTTTTTCTGCTGTAAGTGCCAGAAAACACATTCTGAGAGAAGAAAGAAAATGTGTGGTTTAATGACCCAAGACAGCTTTGGGCCCTTTGTACCTCACCCTCTTACTGAGTATAAGAAGCTTAAATGAGAACAAAATTGGGTGTCATTCCCAAGACAAGGGGGTGTTCATATTTTCCCTTCTGTGAACAAGCCTGGGAGGAACTGGGAGAAATTGTGCCACGTGTAAGAAAGCTTCTTTTCATATGCATGATTAATTTTTAAGTGGGAACGGAAAGATGCTGCAGAGACTCTCAGACTTCATCCGATTGCTGATTGATAAGTGCGTTCCATTTGTGTAAAACGGAAAGCCTTTCACTTCCCGTGAGCATTTTGTGATTTTTTTCTGTCGCACCACAAGTGCTTTTTAGACGCAGACGATGTGGATGGATTACCTGTCGGCTGCGCTCCCCCATCTGGCCCCGGTGACATGTTAAACAAACAGCCCTCGCCGCTATCGCTCCCATCCTCCCTGAAAAGGAGCGTTCCTGAAGGAACCCGAAGACGACAGGCGCTGCAGAGTAGAGGGGGAAACATCTCTATCATCTGCATATCTTGTGATTATAGGTTATGATGGCGTCCATCCAGGGGATTCTCTCTCCTCCGGTGTTTATTACCCACCTTCATAATGACGGCTAAAGCCCGTCAAGCCTGGTTTCCCATCACGTCGCTCCTTCGCCAACGTCCATTCTCATCCCGGCGGAGGGGAGCTCGGATTTAAGCGAGAAGACGAGTGTTTGTGTTGGAAAAGGTCACTGTGTGTGTGTGTGTGTGTGTGGAGGGCTGGAAGGGGGGGCTTTAATTACAGCTGCAGCATATCCAGGAATTGCCTAAGGAGTGGATGCTGACACCCCGATGAGGCACAAAGCTGCTTTTCCCCGCTGGGCCGGGGCGATGACATCGGCTTTGACGGTTACCGTTGGAGGAAAAAAACAAAAAAAAAACAAAAAACGATGATTTGAAGACCTCTCTGCTTTTCATGTGGATGAAATCCGCTGTGGCGTAATGCTCCCCCGTCGCTAAAGCAGCTCTCATCTGGTCCGGGTTTGTGTTGAGAATGAAAAAACCTGCCTTTTTGATCTGGCGTGGAGAGTTGTTACAGCTCTTGCGCCTTTCTTTTTCCTTTCATTCGCAAACATTTGAAATGTTTATGCGGTAACATCTCGGCGACCCGCCCTGTTTTTTTTTTTTTTTTGATCCACACTGGATAATGACCCCCCAACACCTCACAGCGAGGCTGCTGGGAGCACTAAACGTGTGTTTCTGTAGTCGTGGTCGCAGAAAACATGCATTAGATGGTGTGTGATTGTTCTGATGCAGCATGATAGCGCCGACTATTAAAACCATTTGTGTGTATGAGGAGGATATTTTCACCCATTCCCCATCTGTTGGTTGTTTTCCTGGGTGGTTGCTGTATTTGCTTGCAAACACTGCCAGAAGCGTTTCCTTGGAGCTCGGTGGAGGCACGGGTGTCGTTCTAGTCGAAAGACGTCTCGCTTTTAACAACGCTAGCTTTGGCATTAGCTCGTCCTTTCTTGTCCTATCTTGACAGCTACAACATGATTTGTGACGACATTGTGTGCAGATGTTCATAGTTTCTAGATCTCACTGACTTTGTTGAACCCTTCAGTCTGTTCATCTGCTTCCTTAGCATTAGCATCCTGAGCGAACGCGAGTATTTTAATCTGAATATAAAATAATTCCATATGTGAAGCACCACAGCTGGCTTGTTGGAACTAATATATTCCCTTGGTTGTTCATATAATACAACATTATCTGTAATAACAACATTAAATATGCATACTGGGCCCTCCATCAGTTAATATATATGATTTCCTTTTGCTTTACATGAATGTATGTGAGGATAATTTGGTTTGATTTGAACTCACTGAATGCAGCTGACATTAACCAGCAGCCCTGTCTGTATTAATGAATGTACACATTAAATATGGATGTCTCTAGTTAGTCAGACAGTGGGCCTCATAGATGGCACACATTCATTATCATGTTGGGGAGGGAAAGTTGCTCAAGTTGCATTCCGAAATCAGATGTAGTGCTCGACTTTTTCTGCTCTCAAATGAGGAAAAATGCTGCACAGGAGCTCATTTATGAGGAAGCTCCTTCCAAGATCCAGGAACAGAGACAAGAGGAAATGTACGGCAACTGTCAGAAGCAATTACTGAAGTTTTTAGAAGGAGTGTTTAAAGTAGAATGGGGAGGCAGGTGGAGAGAGGAGAAGATACCAGAAAAATATCAAGAGGCTAACATATAAATGATGGATACGAGGTAGAGAAACACGCCGCGATATATTATACAAACAGCACATCCCAGATGGGGTTCAGGTCTGGTCTCTGTGGTGGCCAATCCATTAATGAAAATGATGTCTCATGCTCCCTGAACCACTCTTTCATAATTTCATCCCAATGAATGCTGGCATTGTCGTCTTGGAATATGTCCGTGTCATTGTGAAAGAAAATAATCCATTGATGGAATAACCTGGTCATTCAGTAGATTCAGGTAATCAGCTGACCTCATCCTTTGAACACATAATAACTATAACCATAAAGACACTGAGTCTATCTGGCCTATCTACTGCTCTCTCTCTGTTTCTCTTTCTCTCACCCTGTTCTTATCTTCCTTTTATTTCTTTTCCACCCAACCAGTCAAGGCGGATGACCGCCCAAAAGAGTCTGGGTCCTGCTCGGAGTTTCTTCCTCAATGTGGGAGTTTTTCCCTGCCGCTGTCACTTATGCTTGCCTCTGGAGAGTTCAGTTGGGTTTTTCTGTCTGTTAAAGCGCTTTGAAATGTCTGTTGCCATGATTAAGTGCTATATAAATAAAACTTGATTGATTGATTGATACTGTTGCTGAACTTAGACCTGACCTGAGCAGACACCACAGAGTCCAGACCTGAACCCCATTGAGAACCTTTGGGATGTGCTGGAGGTGGCTTGGCCCAGCGGTCAGATCCCACTAACATCAATACCAGATCTTGATCAAAAAAAAGAATGCATCACTGGATGGAAATAACTCTTGTGTTATTGCAGTAACTTATCTAAACTATGTCACATGGAATGCATGAAATAATTAAAGCTGAAGGCGGTCCGACAAAATATGAGAATGTGTGACTTCTTTTTTGGTGGTCAGGCAGTGTGTGATACGATAAGATACGATACGATAGGGTGAGATACGATATGATACGGTACGGCACAATATGGTATGATATGGTACAATATAGTACAGTACAATATGGTACAATACAGTACAATATGATACAATACAATACAATATGATACAATACAGTACAATACAATACAGTACAATATGATACAATACAGTACAATATGATACAATACAATACAATATGATACAATACAGTACAATACAATACAGTACAATATGATACAATACAATACAGTACAATATAATACAGTACAGTACGATATGATACAATACAGTACGATGCAATACAGAATAATATGATACAATACAGTACAATACAATACAGTACGATATAATACAATACAGTACGATATAATACAATACAGTACAATACAATACAGTACAATATAAAACCATAAAATATGATATGATACAACACAGTATGATAAAATACAGTACAATGTGATATAGTACGATGTACAATACAGTACGATGTACAATACAGTACGACACGATACAATACAGTACGACACGATACAATACAGTACGATATGATACCATACAGTACAATACAATACAGTACAGTACGATACAATACAGTACAATGCAGTACGATACGATACAATACAGTACGATATACAGTACATTACAGTAAGGTACGATATAATACAATGCCATACGATTCTTTGCAATATTATACAAATCTACATGCTGTGATACAAAATGATATGAATGTAAAACATCCATGTGTTTCTTCGTGAAGTAAAATTTCAGTCACATCCTTGACGCCATGGTAACAGCTGTCCCTTAATGCTCTCCGGAGCATTAAAAGCCACTGTTGTGCCTGTTGTGTTACATTTCAGCGCATTAAAGCCGCTTTGATTCGACTACATCGTCTGAAAACCCAGGAGGGAACGAGATGGAAAAGAAATAGCAGCACAAATTGTTCTTTGTGAAACTAAAAAGTTTCTGCTTGGTTTGTTCTGTGTTTAATCTGAGTGTGTGTGGATCCTGTTGACCCCCCCTGAAACCACACCAGCGTTGTCTTACAGTTATTATGACAGCCTGTCTTCCTCGCTGTCTCCTGGTGGAGCCGTGTGCTTTAGGTTAGAATAAGGTCTTCCCGCCGCTTTCGCCCTCTCCCCCCTCATCGCCGCTGTTTTCCACCGAAGCCCCACAGCTCACCATGGAGAGAGTACAGTCATGAACCACTAATGAGAGGGTTCCGTTTGCTTCTACCCAGCCGAGGCTTGAACTAATGAACAAATCAAATGAATGGCATGTAATTATAGGCCAGCGAGAGCGGGACGGACGGAGGGTTGGCGCTAGCGGGCGCAAAACCTGAAATTATTTGTCTGGAAAATCTGTGAAACAAGCGAGAGCAGTTCAATTCCGCCTTTTTCCTTCTTTTTCGAAGGCCGTTGCGGGCGAAGAAGTGCTGCACATGTGCCATGATGGAGGGAAAGTGACCACACACGCACACGAGTCTGCTGTTATGATTTCAGCGGCGCTTTTGGCAGCCAAGTGGCTCCTGACGCGGACGGGCTGAAACTAATCCCGTGTTGAGTTTTTTTTTTTTTTTTTTTGGCCTCGTCGTGCACGCAAAATCTTTTTCATCCCCTTCGTAAAGTCCGTTCTTCTTTTTTTTTGCGTAAAAGTCTGCGTGAGAACACAACAAAAACATGGCGTTATTCCAGTAACGTAACGTGACGGCTGACTCATACCTAGGATCGCGTTGCTATTTTCGGCGCATGAACTCAACTCGCTGGTGATGTCTTCGGCATTTTTTTATTTTTTTGTTTTTTTTTTCCCTTCCAGTTTGGAGCGGTGGATTCCAAATCCTGCTCACCCGGGTTTGCAGCGATGGTGGCCAAGTGGTTTTCCTCTCTGCCACCCAGGCGCCCCACCAAATTGTAGTGTTTAGTAAAAATTTAATCTGCTTTCAAGAAACACCCGACACACACACACACACACTCTCACGCACACACACATGGGAAATGAGAATGGGCCTATCTTTTTTTTTTTTTCTTTTACATGCAGTACATATCTTCTTTGCCACACGGTTGACAAAAAACGAGGTTTTCAGTGTTGGGTGAGGTAATGTGTGTTGATGTGTGTGTGATAACCTTCCTCTCACCCCGCCGTTATCACTCTGTCTGAGATGAGAACTGGGAGCTGATGTCACTCTGATTATTATCCGTCGAGCCCATCAACGCCTTGATCAACGCCGACCGGCCGAGTCGCGCCGCTTCACAACATCCTCTCCTGAAATATCTAAATTCAGCCGGGGGTGTGTTTGGTCATCCCTGACCTGTTTGCACGTCTTAGTTTTTTCGTTAATCCAACCTTTGTTTTGTTTGGCCGTGCCGTTTTGCAGATAAGTAATTCAGAAAATTAAAAGTAGCGGCCGCTTCGTCCCAGAAGAAATAAATTGTCTCAAAGCTTTGGGAAAACACCTCGAATAAGGAACTTTCAATCACTCCCAATGCTTTTCCCTGCAGATACATCAATTGATTACCAGCTTAATAGCTTTCTGCCTGCTATTACATGCCAAGAAATGTCAAAAGGCCCGGAGAATACCAACTCATTGCCATGCTGGCGGCATCCCGGCGCGCCGCCGAGAGTGGATCGGCTTCAGGAGCCCTGAGGAAATGAGGAAAACAATGGCGCCCCGCTCCGAGCACATCGTTACACCCGTGCTCTTTTTTTTCTTCCGGGCTCCACATGGCGAACCCCCCACCACCACCACCACCACCCCCACCACCACCACCACAAACAAACGCACACACACACACCTGGGAACTGTGTGACGCCTCGAGACCTGGATGTCTCCAGAATTAGCACAACCCGGCTCTGCTGCGGAGAGCAAACGCTCCCATTGGGGGGACGTGGTGGAGCGTGGAGCAACCGGCTCCCCACCCCATTAGTACACGCTGCATGGCAAGACGAATGGCCCAGTGAATTTTTTCCCGCTGCTCTTATCGGCTTCCTGAGCCCCTTTGGCGTCACCTGTGAACTTCAGCGGACTAGAGTATTCTCAGGTTCCCCTCACACCTCTGCACACGCGTGTCAGATCGAAATCAATACCACCAGGGCTTGTTTAAAGGTTATTGACGGGTGATTCTGCAGATGCATTGTCGTTTGCTTTCATCTCTTTAAGGAGGTGCGAGGTTTGGTTGGAATGCCTCGGTGGAAAGTGTTCCACTCGTAGCTTGTGGGCTGTTTTATGCAGCACCTATCCATGATGTAACCTCCTCCCCCAGAATGAGTCATGTGCCCTGGTTCCTTCCAGAGAAATAAATCGGTCGGGGGTGAATGTGCCACTAATTTTGTTTCCAGGTGGCCCGGCGTTTTGTGGAGAGAATCGGTATCGTATCAGTTCATACCTGAAATAAGTGAAGAGGAGTGAGTTTATCAGTGTTATCTGAAGATGATGATGTCATTCTAAAGGGACGGCGTAATCGCCATGTAAAACTAAAACGCGAATGCGAGCAACTTTTTTTTGTTGTTGTTTCTTTTTGTTTGTGTCACTCCTTTCAAGCTTGAAATGCTGTAAAAAAAAAAAGTCTGCAGTTATCTCGGTGATAGAAACCAGCAGCTGTGGTCGCGTTGGACTCAAGTCACTCGCCGGGAATTCCAGCGTTGAAGCCAAGTTTTAACAAGAGAAAAAAACAAACTTCTCAGATGACTTCTGCAGCGTGATCTTCGTCTATGGTGAGGAGATGCGATAATTAAATCTGTCTTAAAGAGACAAGTCACCTCCTCCAAAAACAGTGATATTTACCCCCTTATCTGCTTTTCTGTTTGTCTATTTGGATCATTTTTAACGCGATTTCCTCCGATATAATTTAACTAGACGGGCGCTTTGCGGTGCGAGCAGTAATGTCTGTTTCCAGAAATCAAGACCTGGTGACTCAAGAAAATCCAGACCTTATTTTGAACCGTTTCCTGCAAAACGACACCGCATCATTGCACAGGAGCAAACATACAATGAGAGGGTTGTGGACATCATTTTCTATTATATTCAGGAGAAAGAAAACAGCTCTTTGCTCCTTCTCTGGTTATTTAGATGAATAAAACCCCAAAACCGACTTCATTACAGGTCTTTTTATTGCGGAGTTCATGATTTACTACCGGCCACATCTACTTTTCTACCAGTAGAGGGCAGCGGGCTGCTTTGACGTGAAGCTCCATTACAAAATTTTTTTTAGAAAAGGATGGTGTGCCACAGGCAAATTGAAGTTTAGCCACGAGACTCTTCATTTCCAATCGTAAAGATCCAAGGAAAGCCGCAAATCTTTACATTTAAGCAAATCTTTTGAAAGAATTAATTACCCTTTCATTTTTCCCAGTTGTCCGATCGATTAATCAGCCAATTAGTGCAGCTTCTTCACGTACAGATCTGTGCTGATCTTTACGCAGAGCCAGGATGTTGTGGCTCTACACAACGACTATCGCTCCACAACAACAACAGCAAAAAAAAAAAGACATGGCGAGTGACATAAAAGCGATAAGCACATCTTTCCTCATTATTGCAAACAGAAACATTTCACTCTCCAACGCAAAATGTCAACGCGCATTAATAACACGCTTTCCTTTAATATGTCACGTCAAATCTGCAAATGTTTCATTCAGACCGCGACGCGAATCGATGCATCAGCGAAAAACAAAGTCCAATTTGTCAACGTTGCTCATGTGCAACCGAAACATGAAATGCAATCAGGCTTTAGTCTAAGTATGACCCAATTTTGTCCTTTAAGTGAGTGCTGCATGGTCATAATTCCTCTGTAATTAAGGACTTTACTGGCTTGTCATATATGATTAATGATAGATGATTTCTAATAAATAATGGATGTTTGCGAGGCGCTCTGGAACAAAAGATGCAATATACGCGATATTATGTTAACACGCTTCTATAATAATCTCAGATTCCTTCCTAACAGCGAGCAGAACCGTTTAATATTCAAATCCAGCCCAGCAGAAGATGGATCTTCTGTTTCTGTCTAAATGTCTGGGTTTGTAACGGCCTCCAGCCTAATCCATTCTTCTGAAGTGCTCCTTCCAGATCTCAGGGCTCGTTTTTAGGCAGCTAAATTACTCACTTGTGTCAGGTTATTACAATTAGCCATTCGAGTGCCTGTGCCGTTGTGTCTTACCTAGATTCCTCCCTCTAATTCATTCTCACCGTAATGAGTTTTACAGGGAAATGCACTGGCTACAACAACAGGAGCGGCAAAATGGAAACGCCTGGGGAGACGTATTAGCTAAAAAAGCCATGAAATGCAGGTGGTGTTTTTATGTGCGCTAAGCTGACAAATGGCTTCTGTGGTTATAGATAAAATCTGGGTGTTTGACCAGAGGCTGAGCCGCTCCAGTCGGGTGGTAAAAATCACACACGTGCTCTCCAACACAAGTTGAGTTTGTCGTTGCTTTAATGAGCCGGGGGATGAAATTTACACCATGTGATCAGAAAAAAACATAAAGCGCCAAAGGACATGGTGGCAGATAGAGACCTGTAGCTCGCCTGTTTTTGATCTGGATTCACCTCCGAGGTGTCCTCCTGGTCCCGGGGGATTGAGGTTTGCTGGATCATTAGCATCACACCCCCCACCCACCCACCCCTGCTTGAGAGTTCCTGGGTGCCCCGAGCACCTTGACCTGGATAGAATCCTGTCGAAGCTACCAACAACTTAAAGACATGGCAGCCAAAATATGATGCAGGACGCTATGACAAATATCATTCCGGTATTTAAGAGTTGGACTATTATACAGGTACAGTTATATAAGAGGAACAACTAATAACACAAAGCTGTTCCAAGGGGGATAAGTTGAGCCCGGCAGTCTTAAGCCGCATTTCCATCCAAGTGCTTTCAGTCTAGTTCCCTTGGAAACAGTATATAACCCATAATTAATGTGCGTAAACCCTAGATCTGCTTCGTGTTTCCACCACAGACAGGACTCTCATGTAGGTGCGGTTGTTTCTGGGGATTCGGGGATAACGGCCTTCCCTTTTCCAGTAGCTGAGAAACAACAGACGTCCTTGCAAGCGAGCGATGCCAGATCGACAGATTCTACCGCGATCGTATCCGTTTGTTGTCCACGGCTGCTTGTCCTCGCTGGGGCACATCCCAGCATGCAATGGGCGAGAGGCGGGAACACCAGTTCATTACAGGCCCAATGCACAGAGAATCAAGCAACCAATGATTTGACTGGTGGAAAGGAGGCTGCTGCTGTTTGTCACCCTGCAGTCGAAGTCCAGGTTTAGATTTCAAGAAGAGGTGTCCCACCTGGTCATGTGTTCGGACCCTTCATACAGAGCTTTTAAACATACAGTTTGAGTCTTTAAAATAGTTGAATTAATATATTTATGTGTTTATCCACATAATTCTGGGGTTTTTCTACCTGGAAACGATTGTAAATGAACATTCTGATTGGTCCTGTGTTTCACTCCGCAAACCAAATCACTCCGGTGATATCCATCCACGAGTCGTCTCCTCCCTCCTGCCGGATGTTTCCGAGTGTCTTGTGTTCTGCCTGTATTATTTTAGACGGTTAAATTGCTGCCTTTTGAGAAACTCATTAACTAAACGATCTCAAACCCCGCCCACCTGGAACCAACAATCAATCAAATCAAACCCATTCGCATGCAAATCACGGGTGGAGACGAGAGCGGCTGCCGTCTGCACCTGCGTTTGCACAGATCTCTAAAGGAGTCACTGAATGGGGCCGGATGTTGATTTGATCAGTTGTTTCATTGATCCGTCAATAGATTGATAATCTACAGCTATTTCGATAAACCACACCAAATATTCCATTAGTTGTTTTTGGCGTCGGCTTCTTACGTGTGAGGATTTGATCATTTTCTTGATGTCACTCACGATTTGAAATCTTAATGTGATGCGTTTCCTTTAACTCCCAGGTCTCCTTGTGTGCCAGTTTCCTTAAGGTTTACAAATCAGTGTTTGTTTGTTTCATTTGTGTTGTTTCCTCCTGTACGCGGGACGCAGTTGAGACTTTTTCCGTCTGTTTCAGCAAATATATTCACCCAGCTCTCCAGCTGCTATCTCCGACCGCCGAGGCCGGCCTCGAAGAGTCGATTCACCCAATTACAATAACACACGTTTCTCATTTATTGATATTTTAAGTAAATCCAGATGCTGGGTTGGCAGGGTGTTAATCTCTTAACAAATGGCATCAAGGAGGCGACACAAACAATACAAACAAAGTGTTTACTGGCTGGCACAATGGATTGGTGGACTAACGACTCAGTCCCAACAGCACCTCAACCGTAATGACTTTCCAGTTCTCATTAGCTCTAACGATCGTCTGGTTGCCCTGGGTAACCACATGTGGACCGCTGTCGGCCACCTCATTTGGACAGGTCGGCAAATACTTCCCGGTGTTGAATTCTCTGTATGGGTATAAAGAAAAAAGTCATTAATATTCCTGTTAAGCAGGTTTTTCAAACAGGAGGCTGTCCGTCGGTCCAGAGCTGTAACAGGAGAACCAGACTCTAAAACGTTCCTACTGGACGCGTAAATCAGAAAAGGAAAAAAGTTTTTAAAAACATGAATGGAAAATATTTTGAGATTCTAATGTTTGAAATATCAAAATCCTTTTGTATAAACTCTGGTAACCATAATTTCCATTCTCAGGATGTTTTACATGTCATTGGTTCCTTGATTCCACATTGTAACAGTTAACTAAAATTCCTCTATTCATTGCTTTAATATTTCTCCGTTGTTGACTGACTTTGTTTCAATTTAAAGCTTTTTTACAACATAATTTGACAAACCGCAGAAATAAATGTGTCAAATTCAGCTTGGAGAATCGTTGCATCCATATTTGACGTTTGTGGCGCTCCAGCGTTTGTGTTTACTGTTGAATAACGCTCGCTAATTAGCGCCTGGCACCTAGCTACGCCAGTTAAATGATGTAAGGCGGTGAAAGCTGTAAAATGATTTGTTTGAAAGAAACATGACACGCTTGTTTTAAAGTTTAAACGCTGCTTAAATCCCCCTCTCTGATGTAAACGTATGATACCGTGTGCTAATCTTATAGATCCCGCCGTAACCAGGAAGTGAGGTCACCAGGGTGACTTCTAATATCATCGTTCAAATCAATCGAAATTTTTAACTTTTAAACTTTTAAACTTTTTTACACTCAGGAACCGGGTAAGATAGGGAGGAGGCCAGTGTGAGTAAGACCATAGATCAAACTAGTGCTTTGATCTATGAAAGTAGGTCAGGGAACTAGCTTTGATTGTTGACTTATGCAAGTAGGTCAGGGTAAAATTTTGCATACAGGGGTGTCACGGGATGTTGCAGTCTGTGACTGCCTTGGTTCTAGTTCTTTTGCTTCTTCTTTTTCTTTTTTTCCGTTTTATTCATTTTCCTTTTTCTTCTACATTTGGCACGTTGGGAGTGAACGAGCTGAGAAAAACACCCATCAGGTTACTGGGAGGAAACCAGCGCGATGCAGCTATTTTTACTCCGGGAGGTGAAACGTTCTAATCAATCTCTCTAACCGTGACGACGGCGGTGGGACTTCTAGGTGTTGCTCTTCCTTCTCTCTGCAGCGCGGCGAGGATTTTACCTTCATCTGTTCGTTACGCAGCTTCAACACCTACGTTCTGGCACGGCACTTTCTGTTTTACTTCCTGTCTTCCTGTTGGACTCCAACCCTTGGCTGTGCGTCACGTGTGAGATGACCCACATGAGAATGAGGTCACGGTTGGCGGTTCTCACAGTCCCTGGGAAAGTCACATCCGACAATGACCTGAAAACAGGAAACGCAGTTGGGAAGTTTGTCAACAAAGCTCGGAAGTGACCCCCATCGTCCGCCGGGTCGCGTTTGAATCCAAACCCTTTGAGGAACTTTTGATTTTAGTATTTTTATTATTACCCAGGCTTCTGGACGCGGAGATAATTCAACATTATTAGTTTTAACGGCTTCTTTAGTTTTATTGAGATGAGTGGAAAACAAATTTTATGTCATATTTCATGTCCAATCCTTTCCCAATTTTGTTTTCAGTATCAGAATGAAATATTGATGCATCAGGATCTGAATGGTTCTAATTACTTCCACGGTTTTCATCGACTAAATAGAATAAATTACGCATTTACCCTGAGCATCGGCATGTTTATTTATGATGCAGTCTCCTTTCAGTTTCGTCTGCCGTACTTCATTTAATTGCATTTTTTTTTTTTTTTTTTTTTTGTATCCACAGCCCCACCAGCTCTCATTTCCCAGCGGCAACACTTACGGCACAACACATCCATTCATGCCACGTGGGAATTTAGCATCACAAAGTCTGCGGTTAAACACCAGGAAATTATTGGAGGCCGTTTGTGGAAACATTCAGTTTTCATTTCAGGTGGAGTAGGCAAACAATTTGAACGCCATCACGCTCCACGGCGAGACGCGTTACGTTCCTGAATATAGATTATAGTCGGAATTTACCCGCGTGTGTTTGTTTTCCTGGCTGTTAGCCGTCTGGCTAACAAAAACAAAAAAGCCATTCCAGCTCCTCCTTAAATCCACATCACATATTTTATTATACCAAATTGCAATTAGATGCTTATGTGACCGTGCATGGGGATAGGAAGTGGGGTGGGGGGTAGGGGGTGTGAATGGCTTTGGTGTGACACGTTGGATTAATAAAGACGCATCTTTAGCAGGACGGTCTGATGGGTTTGTCGGAGCTAAACGCGCTCTGGCTGGAGGACGCGTCTTCAGATGGCGGAGTTAATATCGGTTTGGAGTTAATATCCACGCCGATCGCTTTCCATACCATAATAAAACTGTCGTCTGCACCTGTGCCTGAAACCCCACACATCCCGACGTGATCCGAATGAGTTCAGATTGGTTTAGTTGACTATTCTTCTTCTTCTTTTTTTTTTTTTTGGGGCACATTTTATTAAATAGTGCATTTGGCTGCTGCTCTCCAGGCCGTAAAGTTTATTCCTGATAATTCTGAGTGGATCTCAGTTGTTAAAGTGACGTAGATGTAATTTATCCTAACAGCTAAAAGAGGCCCGTCGTCTGATACTCTGACAGCGACAGGATAAAGGCTCCGGTTTAATCGCCCTCATTATGATCATTGTGCAGCTCTTCCCCCTGAAAAATCATAACTCATTGTTTGATGGCTGCGCCGCCTCACGTCTTTATTTCTGCTGCCCTGTTATGGTCAATAGCGCGGACACAGAGATGGTTCCATGATGAAATATAATCCATCTGGACGAGTGTGTGTGTGTGTGTGTCTGAAAATGCTGAGCAAAAAAAAAAACCCCAAGAACACATGGAACAAACAGCCTGAGCTTCAAATGGAATCCAATAAATATCAAACAGTTTCCCGACTTTCCCCTCCAGTGCCATCATCAGACGGGCGTCGGAGCTTTTAGCGGAAATGTCCTGACAACGGTTGTTGTGATTGTTGTGAAATATGACACAAACATCCTCCTTGGGATAAACCGTAGTAGCTTCTTCTTCTTCTTCTTCTTCTTCGTCGTCTGCTAACTTTTATTCTGTTAAAATGAGCGGCGGAAGTCGGATAACAGTTTTAATCGGCTAGTTCCCGTTGTCTCGTGGGTTTGGGTCGTTCAAGCTACCGGCGTCGCATCAGCTGCTCGAAAAAAATCAGTCGTTTCCTCCGGGATTAATAAAGTATCTATCTATCTATCTAATACTAAACATCAGAAGTGTGAATATATTAGCATTAGCATTAGCATTTTCTTAGCAGTAGACCGCTGCCCCGCCCCTTGAGTCTGGATTTTAATTGCCTGGATGTGAATTACGATCTGGATCAAATTGTACAAAGGGGGGAACATCATGAGGTTTTTATTACACCCCAGCATTTAAAGCGTCTCTAGGGTAACCGTCACCTCCAGTAGGGTTTGGTCTACACACCTCTAATGGGCCCTGAGGGTGTGCATCCCATAATTGGTTTGTTCATTTTCTTTGTTTTTTTTGTTGTTGCTTTTTTCGTGTGATTTTCATGTCAGTTTGGATTTTGTGATTTTTTTTTGTTTTTCCCCATCTCCGTCCTGGACACAGCTCTTCCACAACATGTCATCAAAATCTGAAGATAACTTTATTTATACGACGTGATTTTGTGCTTGTTAGCTTTTCTGAATATGTCGATATTTAATTTAGTCGTGTAATTTTTGCGTTATAACCTCTGCTTGGACAGAAACGGTCATATCTGGACACATTCCCTTCACTCGGGGTGGTTTTAGCGTCGGTACGTGCCGGCCGTGCGATTGGCCGGTTACCTTACACTATCAGTGGATCTTGATTGGCTCTTATATGGCCGGGGAGCGTGTGATACGCCTGCCTCGACCTCTGCTCTGATCCCTCAAAGGGAGGTTGGGTTTCATTCTCTTATATACGGACGGCTTTATTGGATGTGGCAGACTAATAAAGAGTCTTACTTTGGAGTTGAGGTGACGGGTCACGGCTGGAGATAAGGGTGTAGATGAGGAGGGGGGGTGGATGTCTGTGTGTGTGTGTGTGTCTCTCATATTCCACAAATGACCGAGGGAGAGATGGGAGAACCGGACCAGGATTACGACGTCTCCACGCCGTGTTTCTGTCGCTCTCAGAGAACGACTTCCTGTCCTGAAGGAGGTCTGGAAGAGAGGAATGTGAGGAGGATGAGTACGATGATGAAGAAGGGGTGATGAAGAAGGTGATGCGGCGCCGTTGGGGTGTCGTTATTTCAGATGTCGTGTCAATCGCCCCGTGAGCTCACGCGTGTCGCCGATGAAACAAAAACCACTTCCTGTTTGCTTTAACTCCTCCAGGTGTGCTAACGGTCATTTCGCCACTTGATGTTTATGCTAACGCCGATGCGTGCGTCGCATTGATCTGTGCTATAAAGCTGTCGCATTTCTTCCGGTCTCGTGGCGTAAGCAAACAAGTGCACCGGTAAAATTTCTTCTAATAAACAAAAAACTAAATCTTGCGCAGGAACCTGGTTGTCATGGCGTCGTTACAAACCGACTGCAGCCTCCTCCATGCGGTGGAGCTGTGGCCCTCATGGCTTATTAGCTCCACGGCTGGGCAACATGCATTTTTAATGCCATAGATTGCGCAGCTGACTCCTTAGCGGAGGCGGAGATGCATGTTTTATATCTGTTTCCTGTGGCGTGAATGCTGTTGTTGTTGCGGGGGCCTACAGGCGGACGGGGAGTTGCACTAATTAGGACCTCTCTGCAGCCTTTGTGGCATTTTCATTCTGGCAGTTCCCTCGACGACCTTTTTATTGGAGGAAAAAAAAAAAAAAAAAAGCCTTTACATGGCCATGCATTATTCACAACGCAGGTGTTGATCTGACCCGTGGCGACTTCGGCTTCGCAAGAACCGCAAAAAACGAGTGCCCACTCACGGCGCTTTGTAGAACGCACGCAAACAGATGCCAGGGGATCGTCAGCGTTTTCACCCTTATTTATTTATTTATTTTCCCCTTTTTGGACCTCGTTTCCATCCTGAATCTATTTAATTACTCTCCATTTACTCCAATGACTTTACATTCCCGTGCATAATTATCCGTGTTTGTCCGTTTCAAAAGTGCTTTAATCAGCAGATTCCGAGCTGGACGTGCGTCGGCGCCGCGGCTGTTATTCACCGCCGTAACTTCCTATTTTTAATTTACAATGAAGTGAATAGAAGAATGAAAATTAAAGAAGCGTCTATTTATCTGTGTTTACTGATTTTCACATTACGTTAACGCCTTCTTTTCTGGTCCCGCTATCAATTCTCTCCCCCCAAAATAACCCCCTCTTTTCTCGTTTGCCTAATTTCTTCTTATTAATCCTGCGACTCTTGTCGGCCCACAAGATCCAGAGTTTTTAGTCTGTTCTCAAAACACATTTCTGTACAGCAATAGAGGAACAGACATGGGTGTCCTCATTAGCGTCGCAGACTTTAATCGCGCCTTCTTCTCTGGTTTGCCTTCTCCTTTGAGAAGGGGGTGGGCGATCCAGTCACAGAGCAAAGAAGACAAATTCCTCCTCATTGTTCATCATATTTATCAGAGGGACGGCGGCGCCTCCCTGACTCAGGATTGATGGTCCATCCATCACCTCGCCGTGGCGGCCTGGTCAATGGAGGTCACTCCCGAGCAGGTACCTGTTAACTCAGCTAATGGGGGTCCGTATTTGCATAAAGCTGAGCAAAGAGCCGCCGCCGAGGTGGGTGGGTGGGTGGGGTGGGGGGGCGGGGCTTCTCTCATTGCACAAATGACACCATTCATCACAGCTGTTGTTTTTCCTGTATGCACCTTCTCATGAACAATTAATGCGCTGCAGACATCATCAGGCTCTTCTACTTCTCCCGTCTTTGTCTCTTTTGTTTTAGGGGGGTGGGAGGGGGTGGGGGGGGGGATCGCTGCAGCACTTACCCTCCACCCGACTGTAACTTTAACCCAATCCATTAAGTTAAGTCTTTCCAGGCTGAGAGCTGTTTTTCCCATCAGGCTTTGTGACCCTCCCTCCCAGCTCTCACCTGCTCCGGGCGTTTTCTGACGTGGAAACACGATATTCAGGTCGGCGCTGGGCTTAGCGGGGAACATCATGAAGATAATCCACCAAACACTCTCACCTTCTGTTTTTTTGGGGTGGCTGGAGCCTCGTGTGATCAATATATATATAGTTGGATATTTACTTAAGCAATTTGCTTTAAGTGCCGGCTTCCCTGAGAGGTTATATAGACAGAGGCCCGTCTGGGAATAGATGCCAATATACTCCGGACAGCGGTTGTCGGCATAAATCAGCGACTGCTCACCGATAACGAAACGCATCCATTAGAACATTTTCATTTTAGTTTTTTTAAATTATTTTTTTTAATGGTTTTGACGCTGGGGAAATATTTGTCTCCACTTCTTTAAATATTAAATCGCAGACATGAGTTATTTCTGTGTTCATGCCGGCCCATGTTTTGTTCCCTCCCGTGGCTAACAGCATTATAAAGAGAAAAGTATGAATAATGAATGATAACAGAGTTAGATAATGGTTTATTCCTTCTGTATGCATGGAGTAACCTGATTACCGGCGCTTCTTATTGGCTGTTTAGGCGTGCGTGTCATACCTGTGATGGAGCGTTCATCGTTGGCGTGAAGAGAAAAGGTTATTAGACTTTACAAAACCTGCTTTATGTAATCACACATGTAGAAAAAAAAAAAAGACAAGGAATCCAAGGCCCCCAACTTCCAACCAGTTTCCCCATCAGCGGCCTTGGAGTATAACAATAATAGTAGTAATAATAACGCATGTGTGTCGCCGTGTTGCATCATGTTGACGCCATAAGAAAGTGGCGCTCTAGAAGTTTCCCATTAAAGACTTTTTTTTTTTTGTACGTCAGGAGGAATAAATTCCACCCACAGCTTCTGCAGGGTGACCCAAATCCCGGCGTTCCGTTTTCTGGTGTAGACTTTTTTTTTCTCCCCACTGCACAAAGCAGCAGCAGCAGCAGCAGCTAGTGTCATTTTCTCACCCCCCCTTCCCTCCCTCACACACACACACACACACACACACACACACACACCTCTACCATTCACATCCTCCGTGAGGCGGAGTGATAAAACACGCATTGGGAGACCTTGGGAATTCAAACACATCTGTGTCTTTTTCTTTGCTGCACATTGTTAAACACGCTGTTTGCAGATCGACGTGGGGATGAAACGTTAACAAACAGCCGACGCCCAGCGCTTGATCCCCCCCCCCCCACTCAAACAGCATTATTACATTAAGATATATTAATATTAAGACTCCACTTCTACCATATGGGCCAAAAAATACCAGCAGAGATTTTCTTTAGGCTTTTTTTTTTATTTTTTATTTTTTTTATTTTGTTGTTATTGAAGATGGGCAATAAAGATGGATGAAAAATCATAGAGTTGTTTAAAAAAAAAAAAAAAAAGCAATTGATTTAAATGTCAGGGTGCATCTTGCCCCCCCCACCCCCCACCCCCACCCCATTCCATCCACCTCCCTCTGCTTTATTGGATATTGTCTCTGGGATTGTGAGCAGCCTGTTCTTAGGAGGCTCAGTCGGGCATGGAGATGCTGTGGTGTGTAAAGGGAGGAAGAGGAGGAGGAGGAGGAGGAGGAGGAGTGGGGGTGGGGGTGGTGTGGTGGTGGTGGTGGGGGGGGGGACATGGTGGTGACATCAATAATTCACCATCGCATTGCTAGGGAAACGGGAAGCCAAGGTATAGAAGCAAAGACACCGATAAACACGTCGTTCCACGCAGGCGTGCAAATGAACCGAACCCCCGGCGCCGCCGTTTATCTTCCACGGAGGTGGAAATACATGGACGCCATAAAAATGTTTAATGACCGCATTGATTCCAAAAGACGATTGTTTTTTAAGCTTGTGTCCCACAAGCCCGGAGTTTAATTTACTCGTGTTTCTGGTTTTTTATAAACCCCACAGTCGATGGAGGAAGAGGGCTGTGCCCCCCCCCCTCCCCCGCACACCCAGCTTATTAAATATCCAATCATAGCCTGCGGCGCGGCGGCATTACCGCCACAAAACACCTCTTCGCCGGGGCGCAAATTGCTATCGCCTGGTGGAAACTTGACTGTTTCCTTAATATTGATTTCAGTTAAGATGTGGTGGGGGTGGGGTGGGGGGGTATTGTCTTTGCAACGGAAACCCAGAGGATTTCCTGTGAACTGCAGGCCTTCGCCGCCGCCGCCGCCGCCGCCGCCCTTGCAGGTGTCCATCCGGCGTTATGAAGCGCTCCCTCTTGTGTGTGTGTGTTTCTCTGTTATGGATGTAGGCTTAATCCATTACGGCGCTGATTGCCAGTGTGGTTTTCTTTCACGCCCCCCCCCCCCCAGACTGGGGGGGTCAATTACGAAGCTGGCGGTAAACGCATCAGTTATTCCTGGGGAGATGGGATCGGATGGAGAGTAATAAGTCAGATGATTACCTTTTTTTTTTTTTTTTTTTTTTTTTTTTTGATAAGCGGCGAATCAGATTACAGTATTGGATCTATGTCCTAACCAAGAGCGAGAGATTTATTTCTTATTTCATAGTCGAGCGTGACACCCTTCATCTACGGCTCCTATTTGGTCTTATCCCCACTCCCCAATGAACCCCCCCTTATTCCCTCTCGCCCCACTGCAATTTTCCCATTAGCGATTAGAGCACAGTTTCCATTTCCAGGCTATTGACTGTGCTATTGGAAGCTGAGAGGCCATTACATACGTTGCTCCCGCTAATTGTTTCCAGTCATAATGAAGTTCCTCACAGTGGAGGGATGGTAGTTAAGGCACATTAGGTCACAGACACACACAATGCATTACCGTGGATACAAGCTGTCCTGCTGTCACCACAACAATCAATGCAGGAAACGGCGCGTTTTCATTGGTTGCGATGAGGAACGACGATGTTTTCTGTGTACCCGCGCAGACATGGGGACAACATACAAACTCTACACACAAAGGATTAGAACCCGGAACCTTCCAGCGGTGAGGCGACAGCGCTGCCCGCTGCGCCACCATGACGCCTCCATGACTGACATTGATGGGGAACATCCGTTACACCCCCTTAAAGCCAAGAACGTCATAAATTTGCCCATCTTTGAAATGTAATAGGTCAATGACGTAATAAAAGTCCTGAAACAATAACATAATAACTTTTGGCTCATAATGTATTAATTTATTAGTAACGCTAAGCCCTAATTATTACATTATTACCTAAAAGTTATTACGTTATCCGTTCAAGACTTTTATTGGACAGGTATTGGCTGATAACATTTCAAAAACTTGCGATTTTATTACATTACTGGCTTCTTCATGCCCTCTTAAGACAGCAAACACAAACGCACATGTTCGATTCATGACCCATTTAATCCCACTTGATTGAGAACATCTCATTTTTCAATAGTGTCACTCAGACAGTCTTGGTCACCTCCAAAGGACGCCAGACTCACCCGGTAGACACGTCACCACGGCTGACCTCTTTCCAAAATGGACTTCCTCCATTACATAGTCCCACGTATTCCCAGACCATCCATACATAAGAACCCGGGAGGCAGGTTCTGCTTTTCCTACCTGCATGTGAGGCGATGATGCTCAACAGTCGCTGGCTCTTCAAGGTGACTTTTGAGACTGTCCTCCTGTCCTTGTATCGCTTTAATTCCAAAAAATAGGTGAGGATTTATTAATATTCATATGTTCTTACACTCAAATTGTTCTATTCTTGTCGAGACATTAAATCTTAATCTAGAAACTAAGATTAATGATCTAGTTTTAAAGGTTATATACTAGTTTGGATCATCTGAGCTGCCGTAGAGTTACCCTTTACCAAACACAAGAAGTCTGGTTTCGTGGACCCAACGACGCGGTAACACCTACATGCTAAACACACGTGAACGCAGCTCGATCACACGTTAAGCCTGGTGACTCTGGGTACGTTCAGGCGTGAGAACATCGCGTCCCCCACCCCCCCATGTTGTTCAAACACACTGGTGGCGTTCTAGAATGACAGGCCGGGGGGGAAATGGAGAGTGATGACACCGGTACAAAAAAGAGGTCTGTCTGCACTGACCCTTGAACACGGCACACGGCACTCGTCTCCAGTCAAGTGTTTAAATAAAGCTTTTCCTGCTCCATCTCACCCCCACCCCCACCCCATCCCATCCTTCCCCCAGCCCCCCCACCTGCCAGTTCAAGTCTATGGATGTGGCGTCCTCCGGTGTCACATCTCTCTTCTGCCGCCGCCGCTTCCTGCGCCGTGTTGTGGCATATGGACCTCATCATTTCATCGTACATACATCAGGGGGTGCGTTCCATTACGAGGGCTTGGCTTGGCTTCAAGGAGGGAGCCGTCGAGCGGCTTGAGTCCGCTCGGAGGAGTCGCTGCTTCAGCGATCCTTCACGGTGATTGAGTACATTTTGTGTTGGAAGCGGACACTCTGTGATTCTTATTCATCCGGCGCTGCGCCGTTACCTTTACCTCCTCCTCTCTCCTTTAGATACAGCCAGTAGTTTCTCTATAGGAGTGATGAACCGGTGTTAGTGCCCCAGCTAAAGTAAATAACCAAGCCTATGAATTATAAATGGAGTGCAGGACCCTTTTCCACAAAATCCATCTTGAGTCTTCTCCTAAGAGCTCCTGGTTGCGGCGCTGCTTCCTTCCCTGCTGTGTTCGATCCCGTAGAGCTTATCGTGTTTATTTGCTTTCCGCTCTTCAGACGTGTTTAAAGAAGGCTTGAATCGAGCGCAAACAGGCCTGCTGGCGGGTGCACACGCACACGTATGTAAACCTGCACCGGGGATGCGCCAGGCGGTGTTTGTTCATCACAATCCCACAGGTGACTCATGGTCGCATGTCATTTCACGGGTCTACAGGGGGCGGTAGCGAGAAAGGACACACCGTTCTGACAGGAAAGGTGGAGGAGAAGAAGATTAATCAGCTGCTTTAATCCAGTGTTGCCCAACCTCTAAACTGAAACTCCAAACTAGCAGAACCAACAAGAAACAAACGTGACGTTACGAGGACGCTGCTAAAAAGTTGATACAGATTCAAGTTTATTATTACATCTAGAAATGAACAGTTTTCATGCTGGTTGTATCGTTTTACATACAGGCAAACCTTGGTTTCCGACCACAATTTGATCCAGAAGGATGTTCGAATACCAATTTTTTAAAATTTCAAATATATTTTTCCCATTACAAATAATGTAAATGATCTTAATCCGTTCCAAGACGCTAGAAAACTACCTTTTTTTCCAACGTAATGTTATTTCATAATGTCATTTATATACCAAATTGCATATTGATGAAACATATCAAAGAAATGTAAAAGAAAGAAACGAGAAAGATTTTCTTTTTTGATTTTGCAAAAACACTTTAATCACATTCAAACATTTTACAATTTTACATTAGATGAAAGCACTGAAGTGCTTCAGAAGAAGAAGAAGATTTTTTTGCAAAAAAACTTCAATGACATTAAGAACATTTAGAACATTTTACAACTTTTTATTAGATTAAACTTCAAAAACACTAAACACTCAAAAACACTAAACACCAATAAACAAAAGGAAATACAATATAAAAATTGGTGCATTATAACAGGAAGTTTGCAAAAGTGAGGTGGTCATCAACTAAAGTACATAGGACATTTTTGTAACACCAGATGTTCCTAAAGTTATTCAGGTCTTTTGTCATTTTATAGAAACCAAATTCTAGTTTTCAGCGACATCTGATGTTACAGCAAAAAACAGTAGCTGCTTCTTGAACGGTATTGTTTTCAATTCTCAAAGGAGACATCAACGTAATCAGGTTAGCCTAAGGTACGAGTTACCGTCCTCTTTTGGACAGAAGTTTACGGTACCGTAACTCGTACCGTAGGTAATGGAACGCAAATTAAATGAAAAATTATTGAATACAGTAAACTAAAATAAAAAGCACATTACGGCGGCGAGAAAAAGGAGTTTGTTTCGCGTTCGACTTCCAAATTTTGTTCGACTTGTAAGACAAAGAAATTCGGAATTTTTTGGTCGAGTTCCAATTTGTTCGATGTCTAAAGCGTTCGAAAACCAAGGTTTGTTTGTAGTTGGATTTAGTGACCACTGGTTTAGTGGGAAATAAACAACATATCTGGTTTTATTTTATCAGACATAGTGAAGGACTTCAGCTATGAAAAGAGACGGCTTGAAATCCTGATGTTGCTCATTAAAACTTGACTTTCATGCAGCAGAGTTATGCTGAACAAGCGGCTTCATGCACGACAAATAATTCACAGATCTTTTCAAATGAAATATTTAAATGTCGTGTCATCCCGTCTGCGCTGGGAAGGCCGGCGAGACAGCTTTGTGTGCCCTCCTGAAATAACTAGCATGTCACCAGTCGCGGCGCGTGGCGGCGGCGCAGCCGTTAGCTCCAGGAGAGCACCGCGTGATTTCACTTTCATTACAGAGATCGGACAGGAATATATCCTACTCTGAATTACTTAACATTTTAACTCGCATTAAAACCAGCAGACATCTGCAGCGCGTGGAAATAAAACCTTTACACGGAGCTCAGGCGGGTTGAAAATGAAATATGCCGCGTGAACAAAAATCACTTGATCTCAATTAAATTGTAATTATACATTGAAAACGCTCATATTTTCATTTTTCACAGGCCGCCTGCTGCTGCTGGTTTAAATCTGTGAAGCTAATCTGCTGGATTTAGACGTCAGCGGCAGCATCGGCGACTTAAAGCAGGGGTGTCAAATTCATTTTCGCCGAGGTGCCACATCAGCATAACGGCTGTCCTCAAAGGGCCAGATGTAACTTAAAAATGTAACTAAATGTAACTTAAATTTAATGTAAAATAAATGCAACAACTCCTTAATGTTAAATAACTCTAAATTTATTATTTATTCAAGTCACAGTTTGCTTATTGCTCGGATACAGCATAAATCCTTTTATAAGTCTTTTTATAACTTTTTTTTGGAATGAATTAATAAAATTATTTTATTTTTGGTTGTTCATATTTCACATATAAAATGTCAATTTTAAAACGGGCTCAGTTACTGCATTGTGGGAAATGTAGTTTTTGGTCAAGGCACACTTATTACCTATCTATTTTTAGACATTCTGACCGTTTATGTATGATGTGGTGGGCCACATTTGGCCCCCGGGCCATGAGTTTGACACATGAGACTTACAGGACGCTGAAAGATAACCAATGAGATTATTTGTCTGTTTTTGACGTCACACAGGATCATTTTATTCACACGATGACCCAACAGAGGAGAAGTTTCAGCGACTCCAGACCTTCGTGGCTTCTTCTGCACTCGTTTATATTTTCTGTTAACATTAATATTGACTGAAGGAATGGAATCGAAGGTCCAATCAGCCGCAGGACTGATCATTATCGGTCTCATTAAAGTCTTATAGAAATCACACAATATCATTTTCCCCCCTTCCACCTCGGACTCCTTTCATATTTGGAATTGAATTTTGTTCCTTTCTCCCAACAATGCATTTCCCTCTAACTCACCATGACCTCATCTGAAATTCATTATGTGTGCAGTAAACATTTATTTTTTTTATTTTTTATTTTGCATACATATTAAACCCTCTCGCACCAAACGCGCTCTCTGCCTTCCTCAGGTCCTTCCTGCGTCTCGCTTCATTTGCATGTTCCTCCTATTTGTTTTTGCCTGAGAGACTGTTGACGTGAGGTAATGCAATGCACACAGAGACAGACTGCCCCCCACCACCACCCCTCTCCCTCTATCCACACCCCCATCCCATCCCATCCCACCCCAGCAGCTCCCTTCATATCCGTCCGTCTGTCATGTTAACGGCTTTAAAAGCTGGCGCGTCTGCTGCGTGGACGCAGGAGTGTGACGCGCCTCCACCACACACACACACACACACACACACACACACACACACACACACACACACACACACACACACACACACACACACACACACACACACACACACACACACACACACACACACACACACACACACACACACACACACACACACACACCCTCTCCCGCTGTTCTCCTGCCCTCCAGAGATGTATCTCCAGAAAGTCTGCTCAATTATTTAAACTATCACTGAATTAAATAACACTGCTTTGGGTTTCTTTTACTATCCATCTCGTGATTTTTATGGGTCGTGATGTAATTCATCCTCCTGCTCGCCTTTGCAGACTTTCAAGCGTTTTGATTAGTCACATTTTAGACTGTAGTACAGTGATAAATTATTCAAACTCTCCTCTCTCTCCCAGTCTGATCGTTCTCACCACAGTCGGTCCTCTTCCTCCTTTCCTCCTCCATTGTTTTTGGCTTCCTGTGAAGCTCTGCACACTTTTTCCTCCTCTCCCCTCTCTTACACTTGTCCATTTCACCTTCCTCCCGGCTTTCCATTTATTGTTCAGCTTGTGAATGACTTGGGCCCCCTCCTCGTCGAGCCTCCTGTTCCTTCACCAGCTGCTTTGGAAATGAGCGGGGATGTGGCGCGTTGTGCGCCTGGCACCTCCGCTCCGATCGGGGGTGATGCTGCAGGAGGCGCAGCGCTGCCTGCTGCTCCAGATGCTCAGAATTACCGTGTCCAAACTGCAGGTACCCCCCCCACACACACACACACAACCCCCCATGACTGCTCCCAGCTGCCACTGGAAGGCTGGGACTTCATACAGCTCAGTCGGCGTTTCTTTACGCGCAGCGCGCTCAGGATTTTTTTTTGTTTTTACCACATTACTGCGGTTTCAGCACATCGGAATGACTTTTAAAAAACGAGTCCTGACACATCTGAATGTGATAATGAATGATGCACAGATTGGGGGGGTGGGGGTGGGGTTAAATGTTGTGAACGCGGCTCAATTACTGAAACACAGATAAGATGTAAATCCTGCGCGTAAAATCTGAGCTTTTTTTTGTTTGTTTTAAAGTCCAGTGAGAGCTCCTTCAAGGGGGGTGGGAGCTGGGGTGGGGTGGGGGGGGGGGTCACATGAGTTTAACCCACCAATTAATCCTGCCACTCATCAGCAGCTTGCTTGAGAAGTGGCCGTGGCGCACACTGGAGTTCTGCTGTGCGCTAATTACCGGTTTGCGTCCACCGTGTCAAGGAGAAACAGTGATCACGTGACCGGCTGCTAATCCCCCCCACCCATCTCCACCTCACCCCCCCCCACACACACACACACATCACTCAGGCTGTCAGAATCCTCTCCCTCAACTCCATCAGGTTCAGACGCGTTTCTTCTGCCTCCATCCTTTTCCTCCTCCACCCCTTTTTTTTCTTGTCTTGTCACCCAGCCAGCCCTCTGGCGGTGCTCCTCACAGTTTCCATGGTAATGATATAGTTTCTCATCTCTCTAATGTGATGTCTTATTAGTTTTCATTGGGGCGTGTGCCACTATATTTTATTTCACGCGTCATTTGCTGAGCTTCATCCTCTGTTGTTGTTTTTTTTTTTTTTTTTTTAAAAAAGGGAAAGAAATAAACCCTCATGGTGCATGGCGTGTGAATGCTCCGGTAAGCGAGTCCCCCACCCCCAGGTGAAACGTGGACCCCCGTTTGGTCGACGGCGTTCAGTTACAGAACGGAGATGGATGCTGATGCTGAAGGCGCTCGTCTCCGGGTTGCTCTGCCTTTCCTGGTGGTTTTATGCGACCGGCGCACCGGGGAGGGGCTTCAGCCTCCACCCAGCAGGAGGCAGTGTGTGTGTGTTGGTGTGTGTGTGTGTGTGTGTGTGTGTGTGTGTGTGTGCTTTCATGCATCTGAGACAAACAAGCCTTTATTTCCGCCCGTACCCCCCTCCCATCTGTCTCAGGGAGATGCTGGAACCATTAAAGCCGGCGGTCCGGCGTTCTGGAGACGCTCAGTTTCTGTTCTTTCTAATCGCTGCTTCTATTTGCGGTGGAGTTTTTTTGTGTGTGTTTGCTGATCTCCTCCTGTGGGGTCGTATTGTTCTCCTCTGTGTGAGCGCAATTATACCCAACGCTTTCAGCCTCTGGAGGGAAGAGAGCTGCAGTCGATCGCTGATCAATAACGGCCCAGATGCCTCTGTCAAACGCATCAATACAGCTCCTCCAACGCCGGTTTTTGTTGGCCCTCTGGGGCCCCAAAAAAAAAAAAAGAAAGAAAGAAAGAAAGATGGCCGTCTTTACTTCGGCGCTCCCATCTTTTGCAGATATTTTGCATATTTTTGCAGATATTTTGCACTTTCTTGATGTCCTCTTGTCGTCTCTCTTCATGACGCTCACAGAAACCTTCTCTCCGGTTCTGATGTTGCGACAGAAACTCCGTCTTTTCCACACCGCCCTCCTGGAGGAGGGACGGCGTGCTTCGGTTGGCATCTGTTGTCTTCCCTTCTCCTTCCGGGCGCCGTGCCAGGCATGTGTTTGTCAGATGGCAGAGCTGCTAAGATGGAGGCGTCTAATATATCTTGACACCTTGGCTCCTGCAGCAGCCGGGGTGAACTACACGTACCAGAAGAGGAGGCCCCCCGACTGATTACACCCCTTATTATTTTTAATATTCATCCTATTTTGGCGCCGATTCAGTCGGACAAACGTGTGAAGAATCGTTCCGGAGCTGATTTTATTTCGGGAATGGATGCAAAAGCATCCAAATCCTTCGACGCACATTTACAAGTATAATTTAAAAGCACAGCATAGATCATTCTGCAGGTCCGCCCGTCTCGCAGCGGCGTCCGCGCCCGTCTTATCAATACATTTTCCAGTAAATAAGTCGATGCGTCTGACTCGGTAGTGCAGAACTGCAGCATCAGCACCGTTTCCCACAGTTCCATGCGGCTCCGGATTCGGCCCCCGGAGAGAGAGAGAATTAATCACGCTGTTTAAGATGTGAAATCTGAAGGTGTCCGTTCTTCAGGCCTCTCCTCAGCTTTGGAGAAGCAGATTTAGGTCACGGAGATTTGGGATGTGGGGTGGGGGGTGGGTGAGGGGGCAGCTGGACCTGCCAGAGCTGCCCTGTGGACCGTCTGGATGGGCTGATAGCGCCGCAGAGCCGGTGATCCTCTTTGGGTAACGGTACGGATCTGCATAGCAAGGAGCGGCCCCGGAAACCAGGTGTCGATCCGGATTATCACGCGTTCACACGTGTGAAGTGGTGTTCCCCCAGTCCTCCACCTTCAGCTTTGCCTCAGAAATGAACAGAAATGCACCAATATTGAACCCATTTGTTGTGAAAATCCACTTTTTTTTTTCAAAACCTAAATCAACTTCTTGTCAATTCAATTTCAATTCAAATTCAATTAAAAAAAAAAAAACTATATTTAGCCCCAAAGGGGCAATTGAAGGCACATAAAGCAGTAATGTTGGTGCAAAAGACAGGATTGGTGCACAAAAAGGTAATGCAGAGTGCAAAGACCACAAAACTAGACTCAATACACCAAGAGAGGAAGAAATGGACACTAAAATAAACCATAAAAAGATATTTATAATATAAATAGGTATGATGTAATGAATATGTAAAACTATTAATATGGAGATATGTGGAGGTGCCGCGGATTCTTCAGCTCTCCTCCTAATTGGAAGGTGAGAACGAAGCCGTGAGACGGGCGCGGCGCACCTTTGATTTAATCCGTAAGTGTTAACTTTAATTTTGATCGACGTTAATTTGGCTGGAATCCGGCCTGACTGCGTTTGTTCTGTCAGGATGGGTTTGGAAGTCCGGCCACTTCACATGATCGCATCCCAACCAAACAGGACAAACGTTTACGCACCAGCTGGAAGTCCAATGGATTTCACGCATTTTAATGTCCCTACGGAATTCTGTGGATTTCTCCCGGGAAAACAGAGCCCACTGGTTTGAGTTATGTAAGCCTTTCTGCGTTTTTTTTTTTCTTTTTTCTCACAGACTTTAGTAAAATCCTCCAGATTTTCCGAATGTCTAACAGGTGAGGTCATCGTTTGTTTGTTTTTGTTTGTTTGTCTCGTCAAACGCTGGCAGTTTACGGAACCTGGGATCATAGTTGTCCGCTTACCTCCGTGGCGACCACACACTGCGTGTGGAGGGTGTGATGAAAGACAATGGGTGATTGATGCACACATCTGTTGTGCTCCTCGTGGGTTGGGGGGTGGGGGTGTGGGGGTCAGGGTTGCCCCGCCCCCCCGATGAGAGGTCCTGGGGTGTGGGAAAGCTGGAGCTGGGATAAGAACTCTCCAACTCCAGCTTTCACCAGCGTTGCATCATCGTTTGGCCCGGTTCCCCAACCACATCAATCGGTCCTGAGGCGAGGCCTGTTTACTGGGACGGGCAGTTCAGGGGCGCCACGGGGGCCTCGGGGGCCGCTGCAAGACTCTGAGTTTTTATGCTTCCTGGTACCTGTGAGAAATCAAACCCCACCTCCGCAGGTCGGCAGACAGGCGAAAGTTTAGAACCATTAAAACTTCTTCTCTTCCTCTGTCACTGTCTCTAATCCGTCCATCATGTCTGTCCTCACCACTGTCTCTAATCCGTCCATCATGGCTGTCCTCACCACTGTCTCTAATCCGTCCATCATGTCTGTCCTCACCACTGTCTCTAATCCGTCCATCATGGCTGTCCTCACCACTGTCTCTAATCCGTCCATCATGGCTGTCCTCACCACTGTCTCTAATCCGTCCATCATGTCTGTCCTCACCACTGTCTCTAATCCGTCCATCATGTCTGTCCTCACCACTGTCTCTAATCCGTCCATCATGTCTGTCCTCACCACTGTCTCTAATCCGTCCATCATGTCTGTCCTCACCACTGTCTCGTTTCTTCACCTCCTCACTAGCCTCACTGTTACTCTGGACTGTTGATCTCTAGTGTTTCAGGTCCTCAGAACCGTTCCAGCTCTTCATTGATGTTTGTTATTAGAGCTTCAAAGTGGTCCGTGTGGCTCTGGATCCAGAGCTCTTGTTTCTTGTGTTTATGATTGATGAACGCTCCACGTTAGCATGACGCTATTAGCAACAAGCCGACACTAATAACTCTTCTCCCACGACAGAACAACATCTGGCTTTTGTCTCTGGTGTCAAAGTGACGAAGTAGATGAAGCTGATTTGTTGATCACCTCTCAGAGTGAGGTCACGAAGCGTTTGACAGAAACTCAGACTGTTGACGACAACAGACGGAACAAATAAACCGGCAACGGCTCTTAAAAGCTCTTGAAGGTGAGACGAAGGCCGGACTGAATGAACGAGTTGAAGACGATTGATGAGGAACGCAGAGTTCAGGATGATCAGGCAACGCCTGAGTAATGCCGACTCAGCGTTTCTTCTTGGGTTTGAATGACTCTGCAGAAATACAACATCGCCGTTCCCTCTGGTGCGTCTGTGTCGGACGCTGATGGAGATGTCGTGATGCGACGGGACACCCAGTGGAGTTTGATGAAGTGATGAGTCACAGAGGAGACTGTGAGGAGCGACTCGGGGAAAGACCGAGTCTTCCCGAGCCGGATCCCGTAGGAGGTGGGCGGGGGCGCGGGCGCACAAACGCCGGTGGTGATGGATGAGGGCCGAGCGAGGGAAGGACGAGGCATGAAATGGAACGAGGATGAAGGACGGTAGGAGTCCTGAGGAGGAGGAGGAGGGGGAGACAGAGATGGAGAGACTGGGAGTGGAGGAAGAATGGGGGTCATAGAGAAGCTAACCTACTCTGAAAAATGCTGATGTTTGCTCTTCTATGCGGCGCCGTGGAGGAATTAGCATTTGCTCCGACAAAAATCAGCTTCGTACATCAGGTGAGAATCCGTCCGCCGCCATCGGACCGGAGAAGGTCGAGGCGTGAGCGGGAAAAACGCCGGAAGGTCAAACGGCTGATGTTCAGAGCGATAAGAGTTCATCTCTTCAGCCCTTCTGGTGTTTGTTGGTGAAGATGACGCCATCGGATTCGTGATGCAAACATTAGAATGTAAGCAATTTTTTAATTGTTTTTTTTAAACCTGCGACAAAGAATACGTGGATTTAAATGAACGTTTAACTGTCTTTTATGTCACTTCACCTGCTAATCTGCTGTTATTGAACCAGAACATAATAAATATTATATATTTTTTTATATATATATATATATATATATATATATATATATATATATATATATATATATATTATTATATATAATAAATATTATATAAATATAAGTTGAACAGGTTTTGTGTTGCATTCAAGGACAGTTCCTGCTCTCCATCGAATGAGCTAAAAACAAAGAGAATAAAATCATGGAGCGAACTCAGCAGGGGGGGCGGGGGGGTTGTGATTTAAATTCCCTTCCCCACCTTCAATCCAGGATTTTCCCAGATTTGAGGCGATGGTGTTTTGTCCGGTGTCACATTAATGTGAATGTAATGACTTCATTCCTCAGCCTGCAGCGGTCGGAGGATCCTCTCCCGTGTGCTTCTTTCACCGCGTCTCTAACGACCTTCCAAATGGTCATTTCTACCGGAGGTCCTGCTGGGGGATCTGAGAATTACTGCTGGATTGTGGGTAAATGAAGCTTTCGTTCCGGCTGTGAGCTGTCAGGATGTGTTTGAGGAACGCCGGATTGTACTCATGCGTGTGCACACACACACACACACACACACACACACACACACACACACACACACACACACAGAAGGCGAAGACAGTTTCATCAGTCATTGAGTCACGCTGAGGGTGGCGGCTTAAAGGAGGCGGCGTCCTTTCTGTCTTTTAAAATCCCTCTCTCTCTTTGTCTTTCATCCATTACTCTGTCTGTCACACCTCTTCCATTCTCTCTCTCTCTCCCTGACCTTCCTCGACTCGTCTTCCTCTCTCCATCCCTGTTTCCAGGCCGTCCAGATGGCGGCGTCCAGCCTGGACCTGGAGCCTCCGACCAGGCCGAACCCACCGGCCATACTGGCCACAGCGGCGGCAGACAGGCCCTCAGTGGGAGGCGGCTTCTCCACCACTGTAACGCCCACTGAGGCCACATATGCTAATGAGCTGACTTTAGCGATCAGGCGGATTGGGAGGATGTTGCTCCTCCTGAAAGTTTTCCGACTCTCGGTTGACAGGAGGAAGAGGCTGGAGATGAAGATGATTGGAGTGGAAGAGTCAAAATGACGATGAGGAGCTTTGACAGCATGGGGGGGTTGTGGGGGTGGAGGTGGGTGGAGACAGCATGTGTCTGAGTTTTGATAGGAGAGGACAGGAGACGCTCCCGTCAAACCGCCTCCGACCATCATCAGCGGCTCACACCTGTTCTGGTTCTGGTTCCGGATGCACCTCGCCTGAGGATATTCCTTAAAGCGCTTGTTAGCGTTGGCGGTTGGCTCGGCGTCGTGTTTCAAAGGAAGCGGCGAGCGCAGCTGCTGGACTCAGCTGCTGTCCGAAACGCCGCCTGCATGCAGATGAGTTCTCCCGATGCGTTAGAGCGATGGAGGACGGAACAACACCGCTCGTCCTGTGAGCCGGTTCTGGATTCCGGACCATTAGGCAGGAGTTGAGATGAAAGAGAGTTCTGCCTGCGCTACCGGGCTAATTTAAGGGATTAACACCTGTCCTACCGAGGCACATTAATCCTAATCCTGCTTTAACCCCTTTGATCTGAAGTCAGACTCATTTAAGGAGTTTTAAGAACAACAACCACCAGAAACTGTGGGTACCTGGTAGGGTCCGGTCCACTTCCCCTTCCCACCTAGGGAGGGATGGGGACGTTACTGAATCCTTTTGTGCTTCTGCTTCACAAGAAGTCGGTTCACGTCTGAAGAGCAGGACGTTTGATCACCTGATCGAGGACTAGAGACAGTGTTGAGGACAACCATGATGGACGGACTAGAGACAGTGTTGAGGACAACCATGATGGCCGGACTAGAGACGGTGGTCTAGGAGAGACCAGGTTGGATGGGATCAGAAATGAGTTCCACAGAGGAGCAGCCAAGGTGAGATGTTCTGGAGACAAAATGAGAGACAGCAGACTCTGATGGTTTGGACACGTCCAGAGGAGAGATGGTGAGGATGTTTGGTGAAAGGGTGATGAGGATGGAGCTACCAGGAAAGAGGACAAGAGGAAGACCAAAGAAAAGGTGGATGGATGGAGTGAGGAAGACATGAGGACACCTGGTGAAGAAGGTGAAGAAGGAGAAGAAGAGGAGTGTTGCCATTGTTTCCCATTGAGACTCTGACTTCCTGTTGGGAGGTCATTACCTCCGGCGAGGAGTTAATGTTCTCTCAGCATCTGTTTATTCGTTTCTGCTTTTCTTTGTCTTTTGCTTGAGTTCCTACCAACACACACACACACACACACACACACACACACACACACACACACACACACACACACACACTCGTCTATAATGTTTCAGGAGTGTCGACGCAGCCCTATGTGCGTTTACGAGCGGCGGCCACGAAGCGTTACGAATGAGTTATAACGCACTGCTTAACACATTTACAGAGGAGCGCGTTTGGCGGCGTCCTGACGACCACAGGAACCAGATAGAGAGATAAACAGCCCAGCAGTTAGTCGCTATTAATTACCGCCTGTTGAAGAGACCATCCGTCATAAATCGCGTCTTTAATGGACTTCTTATGATTGTGGTGTGTGTGTGTGTGTGTGTGTGTGTGTGTGTGTGTGTGTGTGTGTGTGTGTGTGTGTGTGTGTGTGCGTGTGTGTGTGTGTGTGTGTGTGTGTGTGTGTGTGTGCGTGTGCGTGTGTGTGCGCGATGGCAACACATGGATGCATTTGATAGGGGAGAGAAAGGCATGAAAGGGACTGTGGGAGAATGGAGATAAATCTGGCGTGGTGGCGGCGGCGGCGGGTAGATAGGTAATTGAAAAAGAGAGGCCTGGCGTGGGTTTTGGGGTTTTGGTAATGAGGGCCTGGAGATGGGCGGGTCCGGCCACAGCGTGGGTTTCCCGTGCACTTTCCCCCCCCCCCGTGCGTGCGTATTTCTGTCGGTGGAAGCGGATCGACACAAACACGTTGAGATTCATTGTCCTGCCTCTCGTCTATGTTTAGCGCCCGGACCACACAGGATCTGCTCCGTCTGACGATGTGGCGGCGCCGCCGTTACAATCGATCCTGCCAACGCCGTGAAAGCCCGCGCCAGTTTAATTCAAACAATATGCCGGCGCCCGTTTCATCCGCGTCCAGCACCGCTGAATTATTAAACACAACTCAAAAGGGGGGGAGGTCCTGCTACTCCGATCGCGGCGGCGCGGAAATCCGCTGCTGAGCGACTCCAGAGGGGAGAAGAAGAAGGAGAAGAAACAACCAATCAGGAGAGGAAGAGCAGGATCGCCACTTTGGTTCCGATGCGTCATGTGATCAAAATGAAAGCGTTGCGCATAGAGAGAACTTACAGTAACTTTAACGACTCCAGTAAATGTACTCAGTTACCTTCCATCAGCGGCTGTTGCTAGGAGACGATCTCCTTACAACCTGACCTTTGACCTTTGGGCCTCAACCCGTCCTGACGGAATCGAGCAGATTGGGACGGGTTCCCATCAGCGTCACCCACTCGTCTGAGTTAGAGGCGGAGCTACGAAGCTGGCCTCCCCCTGGAGAAACCATGGAGATCCCCCATGGTGCACCACGGTGTGCGTGTTGCGCTCTGCAGACAGGACCCCACCGCTCTGAGATACACACAGCCTCATTAATTAGAGCCTCTCATTACACCCCCCCCCACTTCAAGCTGCAGACACTTAATCAACACTGAGCTCCGGGTGAGACGCACGCCTCACGTGGTCCACGGCAGCCTGACTTCTGACACATGATCATCAGAACGCAGCGCCGTGGCGGAGGTGAATGAATGAATGAATGAATGAATGAATGCTGATGAGGGTTATTTGGTTGCGGTGACAGCAGACAGGCTGGAAATCAGCGCCGTTTAACGCTTTTATTATGAGGGTGTTGTTAAACGTTTGGGCGCAGATCCATCCGCCTGACGCGTCCCGACGCGGAGGTGATCCGTCACACGCTGACAAACTAGACCCCAACCCTGAACTGGAGATAGAAGAGGTTTAAAAGGCTTAAATAATAATAATAATAATAATTATAATTATAATATAATAATAATAATAGTAATAATAATAATAATAGTAATAATAATAGTAATAATTTTTTTTTAATTTGTATTTTTTTTAATAATAATAATAGTAATAATAATAATAGTATTAATAGTAATAATGATGATATATAATATTATTATTATTGTTATTATTATAAGGGTCATTAAAGCGGCATTCATATCTGTTGCTCAGGTGAGTCACAGGTGCTTGTATGTCGCCGTGTCTGCGCGCGGCATTAGCCCCCCCATGCCCTCCCCCAGGTAATTTATCGCCTTCATACTTCGGCCCCTTATAATTAAAAGGCCGCTGTTTATTCAAATGAGGGCAGATAACACGCAGAGACACAGCCGGAGTCTGCGTGGAAATAAATCACCCCCCCCCCACATCCTCCCACCCACCCCACACCCCCGGCTCCTCTGAGGACCCTCCTGACAGTTTGCTGTTTGCTGATATTTTTTTGAGTAGGGTCTGCCCAGGTCACGTGGACTGAGAAGCGGGTTGTTGTCGTCACCGGGGAGGGGGTCAGGTAGGAATTTAACGCTTGCTGTTGCCTTCAAATTCTGCAGGGGTGCGCTGGTAAGGGGTGGCCAATTGGGTGGGGGGCTCCTCCTCCACCTCCTCCTGTGAGTCCATTTGAGGAAGACTTGATCATCTAAAACGCTTCCAAGTTTCTGTTGGATTTATTTAATCCAGAATGAAAACCGAGTTGCTTCTCATGGAGGAAAAAGATTTGTTCGTCCTGCAGAGAATAATCATAAAAAAACAACAACAACAACAACAACAACAACAACAACAATCCCAGTTCCAAGGACGTTTTCTGTGCAGGAAGTCGCCTTCACGCCGATCTCTCCAGAGAACTGAAAGCACAACACAAAACAGGTTTTCATTGCCATCGCTGACGTCAAATCGACTGCCCCCACCCCCCACCTACAACTGATCGAAACGTGCACATTTCTGAGGCCATGGGTTGGCACGAACAAGAAAAGGAAGCGTAAACTTTCTAAATGGCGTCCAAGTTGTGGAAAATGAAGGAGGGCTTTTTTTTTTTTTTCTGGTTTCCCTCTGAAGGAGGCTGGAGTCTGATTTCCTGTGTGGCTCTGATTGGGAAAGCAGAGGCAGGAGCAGGGAGACGGCTCCTGGATGGAGATGCCAGATGACGGGCTTCGCTTCCAGCAGGCTGCTGCTGAACGGCGCACAGAAGCGGCCTTGGATCGATCATCAAACGGCCTCTTGTGGAACAATCCCTGGTGGTAAACCCGCGTCAGGTTCGGGGCGTTCCTGCACGGCTGAAAGTGAACAGAATCGTCCGAACGCTTCCTGCGCTGGATGGCGTCGAGATCTGGAGGGGGGTGGGGGTGTCGTTCCGTTTGGATGCCAGCTGCGCCGGCGGAGGTCGTGTCAAGAGTTGTGATCATGTTCATCCATGCGGATTACCGAGGGTCTCATTGAGTCCCTGAACGCAGCGGGAGTTGATCCATAAGACCATATGTCCTCCTGCCCCCCCCCCTTCTCCATGCTTGTCTTTTTTTTCCCTGGGTGACCCCGAGGACCCCTCCCTGACCCCCAAAGAGACACCGGCTCATCGACCAGCTTGCAGCTCCATAGAGTCCATTACCTAAACCAATTTAGATCACAAGCTTATTGTTTCAACCGACTCGGCGGCGGTATCGACCTTTTCTCCGCCGCTGGGGAGGAAACTCCTCATGAAGGCGCCATCGTTCAGTTCCTGGACTCATCCTGTCACACGTCAGTGATGGATCCTCTGGTTTGGTGCTGGAGCAACTGGGTTCAGCACCAGTAAATCCATCCTGACTGTTGATAGCGGTTCCGTTTTAAAACTGTTTTCGTTCTGTGACTGTGGCGGCGGCTGTGGTGAGAGGTTTCCACCAGAAGAACCAGCACCCTGTTCTCAATTTTTATTCAGCCCGCTTCGACTAGTAAGGATTAAAAAAAAAAAAAAAATCCCTCTTTAAGCTCAAGAACGAAACCCGGCGTAAGCAAACCGAAGCCTTTGGTGATGACGTGCATCTGATGGCTTGTGTGCAGTGAAATGTTGTGCAGTATAATAAATGTGACAGCTGGTTTCAGGAACGCAAACACAAACAGTGCTGCGAGTGTCGATGCTCCATTCTGTTTCGTGCAGGAAAAAGTTCACCGTTCCCACCAAGAGAAACCTCGTAACCTCTCCTGACCCGGACCCCGCAGCCTCACAGGAGTTCAGAGGGTTTGTTAGTCCAATCTCTTCAAGTCATTAACACGGGCTTAAACTGAGATTAGTGTCTGCAGGTTCACAAAGACCTGCTGAGCACCTGATAGAAGCATCTGCAGTGTGGTTCTAACGATCCTTAGGAGCCCTTTAAGAGACTCCAGGAGGATGGATTCAGCAAAAACGTTAAATCTTTGTGAGTGGGGGTTGGTTCTGGTCGTAACTGCCTCTAAATTACCAGACTGGAAATATATGGCGCGGAGATTATAGATCCTGCTGGACATTGAGCTAATATATATATATATACTGTATATATTTTGGTTTTACGCACAACACTGTCAGCATCCACTGCTTTATGTGCGGCATGTTGGACTGGAACATGATGGCACATGCCTGGAAAATTGTCCTCACCAAACCGCAGCGCACATCCTGTCTGGACGGCAGCGTCAGCTCCGTGCGTAAACGTGAGGCGCACTTCATTTGTTCGGTGAACGCGCGGCCGGCG
This sequence comes from Antennarius striatus, assembly GCF_040054535.1. Taxonomy (NCBI): domain Eukaryota; kingdom Metazoa; phylum Chordata; class Actinopteri; order Lophiiformes; family Antennariidae; genus Antennarius; species Antennarius striatus. Next base: position 26,613,722 of record NC_090778.1, on the reverse strand, counting down.
GCGCTATGACCCGGCTGCCTCCATCCGTCCAGCCCCGCTCCTCTGGTTCATGTCTGCTCACTGCGAGGCTGCAGGAGCGCAGGGAGGGAAGTCATCTGAGAGCCGCGGTCCAGTTTGTTGCAGTTGCAGGAATCAGGATATCCTTCCAGCTCCTCACACAGAAATTCCAGGGATTTTTTTTTTTGCGTGTGTTTTTTTTTTTTTTTTGTAGTTGTACTCCCTCCTCCTGCTCTTGAAAGTAAATCTCCCTGCTTGTCGCGCTTGTCTTCACCGGCCTGAGCTTGACTGTTTCTCCACGAATACTTCCAAAAGTGTATTTCCCCACTGTGATTATTTTTTTTCTTCCACTATTTGGCGCACGTTTGTCGTCTGATCGCTCTCTCTGGATGGAACCGCGCCGGGTCGGTGCTGTAGTTTTCTTACAGAGACCACTTTGTTTCGGAAAAGTTTAAGAATATTTTCCTCATACGCAGCCCCAGGATTTGGGGGGCGCGATCCTGCGTACCCGACAGAGGAGGCTTCACAACGGACTCCTACTTTTGGATTTACGCACAGGAACCTTCGCCTCAAACGTTGTCATCCGACCGCATGTGTCTCTGATTTATTCCCGGAACTCAAATGTGGATTTAACCCGTGTCTGATTCGTGTTGACTGTGCCATATCTCTCTCTCCCCCTCCTCCCTAAAAAAAAAATTGCCGCAAAGCCGAGTCTCGCACATCATGCATCGCCAATCGGAGAAAATCTGCTGCAAAATTGAGGGAAGTGGAGAGGCAGCATGACTTGCGCTCTGGATTTCTTTGAATCTACATTCCATTCTCACATAATATCTTAATGCTGTTCCATTTTGGTTTACAAATATGATGAAATGGCAGCCCCGGAAGAAGGTGAGTCACTCTATTATACATGTTTATTAACGCGATAATAACGGTTCTCTGTGGATCAAACTTGGAGAGAGAGATGGTGGGGGGTGGGGGGTGGGCAGGCTTCGGTTCCTTTACTACAGAACCGACAGACAGGAACCAGAACGCACCGATCGGTTCTGAAGTGGAACCAAAGAACTGATAAGAAATAAGTTTTCATCGCCCTTCTGATGAGATTTCTCTGTTTCCATCCAAATAAAGAGGGGGCAGCAGCAGCTGTTTCTGCACCCCACTGTACACAATCTATAGTTTAAATCCTAAAGGGACAGGCGGGGGGGTGTAAAGGCTGTTGTGTTAATATTTGAGCCTGTTTTATTCTTGTATGTTCACCCGGACTCACAATCTGGATGCGGTGATTTACGCGTCCGTCTTGAATCGGAGTCCAATCCTGTGTCCTGTTTTCAAGGATGACATTTTAAATGTGATTTACTCCAAAAGTCAAAAAAGAAAAAGAAAAAGAAAAACAACCCGAACTGGACTACATCTTTAAATGTCCATAATGTTTGGGAGGAGTAAAAACCCACGTCGTGGTTTCTTGTTTCCACGATCAGACACACGTTTCTCTTGGAGAAAATATGTATCCTGCATGCAAGCCATGGAGTATTACAACATGGAAAATATGTGAAAATCATCTGGGGTCTATAAAGAATTAGAAACAGAAAAAAAAACACAAAAAAACCCCTCTGTTTGGAGGTTCCACCGGCAGGGGGCGCTTGTCTGACACCACCATCCTTCCTTTGCAGGAGTGGATGTTGCCACTGCTCCCAGTGTCCAAGCCACATAAATGGAAGTCTGGGAAACACTTTTCACTCCTCCATCAACTTGTTATGTATCATCCTAAATTTTTATTTTCCCAGAAGGCTTTGCTCAACTGCGGCGTTTTAACATTGACGTGATTTATGTCTCTCTGCCCCGGATACTTGTGCTTTCTCAGCTGAGACTGGATGATGATGATGATGATGATGATGTTCTGTCTGTGACTGCCAGCATAAGCAGCGCTAGCTACCAGCGCTAGAACTCATGTAATCTCTGCTGGTGCGTGGCGACTCCCTTTGGTGTGTTCCACAGCATCTCTGAATGAATCCTGTTCCTTTTTCTTTTTTTTTGTGTGTGTGTTCCACACTGACGGCGTTCCCGTGGATAATCCCATCCTGATGCGCCAGATGAAAGCCAGCGATCAAAACCAAATCTTTTTTAATGTGAAGCCATCAGCAGAGGAATAAAAGCTGGAAAGCACGTTTCTTATTGATGCGTACAGCTATGCAGCGAATCCGGACTCATCCGTGAGACCCCCCTCTGAGGAGCTAAAAGCCTCTCCTCTCTGGAGCGATGGATTCCCGGCGATACTGCGGTCGTTTGTGCCCAACCTGAAAAAAATGTACAAAAAAAAACCATCCTAAAAGTAGCGTCGTCCTTCATGTATAGATTCTCCTTTCATCATTTTTTTTTATTTTCCGGAGCACTTATTCCTGTAGCTCTCATCAAGGAGGAACACGGCCGCTCTGTGGTGTGTGATGATGATTAATGAATCTGTTGGTGATGCTGGATGCATAACCATGAAGCACTTAGAGGCGCAAACACATGAAAGCATCGACATTGTTCCCTCACCCTGAACTCTGGTTCACTGCCAATGATGTCCTCTGCTTTGCACAGATATTGAACCCAGCAGGCAGGACATGAGTATGAAAACAGCTATTGTGGCTCCCGCCTTGTAAAGGAAGTCATTTCTGCATTTTCTGCAAAAAGATGCTCTCGCTGTGATGCCACACAAAGAGAGCCTTGAACGTTCCTGACATGGCTTCTTCTTCATCTTGCTTTTTTTGAGTTGTTGTGTTTTATTTTTTTAACCCTCCATCTCAAGTTGGATGAGAATTGTGGGAGAATCAAATTGATTCGAGCGTCTCGTCCAGATTTACTTAATGGATTACGCTCCAAAATACCAAATCTGTGATGTTGAAGAGAAACGAGAGCGATTCCCTTGAACTCGGATAGCTTATCTGTTCTGGAAAGAGAAACAGACTGGAATCATCCCTCGCAGGGGATTTCAGTGATTAACTCTGTTTTTCTGCTATTCTGGTGGAGTGTCTCCTACTACCCCAGCTGGTTTAGAAGCATCTGTTGCACAACGTTAAAAACGTTGACGAACCCCCTGACCGCTGGATCAAAAAGTCCAGATTGACCAATCCACAGGCAACCCCGTCATTTAAAGTAAAGACACATCTGTTGTGTTTGTGAGGCGTTCAGAATGCTAACACGGTCAACACGGGTCAAGCAGCAGCTAGAAAGACTGTTAACATTGTGCTAAAGCCTCAAGATCATAGCTAGTAGCTGCCCAGAGGTTGAGACATTGAGCGCCAAGATGGCGACGTTCCTAAAAACACAGGATCTTCAAGACGAGCTACAAAAATACTTTTGTTGATGACATTTTTGCAGAAGATGTGCTGTAAAGTCCATCCCTGGTGCTCGTTTTTGGCGGTTTGGACCCGGCGGTGGACTCCCGTGGGTTCCCTGTGACTCCAATACCTGTCTGTGGTTTGTTCCTCATTGAATGAAATACCCGTCTTTGCTGCCAGATGTGTTTCCAAGTCATCGCTGCCCGATTGGCGCCGAGTGGCTTCAGGAGCTGTTAATAAGTGGGACGATCTTGTATTTTCGTAGGAAGACTCTGCGTCTAGAGTTCACATTATTCTTGTGGCGGCGCAGCCGGAGCGAAAAAGGAAGCGCCTGTTTGTTTTTCGTGGTCGTCCTCGTCGACAGGAAGTCCTCTCACCTGAGAGGAACGGGACGCCCTCGCTCGCGTTTTTTCCCGCGGGAGCTCGGACTTTTTTGTACCTCCAGCCGGCGCGGCTTTCACATCTAAGTCCATGTTCATTGGCTTTTCGCCGCGGGGGAGTTTGTCATGCTGCTTTTACTTTTTGATTCGGTTTTATTTATGAGCTCTCCCGTCGAGGGAAAGTCCTATCTCTTCCCCCCCCAGAGGTCCATCAGTCCATGTGACGTCTCCTGGCGGGAAGCGGCGTAGCGGCTTTGGAATATATTTGCGCAAGGAAAGGGAAAACCTGTAAGAACAGGAAGGGAAGACACATCCAAGGAGAGGGCAAAGTGGGCAAGACTGTCAGACGGGGCAGGAATCGCCTGGGAGAGACTACCGGACAAAGACCGAGATACATCAGGGGGCAAATGACGAGGCCCGGATTGGAGTGTTGTAGGACATAGGGAGAAGGATGAGAATGTCGGTGGAGTCGGACACTTTAGATTGGTCAGGAAAGTGAGAGAGATGCTGGAGGAGATGGGGTGGATCGGAGCGAGGGACCCTGGAGTGATGCTGCGGGGGTAATTAATGATAGCGAGCGTTAGCACCTGCTGTACCTGATGCTGCGCTGTATTCACGGCCCAGCGTTCCGAGCGGAACGGGATGCGGAAGCGTGGCTCTGCCACGGCCCCATCCTCCTGGGATTGATGGAGTAGGGGGGGGGTGGGGGATTGGGCCAGATATGGAGCGGGGGTGGGGTGGGGGGGGGGGTGTTGCGTTAGTAACAGCGACTCAGCAATCCAGTCCGACGCGTCCCGTGGGGAGATACGGACGAAAAAGTAGAGCGTCCGTGGAATGCGAGGCCTCCGATTGTGGTCAGGCGTATCCGGGGGGAGATGCAGGGTTACAACCGGTACGCCAACCCCCCCCCCCCCCCCCGACTCCCCCAGGAGGTCTGTCAAAATACAACAGGAGAAACAATAGGGACAATCCTGCCCTGCCTCCCATTAATCCTCATTCCTCCGACCTGAGCATTCCACCAAGAGCAGAGATGGATTTTTTTTGGGGGGGGGGCGAGTGGTAAATGCAAAAGATTGATTTATGTGTGCAACAGTCCATTTGTAATGTTTTACTCCGAGCCTCAGTGCGCTCGTTCCTGATTGGCCGGAGCTCTCCTTTACCCCCCGCTGCTTCCGCTCGAAACAAATGGAGCCGTGTTTGAGTTTATTGAGGTCATCGTTCCAGGGTGTGGTCAAGCTGAGCACCCCCACCCCCCCATGGGGGTGTGAAGTGGTCCTAACCTGATGGACCACGTCAATAGGAACACATTTCCTTGTTCTGTGAAGTGGAACAGTCCGCTTTCAGGGCTAAACTCGATTCTTTTCATCAGGTTAAGCTCCTGCATTTTGTCCGCCGTCGAAAACGCGATGAATAAGGAGCATCGACGGCACCGGCTGGGGGGTGGGGGGGGACGCGGACGCATCACTTCAGCTCACCGCCTGGAAAACATGCATTCTTTCCTGCGTTTCACAACATTTATCAGAGCACAGCTGCCAAAACCGCACTTCCAACATTCCTTTCTTAACTCCACACTGGAGCGGCTCCAGGGTGGGGGTGGGGGGGGGTGGCCGGCTCAGTCCCATCCCGGGGCCCCCGCAGCTGTTTCCGTCCGGCCGACGCAGGTCGTGACAGACGAGCGCGTTCTGAAGTCGGCCTGTGATCTCGCTCGGACGGCGACGCGTGAAGATCGGCGCTAATGCCCCCCACCGCCTCACGTCGACGCCCCTAAATCCCGCTAATTCCAACTCGTCTTTTGTCGGAGATGGGATTCGTAATCCCGTCTTTTGAAGGCTTGATTTTCCAGGAGTGTGTCCGTATCCGAGCCGCGGCCCGGACCAGACATTCCGTTCCTGGCATTGATCCGGTCTGGCTCAGGATGGGTCACTATGTAGTCTGGAGTGCTTATAACACGCTTCATAAGAGAGAGGCAGATGATCCCGCGTCGTTTTTCCCTTTTCCCCGTCTTGAAGGTGTTTTTGCAGTCAAACAGCGCGACAGACGGCGTCGGCAGAGCTCTTTCCCGGGGGGTGGGGGGTGCCCAGAGCAGATTGTTCCAGTCGCCTGGCCTCCTCTCCGGCCGCTCCGGCCCCGGCCTCCTCTTACTTTCCCTGAATGCATCTCAGAAACGTTTTTTACTGCCGGCTATAAAAACTCCAGGAAGGAAAAGAGAAACGGTGCTGAGCGTGACCCCCCCGACCTCTCCCGTCTCCGTCTCTAGGGGCTCGGAGTGGAGCTGCCGTTCCTTCCTTGACTATTTGGATTTATTCATGCCGGGATGCTGATGTCACAAATGCGTTTAGAGCCAGGGGGTGGGGGGGTGGGGGTATGTGTAGCTCCACGTTCTCCTGAGGGGTGGGGGTGGGGGGCTCTCTCCGAAGGGAGACCCAGGATTCCGGCACCCTTAACAAGGCAGACAGACAGGTGGTGACTGACAGGCGTGTGGAGATGGATTTGGTAATGAGGTCTGCAGAACAATCCTCTGTGGCCCCCCCACCACCCCGCCCACCCCCCATGTTCCACCATCTCAAATGATCTCATGCCTCATGGACTTTATATATTTAACTAAGGGATCTGTTGCAGTGTAATAGAGCCCCCCCCCCCACCAATACCAACAATACCCCCCCAACACCACCCCAGCGTTGCTTCCTGCTGAGCGTCTTCTCCAGGTTTCCGTCACCTACAGCCAGAAAGAAGACGTAAAAGCTCTATCAACGTGTGTGTGTGTGTGTGTGTGTGTGTGTGTGTGTGTGTGTGTGTGTGTGTGTGTGTGTGTGTGTGTGTGTGTGACGTTGTGTGTATTTTGATTTTTTATTTATTTTTTTTTGCATTTGTCTTCAAGTCTCTCTGAAAACGGTCGTCCTGACAGGTGAGCGATGTCCCTGTCAGGTAGGACATGATTTATGGAATCGCTGCTGTAATATCATCCATCAGAGATACTCAACTACTGTACCCCCAGCCCCCACCCCCTCTCCTCTGTTTTACCCTCCCATCCTATTCCCTTGGCCTTTTCTCGCATTGTTTTTCCTGCAGCTGGGGGGGATGGGGGGTCAGAGGTCAAATCAGAGCTTGTATCGTTCGCCGGCTCTCCGGGTACCTGCTGTCCAGACCTTCCCCAACTCTTCCGTTATTTTAAATAATGCCTACATTTACCAGCGTGTGAGATGCGCTTGCACTTTCCGCCACCTGTCCAGATGCTCTGCAGACCAAATGTTGCGTTCAGTCCTGCAAACGCCGCTCTAAACGCCACTGTTCCAGCTGCCCCCCCCCCCCCCCCAAAAAAAGAGAACCGGCAGACGATCGCTGGGCGGAACGGAGGACTGTAACTTGGCAGACAACAGTTGGTGTAACGCTTCAGGTGTGAAATTACCCTCCAATTTACATTTGGGAGTGTGTGTTAGTGTCGTCGTCTTCATCGCAGGAACAATGTAGTCTTTATCAGGGGGCGGCGGCGCGGCGGCGCGGCGGCGGCGTCTGCCAGGATGTTAGAGCTCCCCCATTAAGCCCGGGCGAAGCTACGGCTGCTGAGTCAAACTGCTGAGGCCGGCGTTATAATGAATTGATATATTATACCTTACAGACACCGAACACGTCTCGTTTGTTGCCGCCGGGCAGAGCATGGGTTTATTTTACAATCCTGCCCCCACCCCCCGGGGGGAGGGAGAAGGCCTCGCCAGTCCGGCGTTTTGGACGTGTGAAGTTACCCGTGCCTGAATCTGTCAGCGAACGCGGATTCATGTGTCCATCAGGCTCTGATGTGGGGGGGGGGGGGGGGCGCGGCCTTGAGCAGAACGGCTAAACGGCAACCTAGCTTAGCATCGACAAACGTCAGCGTAGAATTTCCCAGGGTTCCGTGCGTGTGGCGCCGCTTTGAGGGAAGCGGTTCCGACGTTCACGCCGAAGGATCTGCTTCTTCCTGTCCGAACGACGCCTTCATGCATCTATGCATGGAGCTGCTGCCCCCCCGCCTGCAGGACGGCCTCAGGCGGAGCAGGTGGAGGGTGGTGGGACACACACACACACACACACACACACACACACACACACACACACACAGTCCTCGATTGTTAATGCAGTACGGGAAAAAAAGCGCTGATCTGTTCTGTGGGCAGGTGCTCCGAAATTAAAGCCGTCCTCCATGTGCCAACTCGCTCGCCGTCCCAAATGCACAATTCCGCTCTGTTGATGGCGTCGAGTGTGTGTGTGTGTGTGTGTGTGTGTGTGTATTTTCTGGCAGTTGGCGTTTCGAATTGCGTCTCCTTGGCACGGCGTTGAAGTTAATTTAATAAGTTGCTTTTGTCCCCGTCGCTGCGATTCTCCGGTTGATGGAATTACGCGGTCTGGACTTCTTAATCGATTCAAATTTAGCCGGTCTCTCATCTTACAGGCATTATTTTAGGTGTCTTTGTTCATCAAGAAAACATATTACCCCCGATGTAAGCGTGGATTAACGGTGTCGCCCGAGGAACGGAGGGTGTCTCCACGCCGGAGCAACAGTGTGGAGAAAGACTTTGACATGTAATCTCTTGCTCGTCTTGTCGTCTTGTTTCTGTCCTCGTTTTTTTTTTTTTTTTGTCGTCTTCATTCCGCGCTTTTGTGCTGGAAAAATCAAAAATCCTCTTGACATTTGGAATGGATTTCTAATCAAAGTGCGAGACGAACGTAACGGCGGCGGGATTGAGCTGTCAGTCGCTTTTGGAATCCTCTATTTTACAGGAGCGGGAAGCAGACGTGATGAAAAATGTTCCAACAATAGCAAAAATTGCTGATCAATACGCCTCCTCCGGGGGGGCCCCCATCTGCCGCCGCCGCGCCGTACGTGAAGCACGTTTCCTTTTGCAAATGGAGTTTGTCATTCGCCGTGGCGACGCAGACAGATGGACTGGCAGGTTGACAGATAATGGAGACGCCGGCGTGGCGGGCGACACTCCTTCTGAGATGACTCTTTGACTGTTATCGCAGCCACTCGTCCCCGCTCCCATAAAGGGAGGCTCATTTAATTCCCCGTCCTCGTTTCCTGCCGTGACAGAAACTGTCGTCTCGTCTCAGGAAAAGCAAACGGGAACCGACCCGGGGGGGGGGGGGGCGGGGGCGGCGCCAACCGGGTTCCTTTCTGCCCGGGTTTTTATCCCCGTCTCAATCAGAACGCATCTTTAAGTGCTTTCCTGCTCAGGAAATTAGCGTCAAATGATCTTGTTTAAACGTCTTCTCGCCTGGTGTGATGGTGAGTCCTGGGGGAGTTGGGAGAGGATTCAGATTGGCTTTTGGGGGGGGGGGGGGGGGGTAGGGTATAAAACCTGATTAGAATATGGTTTGAGTTAATTAACTTATTTTTTCTCATTCCATCTATCTGTTTGTAATCTAATTACAGATGGCGGGTTTTTTGGTTCCTATCCAATGTAACCGGTCCCATGAGGAGAAGGAGGTGAAAAGCGACACCTCCCTTTCAAAAGCTTACCACCCCCCCCCCCTCAACCCCTTCCCCATTTGCTGAAGAGTTAACAGATGTGATGTCAGAGCAATCAGAAAGCTTTGTCTCCGTCAGCCTGACGCTCTTATTCCATCCGGCGCCTCCAAACCATCTGATTATTTAACGAAGTCGGGTAAACGTGCGTTTTTTTTGTTGCAGGAAACAACGACCTGCCTTCTTCGGATACATCGGTGACAATTCCGACACGACCCGTCGAACAAATTGCATCATGCTTTTACGATAAAGGAGAACGATGAGTGCGTTGTAATTGGATAGGGTAGCCGAGCCGTGGCACCTCTCCAGTAGATGTCGGGACCCCAGACGTAATCGCCAACAGATGGTGGAGGACCTCGGAATGTCCCTCGTCCTTCCTCTGTTCCGCCTGTTTCCACCAACTTCTTCTGAGATTTTTCCGTCAAACTTCCTGGAGTGGAGCGAAACTTCTCCACGCTGACATCCCGTTTTGTTTTCCCGCCTGTTGAATATCTGAGCACTTCTTGTCATGGTAGCAAATTGGAAAGATCAAAAACGACTCTTCAACTTGCAGTTGAAGGCCAAAAAAAAACCCCTATTCAAGCGCTTTTGTCTCCCCTCAGAGATGGCACTCATATTAGTGCGAACGTCTTGCTTTCCTGTCTCGCATCTTCTTCTTCCCTTTCTTGTCTAAATACAAACCCCTCATCTCTCCCGGTCTATCTCTCTGTACTCCATCTTGATGTCACTCTCTCTCAGGAAGAAACAGCCTTTAGGTGTAAATTGGCCCATTTCTCACATTTCATTTGCGAAAGTCGGTGAAGGTAAAGACGAGCGGAGGGTGGGAGGAACCTGCCAGCCTGGCGCGTTGGTGTTCATTATTCTGCCCGGGTCCTTGAAACGACGAGATCTGATCTCAAACCAGCCTGAAATCTCAGGGTAAACCCGTCACAGTGTGTACACAAGCAACGGCGGTCATGGGACCAGACGGGCTCGGCGGTTCCGTAAGCGAAGAAAAATATCAGGACATTTGCGTTATTCTACAAATGTGTGGGTCCGGAAAAGCATAAAATTAGATATCCGTGGAGCATAAAATTAAATCTGAGACCTCCACAAAAAGGTCAAAGGATATTTTCAAACTAAACCCACGATTAGCTTTCTTGTTTGACATACGACGTTAATGCCGGGTAGGAAGTCACCCAGTGTGGAATTGGTATGTCCAGCCGCACGTTAATCCAGCTTTGAAGTCTTTTTAAGTCCTTTGTGACCTACTAAAGATTACCCATTATTTCCCGTATTGTTCTGACGCATTCACCTAACATCTCAGCCGTGGTTGGAAATCGTTGGACGCTTCACGTTTTGCTCTTGTCCCGTTTTTTTCCTCCGTTCGCCAGGAGAAGGAGCGTCAGCAGCCAATTACAGTTACGTCTTCATCCAACCATGGACTCCTCACACTCTCCTTTGCAAAGGAGCGTCGTCTTTACCCAGCAACCCAATTTGTCAAGATCACTCATTCAGATTGGTGTCATTTAGATTTGGAGCTGGGGGAGGGTGGGGTGTCTGCTTTCAGAGATCCTTTATCTCCTTTTTTTTGTGGAGTCGTGCCTCCTCCTCCTCATGATCCCATTTCCTTTCCGTTCAAGGTCTCGGCGGTGTTCCGGTGACCTCTCATTTCTTTCTCCTTGATTTCTCTCCCTCTTGATCTCCTTTCCACTCCTGATTATCTCTTCACGGGCTGATTCCCTCCACCCGATGCGCCATCCTCCCATCTTTTTCCCTTTCTTTCGTCTTGGCAGCGACAGAACTCCCTTTTTTAAAGCGAGGATGACACAGCACCGACCCCGTGTAAATATGTAGGCTAATCTGGGCTTTCATTAGTTTGTGTACATGAATATTGCATGACTGGCTCTCGTGTGCTAACCCAGATTAGTTCCCAGTCTTTTCCCTTGGTTAATTGAAAAGCGCTGGAACAGTCATGCTCTGAAACAGCTCCTTTCTCAGGCTACGCCGAGGTTGATCTGATCCCCCTCCCCATCCTCCGTACCCGCCCGTCAAAACCCGAAGCCCCCCTCTTCAAATGGACACCAATCAAAAAGCTCTTCAGAGGAAGGCAGAGCCGAGTGTCGGGAGGCGAGGTTAAGTGTGCGAACTGACCGACCTTCAATATTGCGATGCCCTCCGCGGCGGAATCTGACAGCCTGTGAGAGTGTGAACAGAAAGGGCTTGCTGGGATGAGATGTAATTGGACTGGGATACCAGAGAGGAGATGAAGCATTTAAGGCTCCGACCTGTCTGTTTCCAGTGCGTGAAGGGTTTGAGATGTCAGATTCGGCTCTGTGCTTCATTTGAAAGGAGCTTCTGTTTCCTTTGGACGGCGAATAACCGTAAAACATAATGCATTCGTAACCGTCCGGACCCTGGAAGACTCCGACCTGCACACGGAGGTCATGCATTATTCCTCACGAAAGCCAAAGACTGAATTTTCCTCCTGTGACGGTGTGTCGATTGAGATATCAGCTGTTCCCATCAGCTGGTCGCGTCTGTCTGGTAGCGCAGTGACATCATCGCTTGTTTTTACCACAGCGTCCAACTCCATCCGTCATTGGCCTCAGCAGAGTCATCAGCCACCACCACCAGGGTCAGGACTCCATGCATCTTCTCAGAGATTGTCAAAACTGTAGTATATACAGTGCGCCCTCGTTACTCGCAGTTAATAGCTCCAGGAACCCAACGTGAATAACAAATTCCGCGATACAGCGGAATTTACCTTTTTATTTACGGTAATTAAAACGTTTATGAACCCTCCCCATACTGATATTAAACCACCTTCTATCTGTATTACCTTTTCCCACACTCTTATAGGCTGTTTAAAGCACTTTTGTGTCTCACGGAAGTCCGAGAGTCACGGAACGTAGCAAACTTCCGGATGCCGTCAGCCAATAGGATGCACGTACAGTATCATGTGACTACATACTAAAAATCTGTGATGAGGTGAAGTCACGAGTGTTGATGCGCGAATGTGCCAGGGCGCACTGTACTGTAAAATAAAATAAGACTCCAACACCACAATCATCATTGGGAATTCAGCAATTATAAATTATCATAACTTTGAAGTTTTTGAAGAAATAATTTCACACTAATACAGATATCTTTGATCGTCCAATAGGATCCGGGGATCTGTGGGCCGGACTCTAATATTTTACTCCGTCAGTGATTCACAGTTGAAAGTCTTTCAGACCGAAACATGTTGGAAAATGTCGGCTGAAATGCTGATAATTTTCCGTTGCTGGCGGTTCAAATCTTCAGAAGAGTGTCTGAGGGCTGCTATTTTAAACAGGCCTCGCCCTCCTCTATCTGATCTGGTGTCGTTACTCTGGGTTACATGGGGGGAGAGGGGGTGTCGGGGTGGTGGTGGGTGTCGAGACTCTTTGGAAACAAGGTCCTCCATGTTGCCCCTAGACATATTCCCTTTGTTGAGCTGCTAATTTTATGCAACCCTCATCATGCCTCTGGAGCAGAGAGAGAGAGACGGGGTTGGGGGGTGATGGTGGTGGTGGTGGTGGGGAGATGGTATCTCCAGGATGGAGCCAGAATAAGAAGAAATTGAGTGGAAACTTTTGCTATGAATAAACGCTTGGCTTTATCATCATGGGAGTGTGTTTTCTTGCCTTCATCCTTTCTTCCCATTTATTACTTTTCCAGGAGAGACTCTCCTGCTGTTGCCTGTTTGGTTCTCTGTGGGGAGGGGGGGCTTGTAGGTGACATTTACACATCAGCTGAGATGGATATATATACCGGTCTATGCGTGGGTGTGTTTCTCCCAGAGCATCTTGACAGTGCCGGTACCTGTGGTGAGTGTTTACCCCAAAAAACAACACCCTCCCCGAGAATTTCATGTATTTTCCACACCATCATTCCCCTGTCAGATATTTCTGCTTTTTTTCTGCTGTTTCTCTTGCTGGGTTTTCTAAAAGAGAAACAGGACTCCGTCTCCCACCTCGACCTTGACGACGCTCTCCTTGACACGTTCGTCTTTACGAGTCACGATATTTTAAAGGTGAAGATTTAAGCGTCCCTTTCAACGACAAAGAGGAATAAAATTCCTCCTGTCTCCACCTCCCATCCTCTCATTCCCAGCCCTGCGGTGAGACTGTAATCCCAGCTTCAGGAATGGAAATGAAGTGCTTGGTGGCATCGTGTCAAAGAGCAACAGATTGAACATTAGCCTGAACAGTCGAGCAAATGTTTGCGGGTTTTTTTTAATTCAAATTAGCCCTGAGTATTTGGCTCGGAGCTTCGCGGCGGACACCTGTTCTATTAACCCCACATGATGCGTTCACATGTTTGGAGGTGTTTGCATTGATTATCAAGCGTGATATTTATATGTGTAATATGTGTGCGCTGCTTGTGTCTTTCTCTGGAGGGTAAGAACTTGAGATTTAACTACCGTTAGCGCGCTGTTAGCCGTTTTGTTGGCGTTTCCCGAAAGCAAAGTTGTGACTTTTAGTGAAACAATGAATCTGAAGCCGAGCGGCGGGAAGGCAGCCAAGCCTTCAGAGAGCGTTATTTATGGCGTCTGTGGCTGCCATTGGTGTTTGACTTATCACAGGGTCGCAGGATGTGGATGGATTTAGATGGTGCTTTATCACTCTTACCTAGCCATTCTTAATCAGGTCACGTCCCAGCCCGGGTCACTTCCTGTATCTGGATCTGTATCAGTACAGTATATACTGTATGGACCCATTCCTGCCGCTTGATGCTATTGACTTTGGGCCACACACACCGTCCTCCATCCCCCCCCCCCCCTCTCAGGTGCTAATGATGCTTGCAGACCAGCAATCAAACTCATGCTGCTGTTACCTTCACGTGTGAAATTGGCGGCGCAGTAATTCACTGATTTGATGCAGTGAAAATAATCACTGAGTCCCCGAGAGGCGATTTATTTACTGCAGGCTGAACCTGCAACCGGCGCCTCCCCCATTAAGAACCAGCCAATCAGGAAACAGGCAGGCAGTAAACAGTCAAGTCATGCATCTGATATTTAATTTCATCTTGACTTCCAACAGTTGCATCAGAGACTCTGATGTCATCCCCTCTGTCACCATGACGATACATTAAAAGCTGAGTTAGCTTATTGACCTCGGACAGAGATTGGTTTTTTTTGGAAGACACTCTCTGTCTAATACTTTGACTGAATTATCCGAGCAATAAGACCGATCGTAGAGTCGGACCTACTAAAGAGGCGTGGTGATGTTCTCAAACCGCCCCCCCACGTCTCCTTCCTCCTCAGGATCCATCAGATCATTCAGACATTGAGCCGTCCCGTCCAAACCAGTTAAGACTGTAATTTAACAGTGTCCCAGCAAACTCTCTCTGTGCAGATTGGCGATTTTATCTCTCTTCGCTATCCCACATCTCGCCTTCAGCTTTCCCTTCCCTGTCCTTGGTGGGTTTGTACCTCTGACACGCCGTCACCACCCCCTTGTCCCCCCTTTTAACCTTCGTCTAAATCCATGACTGATGGGATTCTCGAGCCTTCTCCATGCCTCACCTCTCACACATGATATATTTGTATAGAAATCTACCTTTGCCGGTTTGAGTGCGGGCGATCCTTCAATGTGACCTGTGCTTGGCCGACTTTGGGGTTTTGTATTTTCTGCCTTTGTGTAATTTAGCTTCGTTGATCTCTTGTCTCTTGTCTGATTCTCGGCAGACTAGATCTTATGTCAGACGGGTATTAAATGTTTAATGCTGGTGGATGTAGAAGATTGCCTCCTACTTGTCCTGATTAAATATTTAGGGGTATCTGAATGGTGCATTTGACATTGCTAGGTGCTGAGGGACTCGGGGAAGTGTGGGAACATAACTGTCTGCCAGCTGTCTATTTGGTTATGACTAGGATGCAACTGGGACGTTGTCTGGGACACGGAATGGGAGGTGAGAGGGAAGTTATATTTAGCCATGTCCTCCCAAACACAGCCGTTTCCTCTCCTTTTAGCAGGAATGACAACCTTGCTTTGCCCTTTTAGATATTGGGGACAACGTTAGCATTAAATTTAGCTTGACCCCCGCATCTGCAGACACCAGTAAGCCAACAGATTCTCTGTAACTTGATGAAAACAGTGAAGGCCATCTTGCATTTCCAACAGAGGTCCAGAGGAAAGGAGGTTGGGGGCTGTTTCAGTTTCCATCTGGTAAAAGAGGCAAAGCTCAGGGATGAAGACAGCCCTGGATTAATACCTTTAAATCAAAGCGCTGCTCACGCACCAAATGGAACGATCCATTTACCTGACATCTCCGTCCACAGTCCGAGTGGAAAACCCTGACGAAGCAGTGGTATTTTCGGCTGTGCTGATGATGCTGTGTAGTGGATGCTGACAGAAACGGTTCGGTAATGTCTAATTTATTCAGATCCACTTTCAGGTTCTCGGCTGCTGGGTGGATCAAGTGCCTCCAGTTCTTCCTGTGGAGATTACAACGCAAATTTTTATCTTCGTTGATTCCTAGAATGTGAAAAAGCATGCGGGATAGATAAACTCACTGAGCTTTATTGTGAGATGATGGAACAATCTCGTAATCGGCACCAGGGTGGAGTGAACTCTTGTAATTAAACTTGTAATTTATCTACATTTGCTAGCAGCCTGCTGCTAGTTCAGCTGTATTCATATTTGCATGGTGATTCCAGTGTTTGTCTTATTAAATGCTGAAGTTGTAATCACTGTTGGGCTTTAAAAGCAAAGGCAAAAATCAATATGTTGAATCATGTTAATGTTGAGAGGTAATTGTTAGCTTAGCTTTTTCCTAACAATGATTGTAGTCATAAAATAATGTCTGTGGATGTTTAACAGATCACAGCAGACAAAGCTGTGTGCAGAAATAGCTCGTTGCGTGACAAATGACGGTGCGGTCAGTTGTCTACTGTACATAGCTGCCTAGAAAATCTTCTCCTGCAGACACTTTGACTCCACAGTGTCTGGAAAAACTGCACAGATGACTTTCTCTGCGTCTTCAGAGACTTCTCAGTTTGCCCGATCAGCCACTGTATCCTCCTCCTTTTGGGGGAGAATCAAGTGAAGGTGTTTGGACTATCAAGAGTGTCCTGACAAGGGAGCCTTGGGATCAACTGGGGACACACCTGGTCACTTTTACAGCGCTGGCTCACACTGGCTGCATTGTTTCCAGGAAGTATTCTGCAGAGACACGATGCATTCCTCTGGGGTTTACGATGCTGTTAGCATCCTGGTGCTCTCACCCCCACACCCCCCAACACCCCCACACATTCACCCCAGCAGCAGCGGGTCGCCCAAAACAACTAGAGTCTGCAACAAAAGAGATAAAGAGAACTTATGCAGCTGGAGAGCATTCCCTGCGCTCAGCACAGAGAGACAAAAGTAAGCGAAAAGCATGTTTGACTTAGCCTGTCTGCTCGGGCTGGCTTGTTGGACGACCCACAAAGACCTCCACAGGAAGAGCCTGGAGGCAGGAGGAACCTCCTGCTCCTACTTACGAGGAGACAAACGCTCAAAGGATGAAAGTCGACTCTGTTGATGTGGTCAAAAGGATTAGGGACTACTTCTTCTGTGATTGTACGGAGCTCTCATTTGCTGGTCTTACCTTAAATGATAGCCCGTCGGGTTGTGGAGGGACTCTTAGTGGTCTAACAGTCAGAACACGTCCAGCAACCATCGAACAGATGTGGCTTTTATATGTGTTGATAGAAAAACTAGAGAAAAAAGTCTGTTAAACTAAAGATTTAGAGCGTGATTTGTTGTGGTTTCATACAAAATAAGCAAATTTCACGACTCTCTGCTTCCAATGTCTCTTCTGTACAATATTCCAGAGATCGGTGGTTGTAATGATATTTCCATTCTGTGGTGTTTTTCTGTTTGTGCTGGTATCTGTTTGTTTTTTTGTACCGTTCTTCTTAGGAATGTTGCCGGGTCTGTCTTTCATTAGCCAGACTGCGTCAAGAGAATGTGACCCATAAGTAAGGAGGGCTAAGGGGGTAGGATCTCACAGGCTATTGGAATACTCTCATGAATCTAATGGGGGGGGGGCATACATCACTGTTCATTAGTGCTTCTCTGATCCCAACTGTCCTTCTCTGGCGTTTTGACTGAGGTCAGCAGGACTGGGTGGCGGAAGGAGCTTCTTTAAAGAGCTGCTTGTTAGCGTGTTAATGTCTCCACATGGCTGATTGGCTTATACCTGGGATGGTAATCTTTTAATGTCACTAATTTGTCAGCTCTATTTTTCTGTGGTAGCACAAAGTTTCCACACACAGACCCCCTCACAGCAAACAGGGATTTTGTGCCCAGTGTTTTGGGAACCCTGCTGCGTGGATCAAGGCGGGATAAGTGGTTAAGGTATGAGGGAGGCCTCATAGGCCCGGTTGTGCCTGGATGGTTTAGCTATAATCCGATTGAGCACTCCGGGAAGACTTGACGTGGGCGGCATCGGGTCCTCGCAGCCAGACAACCAATGCGCTCGCACCTGCCACTCCATTTCCTCTCCGTGTTCCGGCTGATTACTGATTATGAATTCTAATTATATCTGATTCACCGTCGAGCAGGATTTGTAGAAATACAGACTATTAGCTGGTTTTGTTTTGGCTCATTTCATCGCCTCTTGTGGGAGCTGCAGCTCTCGAGCTGGATGCGAGCTTTGCCAGCTCGATATCACCAACATGGCTCGCTTCCCTCCCCCCAAGCCCTCCCCCCCCCAACAACACCTGCAAATGTTTACAGCAGGTCGGCCTGGAGGTCAATGGGATTGTGTAACAGTGAAAGGTTGGAAGGAGACGCTTCCCGTTGATGATGGGCTTTTGTCGAACAAAGTTGGGGAACATCCAGGAGCTGCATCGTATGTCAGGAAACAGATGAAGAGAGTAAGGCTTTGGTTCTACTCTCAACACACTTGGAAGGTCTTACGCTCTATTAATCAGACAGGAGACAAAATTGATGCCGGTTGTCGGAGAAACATCTTTATCGTTGAGGTGAAGCCGGTCTCCTTTAAAGGCTCACGTTTTGAAACGAAACGCATGGCGAGGCTAAAAGACGTTCTGAAGACTCTTGACTTTTGTCATCAACGGAGGAGAAGCCATACCGCCATTCATGGTTTGCTCCTTCGTGCTGCACATGTCTAACCAAAAGCGTGAATCTTCGTTGGGGTTGATGAAGTTTAACCAATCAAATGTCCAGAATACACCAGCCGGATCCCCAAACGAAGGGACGGGCGAGAAACCGGCGGCGGAAAATGTGAGTGGCAGAAGCAATCCTCTAAAGCAATCTATAGCAGCCTACCCAACCTTGAAGGAGCTTACAATAGCCTGAGCCGTTTCCTCTGCATTAGCAGTCTTGTGTGGGATGCTGTATAATCTACCTGCCAGATTAAGATGACATGGTCATTGTCTAGAAGAGAGAATTGAATTATGGTGTGTGAAGGGGGTTTAAATGAGATTAGAAGCAAAAAAAAACAACAACTCACACAGCTTGCGTGAGATGTGCAAAGTCAGGCGCTCGGCAAAACGCAGACACACACTTACCGATGCAGTGTAAGCTATTTTATACACACATATAAAAGATGAATATAATTAAGGCATGTTAAAATGCACACTTGCACACGTTTGCCCATTCCTCCTCCTTCTGCTGCATCTTTCAGAGCACAGGTGATGATTTTGTCGTTATTTCCATGGTGACGGTGCATCTCCAACGTTGTTTACCGCGACGACTTGCTGGAGTTTCCCCGAACTCGAGTATATGGGCTAATCCCCAGGATGTGTGTGATTATCTTAACTACTCTGCAACATATTTAGCACACGTATCTGCTGTGTTTAAGCGCAGCTAATCTCCTAACATCCCCAAACTGCTGCCTTCGAATGATCCTCCCCCTCCATGTTTAAATTTGATATCCTTCCATGATTTCCCTCCAGCGCCTTGTGTGTGTGTGTGTGTGTGTGTGTTACCTTTTGGGCTACCTTTTCCTGAATGTGTTGGATGCTGTTATCTGGGTAGAATTTGTAGAGGTCTCCCCTACGGGACAAGAACATGTTTTTGAGATTCTACAACACTGGCTGGTGATTTATTTTTTATCATCATTGATCACCGGCTGATGCACAAATGCTTTATAACTGAGAACCTACACGGACAGCTTTATAACAGCAGCAATGCTATCAACTAATCACATTTGCAGTATTGTGCTCAGTCGGATACGATATGGTCTCATCCCTCAGAAGTTTGTTACGCCACCCGGATGCAACGCATGTGTCTCTGAGCCTTTACATCAGTCGAGGGTAGATGGATTAGAATTAGCAGATGGACTGTATTTGCATTAGCCACCCGGGCGCTAACGCAGATGGAGCTAATCTGGCGCACGGGGCTGAGACCAGGTTGCTGCTCACTGGGGTAGAGCCAGGCCAGGACACCCTGTCTGGGGCTCTACAGCAGGAGGTCCTGGGTTTGTGTGTGTGTGTGTGTGTGTGTGGGGGGGGGACGAGTCCGGTCCGTCCGCCTGTCTGAATAATGCTAAGGAGATCAATGTGGAAGGGATGAGTGAAAACTTTAGTGCTGGGATCAAAATGCGGAGGCAGGAAAGGGAATATGGCAGAAACATTGAAGAAGCAGAGGAGTGGGATGGTTATACAAGGGGGGCTCGCAAACTAAAAGGCCTTGCGAGTGTTTTGGATTCAATTAGCCCTCCTCCTGATGTATTCATGCTGGCTCATTTCCCTTTGTTCTCTTGCTCGGATATCTCGGTCCTGAGCTCCCTGCGGGGGTTTTGGTTGCTGAATTTCGGTAGGCGAGGTTGGTGTTTGTGTCCACCCACCGTCACGTCCTGCTTTCTGCCTTTTCTGCACAGGGTGTACTTTTTAAAAAACCGTTACAGACGCACTATTCAGATGTAACTCATCTCGTGGATGCTGCCCTGGGTTCAATGCCCAGTATCTGCAGCCCTGTGGGGGCCAGTGTTGACTGTAGGCCGGTTCCAAGCCTGGATGAATGCAGAAGGTTGCGGCAGGAAGGGCATTCAGCATAAAAAACTTTGCCAAACAAATATATGAGCTTTCATCTAAAATGGAAAAAGGATGAGACGCGTTGGCGACCCCTAACGGGACAAGAAGAACGGTCGGACAGACAATTCAGGCTGCAAACGACTACTTCCTGTTTGAAGATACTAACGTAGCCTGGATGACTTTATGTTCAAGTTAGCATGACAGTATCTTTAATTTTAGATCAGCGCTGCCTATTATTGCAGATATGCTTTTCATGATGTCTGAATTTGTTGTCAATTTCGTGCTTTTAGTCTCCAATGCTAATGCTAATTTGTCTCCCTGCAGCGCTCTGAAACCTGCCCTTTAAAAAAAAGATTTAAAAAAAAAACTCCTGTAAATATCGTCTAAATGTTAACGCGAGTCTGGGAGAGGTCAGGAGAACAGGACTGCTGTGATTACTGCTCATGAGGATCCACGCAAATCGATGCGAATGAGGTTTCCTAGCAGACGAGAGCATGATGTTGTCATCATGTTGGTGCCACCGGCGGCCACATG
The DNA here is from genome assembly GCF_040054535.1 of Antennarius striatus. Classification (NCBI taxonomy): domain Eukaryota; kingdom Metazoa; phylum Chordata; class Actinopteri; order Lophiiformes; family Antennariidae; genus Antennarius; species Antennarius striatus. The sequence continues at coordinate 26,593,004 of NC_090778.1, read as the reverse complement.
TGAAATAAGTGGCGATCATTTCCTGCCAAAAAAGCGTCCAGTCAGCTCTGGAGTTGAGAATAAATAAGCGATAACAACTTGGCTGGAGCCGGCAGCTCCGCTTTGCAGTGAAACTGAGATGCTGACGGAGTCTTGGTGGTAGTTTTAGTAGTGGTTTGAAAGCCGGGTAGTGGTGGAACAAAAAAAGGGAGATGGGGGGGATGAAACCCACCCGTCCCCAGAGTTTTGTAGATTTAGTTCAGGCTTCTATTCTAGGAGGAATGTTTTTTTTCTTGTTTTTTTTTTCCGAGTAGCAGAAGAAACAGCTTTTTTTTATTGCACCCATTACATGTCATCAGTCCAAACTCATCATGTCCTGGATATTGAGCCGGAGGAAGATGCTGAGCTTGGATTTCACTCCGCTCCCCTTCCCCTCCTCCTTTCCATCCCTCGTTCCCCCCCTCGCCTCGCCTCTTTATCTCGGTCCGATCTGTTATCCCCACCTCCCTTTATCCGTATCTGTGCCCACTTTTATTACTTTTCTTAGCTTACTTTTTATTCCTCTCACTTTATTACTCCTCTCTCTCCCCCCTTGAAGCATCTACTGGATCTTCTGCTGTGGATTGACTTTGAATTGGCTGCCAATAGAAAGATGACGACGGCTTGCCGTTGCAGGGCCATCCTCGGCATGGGGGGGGGCCTTCACATATACGTTGATGACGACTCATTTTCCTTAACAGTTTTCTCTCTCTGAGATCGTACAGCCCACGTCCGCATCTACTAGAGCTAAGACCAGGCCTAAAAATTCTAGCCTGACCCGAGCCTTATTAAAGCCTGACCCGGCCCGAACATAAATGCTGACATTTTGAGCCCGACCTAGTCCAAATTTCGGTAATTGAATAGCAATTACCATAAAGCGCCTTCTCTGTTTTACCTAAATTATTTATTTTATGAGGTATTCCTTTGTTCAAAATCCATAGATCGCCATAGCCCGAGTCCAACCCGAACGTAATTATTGACATTTTGAGCCCAACCCGGCCCGAATTTACTCGAGTTTGGGATTAAGATTTTACCTCTAGTCCCGAGCCTTGAGGTAAGATCTTAAACCCGAGCCCGGGTCCAAAAAATCTCCAGCCCGGGCTTAAGATCGTACCTCTAGCGTCTACATCACGGATGCACGGCTAGCTTATATTTGCTCTACAAGTAGTTTGGAGTCCAGCAAACCTGCTTATAATAGCAGCCCCCCCACCACCACCACCACCACTAAGTCTGCCATGTGCTAAGATGCTGACTAAGCCAGAGACCCCCCGTCTGGTAACTGCATTGGCTAAGTCGCACCAAGAATGCTATCTCCCCACGACAGGTGGTCACGAGATGCCGCGTGATAAAACGCCGCATAAAATTACCGGGGAGTGGCAGGGTGGCAGTTTTGCTGAAAATGAAGTTTCAAGGCGGGGGAAGGCAATGAGCGACGGGTGGAGGGGGCTTAACCGGGGCGGGGGCTTTGAATGGTGGGACCCTGAATGCGTCGTGGGCAGGGCCAACACGGGGTTAACACGCGCTACTCTCATACATACCTGACCCTCTGGCGGCTGCGATTGCCACTCACCATGTTGTCAATCCATTCCTCGCCCCCCTCCCATCTGTCTGCACGTGTGTGTGTGTGTGCGTGGAACACGCGTGTGCGTGCACATCACAGGGGGAGGGAAAAAAAAAAAAAAAGAGTGGGCTGGGGGGGGCAGTTCTATTAGATTTGGCAGAGGCAGCACAATTTGTCTGACATGTTGAGGGAGAAGATTAGAAGTGGGGGGGGGAAACAAAATGTATTCAGCATTACACTCTCATCTCGCAGCTGGAGCAATTGATTTTTTTTTTATTTTTTATTTTTTTAAGTACACATCGGAGAGCGTGGACCGCCGATAGCTGAGAGGGAGGCGTGGAGAAGCGCCATTATCAGGCCAGAGACGCCGATTCACACGTGTAATAAAAAAAATAAATAAAAAAAATCAGAATGAAAAGCGGATAAACAGACATAATCTGTTTCTGCGGACGGAAGCGTGTCTAAAGTCGTCCGGGGGAGGGGAGACGCCGTGTATGAGTTCCCCCCGCCGCTCGGGTTCATTGTCCTTAACGACGCGGCTCGGCCTAAGCTCGCCCTCCGGGTCAGATTACTCACGAAACGCCTCGTAGCTTTCCCAGGATTCCCCGAGTCTGAGCTTATCATTCTCGCACACATTCAGCCGCTCCACTGGAAAGCGTTGGCGCTCGCCTTTTAGCGCCGGCCCCCAATATTCCTAGTCGAACAACAAACAAACAAATGAGGAGAACGGCGTACCCATCGAACACGTGTCGCGCCTCCGAACACGGGTCACGCCCCCTGACCCGTCAGGACAAAAGGGGAGTGCGGCAGAAACGGATTGAGATATTTGAGTAGATATTAACGCCCTCGCCGCTCCGCCCGCCGTTGATGAGGACGAGTTTGAAGTGAGAACACCAATCAGTGTCAGCCGGTTTTTAACGCCGTCCTTTTGGCGATGAATGGTTTCTTAACGGTTAGTCGGGAACGCACGCGGTCTCATCCCAAATGATTAGTGACGCTCGACTGCGTTAGGAGAGGGAGCATCAATCAAGCCTGAGAGAAAGGATGGCTAATGACACACGTGTCTGAGAGGGAAGCCAGGTGGCGGCGGCGGCGGCGAATGGATTGCCAACTGTAACCCGTTAATGCGCGAAGATGTATTTTTCGTCCTCGTTGTTTGTCCTGACGGACGTCGATGCTGCTGCCACCCCACCGCCGCCTGATGATCCGACATTACCCTATGCTAATGCTAATGCTAATGCTGCCACACGTTTGGACTTTAGCCTCCAAGTGGAACCCAAAACAGAACCGACGTAGTTCTGCAGCCACGGTTGACTCGTTTTACCACGCCCCTTCTGATCGGCGTGTCGAGCTTCTCTGACGTCAGCGCGTGGCACGGCGTGAACCGTGAAGCCCCTGTGCATCATGGGAGCGTAGGAAGAGAAGAAACTCTCCCTTTGATCACTGAAGGCAGCCCCCGTTGCGCTGCGCCAGAGTGTGGGAACACTTTCACATAGTGTTTACCTTGATGGGGAACGGAACCCGACGCGTCGGAGCAACGTGACCCTCCTGGGGTTTAGAGCAAAGCGCCTGCGTTAGCAAACAGATGCATGAATGGCGTTCTTCAGCGCTCGCACACCCGACTAGCGTGGGCGTATAATTCCTGCATCCCCCAGAGCGTCCCGAGGCTTCGGGTGAACATTCCGGAAATACCATCGCGGCGATCCGTCTTTGGCCGAGCGAGCCCAGGCTTCCCGCTCCTCATGTACTTTGGGTCATGTGACGTGTGGATCGTTCCCATATGGAGCGATCAGCTGGCGCTTTGCGTTGGGTTTAGTCTGTCGCTCCATGTGCTCCACTTTCAGGTGTTTAAAGGTCAAAGTTCATCTCTTTTGATGAATGCAGATGGAACAATCTCAGATTTTGAAGCCGATCCAACGATTTTAGTTGTTTTCGTCCATTACGTGTCGACACGTGACAGATGAGCGTGAAACGGAGAGGAAAGGAAGGGCGAGACGCGCGCCAAGAAAGAATCCATTTTACCTCATTTACTTATTCCTTTTTGCAACCGCTGCCAAGGGGGGTGATGTGATTGGTTTGTTTTGTCCGTCTGACTTTTAGCGGGATGATACCAAAAGCTAATGGATGGATTTTGAGAACTTTCCCCCCACAGATGGAGGCTGGCACACTTTGTTGGCCTTGAATAGCAGCTAAGGAAAGGTAGATAAAGATTTTTTTAAAAACATCAACAGGCGATGGGCTAACGTGTCTCCCAGCTACATGTCACACTTTATATTGGTAGGAATCGTAGCATGGTGATTCCCTAATGCTAACTCAATTATATTCCTTCCCTCGTCGGAGGCCGGAGCCTCACCTCATCTCAGACGGCCATGAACCATAACTGATATAATCACAGGAGTCCCCGTGTGGGCGTGTTGCCGCCACATTATCAGATGCACTAAATCAGTTTATGGATTAATCAAATTTACCTTCCACCTCTTTAAATAGCAACCTCCCTCCCTGCCACCGCACGCCGTCCCTCATGCGGTGGAATTAACCCATTTCCAGAGCGTTCAGGTGTGTCTCTGCCCCCCTCTAGGGTAATAAGAACGTGATGCCGTCATGTACTCTCAGGACAAATTAATTCAATCAGTTCCACGGCGTGATGTCACATGTGAACCCGCGCTGGTTCCGTTAGCCGTTAGCCGTTGGCCGTGCGGGGATGAGCTCACGACGCATTTGAATGCGACGGGAGTTACAGTGATCACTCGCGTATTCGCGGCTTCATGCCGTCAGCCAATAGAATGTGCGTGCAGCATCATGTGACTACCTACTAAAAATCCGCGATGAGTTGAAGCCGCGCGTGTTGATGCACGAATGCTCGAGGGATTACTGTACCATAAATAATAAAATAAAGTTTGTCACTATATCACAGAAATATATACCTGTTTGTTTGTGTGCGTCTGTCTTGGGCCAACGTCTCATCTTTTTGACGTTTAAACATAAAAGCACGAACGGAATTTAAACAGAAGTCGCATAACCAGCGGCCTAATTAAGTGTTTCTGTCACGCATCACGAAGGAAACGGTGGCTTGGTGGGGATTTGGTTTTGACAGGCTCTTCCTGCTGCGGCGCCGTCCTCCTGCTCTTCTGTAAATACCATTGAGATGAATTAGTGTCAGTGATGAAAACAGGCCCGCCGCACAGAAGACACCATAAGTGACTGTAATTGTCTTTCTCAGATTACATTTCCAACCTTTGCACCTTCATCCCCTTCCTCCACTTAGCGGGCGTCGGTCCTGTGAAGTGTGGCTGGCTTTTAAGTGACAGGTTGTGTTATTCTGATGTTCCTCTGTGGAACTTAAGAGGCACTTTCTCTTCCATCCCTGTGACTGGTTGTCACACTCCGGTGCCGCCGATGCAAAGACTCGACTCGCCGTCGGCGCAGCAGAGTGGACGAATATGACAAACAACTTTTGGTGCTTTTTTTTTTTTTTTTTTTTCCCCGCCCCTTCCTCTTCCGTTGGAATTCCAATTCTTTGTAGCCGACTTCACGCGGAACAGTATGTTCACGCCACGCGTCCTCGGCGGGATGCATGCGCGGCGTTCACGGTAAGCTACGTGCGATGCGGCGTAATTCTTGAGGAAAACAAAGCTGGAGGAATGCTGGTGAAGACAAAATGATGGAAACAATAAGGCGGAGAGATGTAAGGGTGGGTGGAAACGATAAAGCCAGGGTGAGGCAGGCGGAGGTGGGGGGGTGGGGGGGTGAGAGATGAATAGCAGGTTTGATAGGAGGAATGAAAAAAAGCCAAGGTGGGTGTTTGCGGCGCGGCGTGGCGCAGCTCGGCGTCCGGGTCATACATCACGCTAATACAGCGGGAGGACATAGCCTAGCGCAGCGCTATGCAGAGCAGGTGGAGAATAATGTGCTGCGCTTGCACCCGCTCAATCTGATTGAAACAGGGGCGGCATTTACTCACCCCCCACGTGCACACTTTATAAATCTACCCCTGCCCTGGATATTCTCCTGGAATCGTACCCGGAAAACAGAACGCGGACACACGTGTTCTCCATCATGTGAGGGGGGAGGGGCTGTCGGGTGTCAACTTGGTTGCGCATAAACTCTTCTATGGTAATGACATTGGAGTTTATTACCAGTGGAGTCCAAACAAAATGTAAGGCATAGAACGGGGGTGTCAAACTCATTTTCACCGAGGGCCACATTAGCATAATGGCTGTAATCAAAGGGCCAGATGTCATTAATAAATGTAACTAAATGCAACAAAATGTTGTTTAACAACTCCTTAATGTTAAATAACTGAATTTATTACTTATTCAAGTTACAAACACTACAGTTGTGCAGAAAAATATGTTTGTTGCTCTGTTCTAACATAAATCCTTTTAATTTGTCAGATTATTAAACCCACAGAAGTCCATCAATCAAGGATCAAACTATCCAAGTTAATAAAGAAAAAAACAACATCAAATCCAATTTAGGACATTAACTTTGTTCATAATGTTTTTATAAATGTTAAAATGGGCTTAATTACTGCATCGTGGGAAATGTAGTTTTTGGTAGAGGCACACTTTTGACCTATTTATTTTAGACACTCTGTTTTTGCTCTTGCAGGCCACATAAAGTGATGTAGCGGGCCACATTTGGCCCCCGGGCCTTGAGTTTGACACAAGTGGCATAGAAGAACTTGGAAGCTTTGAAACCAGTTGTTCTTGCAGGTGATGCTGGATGAATGAAATAATCTTATGTTCTCTCTACCTGCCTTTGATCACCGGAGAGAGATTCAAAGCAACGTTAACTAGAGCTCAGAGCGTTCCTGTCGCGCCACTGACATTTACATCCTCCAGCTAGGTCTCTCTTTTTTTTTTTTTGGCTTTGACAATTAGCTCCATCACTGGAGCTGGAGTGCTGCTGGAGAAAGCATGACAACATCACCTGTTGAAGGTTACCATTATAGCTACGTGCTATCACCGGGTAGGCTTGTCATACGGTCTCCTAAGATCAGCTGCCAATCACGCCTAGCAACACGCCCGACGTCCTGCAGCGTTCACACGATGAGTACTGCATCGTGAAACCTGTGCGTGCGACTAATTGCCGGGAGGGTTTCTGAAGAACCTACTTACCCCATCGTTAGCATGAAGACTTAGCTGCTTTGTCACCCCCTCAACTCCTTCAGGGACCTCTGGTGCTTAGCCTGGACCGTTAGCTCTTGCATAATCTGACCTTTAGATTAATTAGGGTTTAAGGCCAGCCAGAGAATCGCACCTTCAAAAACAGATACTGAGGTGATGATGAAGGGCATTTAGCTGCCCCCCCCCATCCAATTGGCTGAACTCCCTCACCTCCTGAGCCAGTTGGATAGAGACATCAATGATGGTACCCCTTCGTCAGATGTGGGTGGGCTATTGAGGACCTCAAGGTGTATCTTGGAAAAAAGAATTGGATATCCTCCATTAATAAGGATCTGCTCACCAGGGAGTTAAAAAATGGATGGAGGTTGTCTTTGAAAGGTGTGCCTGGAGGTTTGGAGGGGTGTGGGGGTTGGGATTTGATAGGTTGAGGCATGGAGGAGGATCTGACTGTTCAGTGGGATGCTATTTTCATTATTGTTCTGTTCTTTCTCTTGAGCTGTATTCATTAGAGTTCAAGGGGGTTGGTGTGCATCAACTTTCACATGGGTTGAAATTGGGGTTTCATGGGGTAGAAGAGGGGGCCCCCTCAGGCGGTGCACTGGTCCTTTGGTGCGTTGTGGTATTTGACAGGGCAGCTGTAATTGCTCCTCGGAGACCCGGGAAGAGTCAGCATCATCAAAACCAGCTCTTCTGAAAGGGATTCGCTCCCAGAAGGAAGGAAATGCTGCGTGGAAGGAGGTAGACCTTAAGAGGGGATGGCAGGGAAAGACGTTTATTCATTTTGTGTTAATAACTCTTATATTTGAGCAGAAATTACCTCAGATGTTTTTCCTCAGGTTCTGTAGGATGTTGAAATCCCTTGTCCCTGAAGTGCCTCATCTCTTTCCTCACAGCGGTCCTGACTGCTGTTTTCCATTCTCAAATTCATTTACTTTACATTTGTGTGAGAGACTGCGCATCGAAAAACACGAGAGAGGAAGGCCAAGGCTCGGCATTACCCCAGGGCCGGCACCGAAGTGTCTTTTCATCACGAGGCAGGAAGTTCAAGGGTTCCTCCAGTTCTCGACTCGGTTGAAAAGCCAAGGGTTTCTGGCGACTCAGAGTAATGGCCATGTCCTTTGCTGTGTTGGGTCACGAGTGTGTCACGGAGGCACCAGGGAGTTTTGGACTGTTCTGTTTGAGGATAATGGTTTGTAATAACCATATTCACATCTGCTGCTAGGAGATAGTGGCTGTGGTGCAGTGCTTTGGCTGAGCTCTTCACTGTGTGGTATGTCTGCAGGCTGTGATGGATACACTTCCGTAATTGACCGGAGTGTCAGGAACTCGCTTTTGTTTGTCGAGATTCAGTCTATGTTGGTTTACGGCTGAAGGGCAGAGACAGCTGCAGAAACTGTGTGGCAGCATCTGCTGTTCTATAATGGTTCGTGTGTGTGTGCGCGTGCGTGTGTGTGTGTGTGTGTGTGTGTGTGTGTGTGTGTGTGTGTGTGTGTGTGTGTGTGTGTCAGGCGGGATTGTGAGAGAAAGGGTCACATGGGTCAACCCCGCAGTGATGGGTGTGTTTTTGATGGGTGACCTCCATTCTTCACCCCTTCACCTGCCGCCTCTCTGTTCCATACTTCACTCCGGAAGACGATGCATCACCATACTCCCAGAGAGAAGAAGCCATGATGCTTTAATCGCATTAATTGGCAATTAATCCACCGCCTCCGCCCCGTCTAGCACTGATATATTTGCATTATTAAGACCAGCCCTTCATGCCTGATTGCCTTTCCATAAACAATAACCACCATCCCCTGGGGTGGGACCCGGTTGTTGACCCGTGGTGAACTCCTGACCAGAGCTGCCACGTCCTCCAGACTCGCTGCGGTGACATTCCGGATTGCGACCGACACACGGCGAGAGCGACAGACTGACAGTTTGACCCAGACTCACCGGAATGCAAATAGAGGGATCTATAGAGATTATACCGCCTGCTTTTCAAGTAGCCTCAACCCTTCGATGCGCGAGTCCGCCAGGGAGGCCTGGTCAAAGAGATAGGTGCCTTTTCTCTCTTTTCAAGTCGCAAAATGTAGTTTCACTGGAACCGATTGGTCGCAAGCAAATTATTTTCTTTCTCTTTTTGTAGTTTTTTTTTTTTTAGCCTTCCCCCTCAAACGGAGTGTGATAATGAAAAGATATACTTCCGGCTTAGTCTTATCCTCTTTTTGGTGTGTATGCAGTCCTCAACCGGCAGCCTCTTCACTACCTTTGCCCCGTATCTTTTCATCCTCCCTCACCCGCTCTCTCTCCTCCCCTCCCTCAACCATACAGTAGGCACATTGTGATGGTTTTAATGGAAATTATTCAGACACGGAAAGAAATGAAAAGTCCAGAGTTCACTACCTCGTCCTCAAACCATGTCTGTTGGAGACAGCGAAAGCACAGTCGCAACTGGGCCATTCCTTAATTTGCTGAAAGGCCATTTGTTATTTAAGCGCTGTAAGCACTGCTTTTCTTTTTCCTTTAGGACTGCAGCTCTTTCTTCTCCTCTAACAATGAGAGCCAGTGCTCGAAGTTCATGCAACTTATTCCACACTTGAGTTTATTCAGAGCCTCATTCTGACTTTGGTTTGTTGGGGTCTTTATTTGTTCTTTGAAAAATCTATTTGCGGTGCCGCAGCGTGGCCACATTAAAGAAAAAAAGAACCACATCAGCTAAATCTAATTATTCAGCCGGGCAGATCAGAATGCCTCAGGGCTGCCTGACATTTTATCATAGGGTGCTTTGATTGTTTACTTCAGCTTCACTTTTTGTTCTTTGAGCGACCTTGAAAGCCCACTAGAAGGGACACGTCACCCCGAAATAGGGCATACATATCCTTCTTGCCATTTATCGATCCACGCTGGTTTGACTTGCACCGTTTTGCAGACATCAGCTGCTTTCCTCAAATTCACTCCCAAGAAATCAGGACCCGGTTTCTCAAGCTTGTTGCACGTAGTTTCACGCTGGAACTATTTTCTTAGCGTATCACCACGCAAAAGCAAGTGCACCACCTTGTGAAGGACGAGTTGCGCCTGATAGCGAGAAGTAAACATTAATGACTTTGACTTTGACCTAGACTGATGTGGATTGTGTTAGCATAGTCAGTTAGCCTCTCCTTTATGAGTTGATGTTCACTTCCTTCTTTGTGGTGGTACAGAAAATAGCTCCAACATGGGATTTCTCTATAAGCCCCCTGTTTCCCTCTCCGAGCCACAAGACTGCAAATAGAGGAGGGGGATTTCACGTCCTTTCTCCTTCACTTATCTCTTTTGTTTGTCCTGATTTCCATAGATGAGCAGCAGCCCTCCATTCTCTTCTGGAGCGAAACTAAGTGCTGCCGCTACTCCGACCTGCCAGCTCCAAATTGGCAGCCTGACCTTCTATTTCTTCCTCGGGGCGTCTCCACAAAGCCATACCTCTAATATGTGGGGGAAATGCAATTAAGAGGTGACATAAACACTGAGGACCCGTTGTAGCTGTGCTCGTGGTGACGGAGGGGGTGAGGCAGCTGCCATTGTGATACGCATGCATAGATACTGGTCTATTAATTGGACTTCACGCGTTGCAGGCTGACACCGGGGTGAACCGAACGGAAGGGGAACGGCGGCCGTGACTGGGATTCGCCCAAACGAGATTTGACAGGGGAGTGTTGTCGAACTTTGACCTGTCTGGTGGATGCATTAAGTGCAGCTGCTCTCTGACCCTTGTTTTAATTTGTTGTAGGCTATTATTGAGACCTATTTTTTTGCCACTCCTGACAGGGAGAATATGCAAAATCAGGAGGCAAAGTTTAAGACGGAATTGATGAAATCCGTGTAACCGACAGAGGTCAATTTTTTTTAAGGGCTTCTGCAATCTGCTCTTGTGGGGGAAAAAAAAGTGTTGATTAGTTTAAATTTAGTGAAGGAATACCAGTCAAGTAGAAAATCTAATGTGTCACCAGTGTTTCATGTTGAACGCTTTAATAAGCATTGATAAAAGAATCCATGTCCCTCTGATTGAACTTAATGACTTGAGAATATCAACAAATTATAACTCAATTACACTCCATAAAAACACAATATGTCTGGTGTAATGTGCTATGACAATACCTCACACCTTTTATTTTCAGTAGATAAGGCCCATTAAAACGGGGGCCCAGGGAGAGCAGGCTTTTAATTGCCGGCTAAGGTGGGTGACATTTGGAGTAGAACATCGAAAGTCCAAAAGGTGTTGCGAGGGAGCGAGTGATTGCTCCGCTCTCTGCAGGCGATGAGTTTAATAAGACATTTGGCGATGGAAGGCGAGCTTTCGGTCTACAGGTCAAGATGTTCCCGTCGTAGATTGTCTGAGATGCATTATGTTTGGCTCGAAGTTTTACGGTTTGACTTGGCTGAGGGAAATTCGCCACATTTGAAAGTTGCGGTGGAAGGAAACTCATGTAAAACCTCACAGTTAGATCATTTGAACAACGTCGCAATCGTACATTTATCTTTGTCTGTATAACTTATCCAAATGCATCTGCTATGCCAGACATTTTCATACGGCCTCCTCTCGAAAGGATCAAGAGTGATCTATCTGCCGGGTTTGCCTTGTAAACATTCCGCCTCGCCGCCCGGTCTGAGCTCACCATGTTTGTACAGTAGATGAGTGGTTCCCCGGTCCTCTCCTCGGGGTTGTTTAGCTCTCAGACCCCTCACAGACGAAAGGGAACTCCCTGGGGGTGGGGGACGTGAGGCACTGCAGGTTGAATGACGTTCTCTCTGGCCACTCCAAAGCACTCCACATCTCAACAGCCTCCAGGGGAAGAAGGAAAAGCTGGAGAGTGGGGATGCTTAATCCAGCAATGCTTTTTCTACCCTGTAGAGAAAATACAAGCATCATCGGCCGGGAGGAAAACCAATGCCTGCTGATGTTGGGGAGTTGAGTGGTACGATGTTGTCTTAATACCACAGCTTGGCAAACGGTGCAGAGGATGGACTAAATAATTAGTTTGGAAACTTATTTTTTCATCACAGAGTAGCAGCTTGGATAAAAGAGACAGTAAGCAAAATAAACTGAACCGTGTGCTGGCATATTAAGACTAATATGAGCTCACATCTGCAGGTAAACACAGCGTGAAAACAAGGCTGACCCGATTGCACTGAGGCCCCCGGGCTCATCTTTTGTAATTACCTCAGCGAGGTTGATGTAATACACTTCAATATCTGTATTGTAGTTAAGTAATAGAACATCGCTCACACTGGCTCCACCTAATGATAAGTTATGAGTGTGAATCCTCAGTAAATGGTGCAGAGGTTGTGTGTGTGTGTAAGTTATGGCAGGGTCTCAAACAGGGGTTAGTGGCTCAGTAAATGATGGTGGTGGGGTTGGCTACACCGACCGTGGTCATAACTCCCTGGGTAGCCTGATAGGTAATTCATACACCTTCACTTTATAGAGGGGGGGGTGAGGGGTGGGGGTCAGCGCTTTTTTTGCGCCATTCATCACGCCACGTCTACTCCTTAAGCCCTCATCGCATCCGTGGTGCGCTTTAAAGGGTCGAGAGGTGCACTATGGGAAGAAGAAGCCTTCAGTATTTAGCTTCACCAGGTGGAACCGTTCCTCTTGTTAGTCAAACTGCATCCTGGAGGCGTTACAAATGGCGATGCCAATGTGGAGACACAAGTCCGGACAGTGTTCTAATTCCAATTTGCAAGTTTGCTGATCACCGTTTGCAAAGCAGCGTTTTGGACGTGCACCTTGCTCGGGGTAATCATTAGCATGGAGGGGGGGAGAGAATTAAGTATTCCGCTCAGCTGAGGCGCTGACACGGAGGCGTCCCTGGCTTCTGCTTCCATTAGCGTCCAGGCCCGCGGCTGCACAGCCGACACTTCAATGAGCGCTTTCTCTACGCTTGGCTATTCCTCTGCTGCAGCTGCTGCCCTTCTCACTCTGGGGTAGAAATACCACTCTGGAGGGCATCCGCGGTATTCCCGTGCTCTTCCACCCCTATGTCGTTTCCTCTTTACTCCACTCGCAAATTTTACAACCAGTATTCCGATCGCCCCGTGACGCCCATCGCTGGACTCCCCCCCGTGCGTCTTTATGTGTGTTTGTATGTGCTGCCATATTGATTGCGGTTGTGTTCCTGCTGTTACCACTGCAGTGTAGAGGGTGGGGTGGAGGGAGGTGGTTCACGGGAGTGATGCAAAAAAAAACAACCCGACAACAACCACAAAGAGCCCTTTTCTTTGGAGTCGTCTCTCAATTAAAAATGTTTGAGTCATTAAGATATGATGGATGCCAAATCGGCTTTAAAGACAATAGCCTTGTTGTCTTCGCTGAGGGAACATTGATATAAAGAGAACAAGGAGTCTCAGCGAGTCTTTACATTAACAAGGAGTCGGTAACCTTCAGCTGAGGATGCAACTCTTTATCTGCGCCGCTCCTTTACTGTACAGCTCAGTGGGTGTGGATTGGACTCCCATGATGGATTGCACCAGTCGCCCCCCCTTTGGTTCACACATGTGGATAAATGGCTGCATTGTGCGCATGTTCCTTCCTTCCTTTCCTGAATGTACTAGGGGGTTGTGGGGGTGGGAGGGAGTTTATTTTCCCATCCCTAAAGTTCTGTTCGCCACCCTTCTTCTCTTTTCTTCAGCTGTTGCAGACATGTGTGGAGAAATGTATGCTCAGACACGCTTATTCACATGTGGCTCCACACCCGGCAGTACTGAGTAGTCCTCCAGGGTAGTGCCGTTCCTCTGTGGCCGCCGTGATTAATTACTTTTAACAAAGCAAACAGGGTCTTGCCTGTCTGGATCAATCTCTCCAGTAATTGCCAAACTCTGCGTCGTATGAAACGAGGGTTCCTCTCACCTCTCTGAGGTCTTAAGCTAACTGTAGCCTCAATTTTCTACGCTTCTGCTCCTGCTCCCCCGGCTCCAGTTGCTCGTCTGTCCTCGTCCTCCTCTCTTTTTCTTGTCCTCTGTTTCCTCACCTCTTTTACTTGTCATGCCACCCCCCCCCCTCAACTGCGTCTGCTTTCCAGTCTCGCTCTGAGATGTGTGTTCGTCTGTTCTCGTTTTAGCTCCGCGGGCTTTGCTAGCTTCCACATGCTTAGGAAAAATAAAGCATCATTCCTCTTGCAGTCTTTGCATTCTAATTTGCGTCGCTCTGCCAGGCTGATCAAACACCATTAATCTATTTGTGGTATGTATTTGTTTCTAAATGAGAAAATGAATACATTCTGCTACGACAGCCAGCTGGGTGCGGCGAGCCCCATTGATTGTTGGCACCCACAGTATGACTCATAGCTGTGAGCAAGTGTTTTTCCTTGGCTTGCTGTGTGAGTTTTCTGGCTGTGGATGCCTTCGATGTGGAGACTATTTGCCAGAGGAGCTTCAATTATCATATTTGCTTCTCCCCCCCCAATCTATAAAGTAGCCACAGGTGGAAACGAAACTCGTTCATTCATTTCCCTGTACCTGATTGTGGAGTCACGTAGCGTCGCCCGGCAGGACATGTCAAAGCCAGGCAAATGTGGCTAACGCGATTAGCGAGCAAACACGATTAATGATGCGTGGTGATGGCCAAAGAACGCTGAGGGACGGTCTTGTTTAATTAGCTAACATGGGGTCTCCAGATGTGTGTCCAACGCCAGCCCAGCCAATTGTTGACCTTCAGGAGTTTAGCTAGAACATAAAAGTGGTGACTACTGCTAAAATGTGCATTAGCCGCATTGTGCTAGTTTCCTTCCCCCTTAGGCGTGACATCTCCCGCGAAAGAGGTTCCGCTCGTCGACCCAACTTCTTCTGGACGTGAGTGATAATTCTCAATAGGCAAAAAGCAGGACTGAAAATGACTCTGCTCATTAATAATGAATCCGCACCGGTCCAAACATAATCGTGCTTTTCACTCGGCCACTGATATTTTCCCCGGCCCAGCGAGTGCTGGAGCATGTCATATATATGATAAGTAGTGGAGCCTGACGGCGCGGGGACTCATCGCACACTTAAATTGGTGCAGCATGGAGTTCATATTGCAGTGTTGCCGGGGGGGAATTAGCGAGTCTATATATATAAGACCTCGCCGCATGTGTTGTGAATTAAAGTGCGTTTATCTGGTAATCGCTGGGGAGATCCGTGTGTGCACGGCAACGCTCCGGTGCCGCAGCCACAACAGTATACAGATGGTGTGCTGAGAGTCGGGAAGGAGAAGCAGGTCGTTCACAATAAGGAGCGCTGATAGCCTGTGTGGCAACAGACATGTACAGTACACAAGGATGGAATACCAAGGAGCATCTCGTATGCTAACCTTCACCGCTCCTCCACCTCCTTGTGTTCAGCGTACGTCGAACCCTTTGGGCTATGTTGTCTTTCCTCGCCCGTTTCATAGGCCTCTCAGGGCCTTATTTGGGTTCGGCTTGCCTTAACTCAATCATGGATGGATCCTGACGAGCAGAATCCAACAGGCTTGCTTTTTTTCATTAGAGCTCTCCATGCAGGCGGTCGGAGTCTTTTGAAGTGTTGCATGGCAGCTCTGGAGAGGCCGCACTGTCAAGGCAGCCTGTTGCTGCTGACTCCTGTTTGATGAAGCAACAACCCACTATAGCAAGAACGGCCTAATGAACCCAGTATGAGTGAGGAAGGGATAATAACTTGGTCTCTCTAGACTCTCTATGCAATCTTTAAACTCAGTAATGCTAACCCAGACCACAAACCAGCTCAGACTCAGAGTTGCTTTGCTTGCTCGCGTTCAAAAGTCCAATTGAAGAGCTTGTCAATAGGATGTTGGGTTGTGACTTTGCCTTTTTGTAATAATTCAATGCGTAGCCTGAGATGACTACAGTGTTTGAGGACATTCGACCTTTGAATAGATGTCACGAGGAGTCAACTCGACATGACTACCCATCTCAACGACTAATAGAGATGCCTTCTTTCCCGTATGGAGAACATATGACTCTCGGCCAGTGTTTACTGAGTGGAAGGTATTTTCCAGCCATGCCTGATTTCACTGTCAAAGCCAATTAAGGGAGTACAAATGAAGATGGAGGATGTGGTGCCTCAGGCCAGGAAAGAACGGCAACGGGGCCAAGTAGCCTCCTCTGTCGGCACCGCGGGGCTAATCGCTTCAGGGACTCTCATGGTCAGATTTGCTTATTCAGTTGACTTTACATGATCAGTGCCTATAATGTTCATTACTGGAAGGATTTTGTTTGACATGATCTTTTAGTAATCAACACGTGAAATATTCTGCACCTCTTTGCAAAAGACGTACTCTTGAAACTGTAAACCTTGGGGGTATTTAGTAATAAAGCCTTATATGGCCAGCTCTAGTCTAGTCAGGGTGGAAAGCCCTTCTGCAGCCCAGAGTTTGCTCTCCTTTTCAGGTTCGCCATCTGGCCGTGATTGATTAAAGCTCCTTTAAGTAATTAATGCCTACTTTAATTGAGAGTCAGCCCCTGTGGCTGAGAGGCTTGTGTGCAATGCTCAGGCAGAGCAGAGCCAAGGATCTAGTCGAGAGGGGCACAAAATCTGTTTAGCACCCCGACCCTCTCAACCTCACATCTCCAGACTCTTAAGATGCTAATGTGAGCGGAAGCATTCTAGCTGCATTCAAGTGACAAATCAGGCTATAAATCATCGGAGGAAGAGTCTCACATGTTTTTTTCTAACATTAGGATTAACGTGTTTGGAATGAAATAGGGTCGTGTTGCTGTTTTATCTGCTGTTTTACCCCTTCCTGTTGGTCTGTTTCTTTTGTGGAAATCATTACTTACGGCGGACATCCATGAATCAGAGAGAATTCAATCCCCCCCACCAAACAGGGTATTGTGACAGCATGTCTCCAGCCCAACTCCTTTGCTTGCCACCATTGTTCCATTTCATCTGTTGGTGATAAATGGGGGGTATCAGCTTTTCTCCACCGTGTCTTTCTGACTGTCTCAATAGATGTGCACCGCATGACGCCCCCTGGACCAAAAGGCCTGACCTTCCTTATTGAAGGTTCTCTTTGTCTTTTGGTAATTGTTTTTAGAAAAACTCCAGCCGGATAACGTGAGACACCCCGACTACAGAGAGCTCAGCATTGATTCCAGACACCTGACGATGACCTTTTCCAATCCGAAGTACCACAGCAGCTGCCAGTTTGATGTGAGCCAGATAATCGATTTCTCGCAGCCACGGGAGAGTAGTACAATGCCTCTCAGACTCGAGCCTCTACCTGGATTTACCGTTTTATTGTCGCCACTCACTGAATAATGAAACATTTACCCTTTAATCGCTGGCTGCACAAAGAATGATCAGTTTAATTTGCTCTCATTAAGGCCATCTAACGTAATGGGCTAATCAAGGGCTTTGAATGGAACAGCAATCACCAGACTCTACAATGGCCTCAGGGAGGAATACATCATCGGATCATAAATATTTTACTGCGTCTACCTACACGGAGATCATAAGTTGCCTCGGCCTGACTTGCGTAAGTGCTTAACAGGTGCCATCGATGTGACATACGTGGTTAATATAAAATTATGTTCTTCAAAAAGCCCACTCAGTCATCAAATAGGATAAAAAATGTTTTTTATTGATTGGCCGCATGAAAGCAGAAACCTTTCGCTCAGTGAGAGGAACAATACTCTGTTTTCTGTCTCACTGATGAAAAACACACACAGACACACACTTGATCGATGCCGGTTGCAGGTTCGGGGGGTTTAGATTCGATTCAATTTGGGAGATGCTAATAGACAGGCAGCTGTGTCATGATTCTGTCCTGTCACCTCGGGGCCAGAGGTTCTTGTTTTGCCCCCAGGCGGGGCGTGTAAAGCTGCCCGCCGTCTCCTCCGTGAGGACTAACCTCAGGCCTTTTCAGTCCTGGGGGAAAGAGTGCTGTACGTATGGACAACGGGTTGAATCTCATTGACTTGGCTTTGGAGATGGATTTAATTAAGCACGGCCTCCATTGTGCTTTCAGCTTGTCAAACTGAAGGGCAGAAGGCCCAAAGCAGCCATCATTCCATTCCATTTTTTCCAGCTTCCAACTAATTTGTCATGGCCGACAGTTATCCCTGGATATTAAATTAAGCACTTGACATCTTGTGTGTGTGAATCGACTGTGTCACCTTGAAAGTCTAGCTAAGATTTGCGAGGGACGGCGGAGACGCGTATCCAAAACCGTGGTCGACACATGACATTTCTGGGTCACATTGGAAACCGAACGGCGCCACCTGAAGTCATAGATTTGAGAAACCAAGGCAGCGATCTCTTTGTTCCTGTCACGCCATTAGCGTTAATCCCTTCCCAGTGTCCCGGCCGGTGGGGAAAGCTGATTTCGAGTAATACGTGTTTGTCGGAGACAGATGGGTGATTTTCTTCAGGAGTTATTGATGTGTTTTTCTTCAGCTTGTGTGTGTCTGTGTGTGTACAGCGTATTTACGGCCTGCTGTCCCTATTTGTTGGTCTGATTTGGGTTCCATTAAATTGCCAGCAGGGGTTCTGTTCAGAGCTGTTGCGTTGCCACCAACTGCCCCGTGGGTGATCGGAAACCATCTGCAGCAGACATACACTAAACACACTGTGGCGGCTGGAGCTTATGGGGCTACTTGATTTTAGCATTTTAGACCATCTCTATCATCGCTGATTGGCGATCAGGGCCCAGCAAGCCTCGCTGTAACGCAGACTACCGGAACACGGCAGGAGGGGCTGCCTCGGTGATAGGCCTCCTGCATGGCGGGCGAGGAGTTATGCTGTTTGTTTAGAGACATCCTAGCGGCTGAAATTTTACAACCCTGTTTTGCAGAATCGCCTTCAAATGTCTGTAAATTACCTGACTACACTGGCAGGTTTTCAGTGCTTGCACCTTGTATACAAAGCTTTTACAAACTGCCTCTGCAATTTGATTTCTTGCTCAAAGTGACAGATTCAGGATAAAGTCAACAAGGAGAGTCTGCAGTGTTTTTGTCTCTGAAGCACTGCATGTTTCTCCTGTTGCAACGTGGGGAAATGAACGTAGATATAGGACATGCATAGAGGGTTTTATTTACTACACTAACCTGATTTTATTACGTCATAGCATCAACAAGCATTGCTGAACGCCAAAGTAACAGGAGGGCATTGGTATCACAGCAATTTCATTTGACCCACAACAAACCACAACTGTTTGGACCACCATTAGTCTTTGCCATGTCACCAAAACTGTTCTAGCAACACCAATAGCCTGAAACACCTAGATAACAATTTATGACCACCTAAATTGTCACTGTCTTTGTGTCTTTGTCCTTATATTTTAAGATGGCATGAATTAAGAATATTATACAATAACTGACATATTGAGCAGTTTTGCTGTTTGGACTAGTAGATGAATTGGGAGAGAGGTAATTGTTCATTAGTGCAGATGATGTGATAATTAGTTCAATCTTTGGTACTTACAAATCAAAGGGTGACTGCCCTGAGAAACAGCGAGATAAATCCTGCCATGGATTACATTACAGTCGAGGTGGTGGTGGTGGCGGCTGATGACTCTGCAGGGACTGCTGAAGCTGGTGAAATGAGGAAGTTGGGGAATTAGCAAAGACTGGGCAGTGATGGGGACATGGAGGGTGTGACGACAGCTTGAATGAACTTCAGATACAACTTTAGAAAGATAGATAGATAGATAGATAGATAGATAGATAGATAGATAGATAGATAGATAGATAGATAGATACTTTAAATATCTCAGTTGACAGTCTGATCTTTGTATCAGTGATATAGGAATAGCTTTCTGACTGAACTTGAGTTTCATTAGCAGTAGTACTAGTGATAGTAGTGGTAATGGTAGTGTGTCTCTATAAGCAGTATAAACACTACAACCAGTCAGATCACAGAGAAGCTAAATGTTTACATGGGTTCCTCCAAACCTTAAAAATTCACAGAAAAACAACAACAAACAACAAGGAAAATTAAAAGCGAGTTGCATATTTTCAGATCTATTTTTATACCATCCCATAATTCAACCCCAATGGCAGAAATGTTTCTCTAGTTTTTCGTTGGTACTGCGATCATCAGTGAGTCAAAAACATGTTCTTCCTTTGAGTCTGCTGGAACACGGGTCAACCGGCAAACGCGCAGATGCGCCCTCCCAGCGGCGGTCGACGCCCCCCCACCCCCCACCCCCGGGGGTTGCAAAGGAGCCTCAGAAGGTGGCGAGGGACATATGCTGAGGCATTAATCTGCTAATAGTCAAAGAGCCTCCAACAGCTGGTCTTGCGCCAAACTCCCCCAATTTTAATCGTGTCAACTTTCCCGCTCAGCTGCTCTGACCGCGGGCCTTATTGTGAACAACAGAGCTGACAGAAAACTATCCATGCCTCATTCTGGGGGTCTTGTTAGAGAGAAGACAACCCGACTTGTTTGCTTCCCCTCAGCATGGAGCGGTACCAAAGCCGAATTACTTTTTTTTTTTTTTTTTTTTTTTTGGGGCATCACTTCCCTCTTCCTCCTAAGCATAAAAAAACATGAATATTTAAAACTACATCAAACAAGCGTTCATGAAATATTAAAATGTTGGAGAAACAAGGAAAGCTTTAATCCTCTCTCTTTTTCATACGTGTTTTCCAGCCTCTCTCTCTCTCTTTTTCACACACACACACATACATGTACAGAAACACACATGTGCCAGAATTTACCTACGAAAAGACAACATAACTTCCAACCCGTCCGTCTTTCGGAGGTATTAGCGCATTGTTGCATTAAAAAGAGGAGGCACAGGCGCAGGACGGTTGATCTTTTTTGATCCCGTTATGTTGTGCTGTATGTCGACAACTTACCTCCTCTCTTCTCCTCTTCCTCCTCACACTCCTCCTGTCTGCATAGTCAAGAGCTAGCGGCTGTGCTCATCACTGTTGCAGCAGCTCGAACCAGATGCTTCTGTGTTTTTTGAAAATTTCTTAAGCGTGAATTTTAAAAAAATGCCCTGCAGGAGTAAAATCACCCCCCCCCCCATAGAATATCTCCTGCCAATAGCAGAGCCGACCTGTTGGTGGTATTTCTACAGCTCTGTCCTCTTTTGCACCGTTTGAAGCTTACGCTATGCTAGCATTCAGCTACAGGAATGCAAATTCATGTGTTTGTATGAGGATGAATTGACTTGTTGGATTATGCAAAGGCTGAGGTTACGCTGCATGAAAGCGCTGTCAGATTAATGCAAAGAAAAGAAAGTCCTTTCCAGTTCCACGCCGCATTGATTTTGTCATTTTTTAATTTATTTTTTTTGCCGAGGCTCCTTCGTGGATGTCTTTGGAATATTTGATGGCCCTGCTGTCTGGTTTGTCCACCTCATGCAGGACTGGATGGGGTGAAGTAAAAGGACAGGTTTTCCCTGGGCGCCTTAGTCAGGCCACACCGCTCTGAGAGCGGTATAAAAATGTCTGGGTGAGCAGTCGTATTATAGGCTAAATCTAATCAAAGGGAAAAGTGCTTTTAAATGTCTTTTGTTCCCTTGGGCCAAACGTTTGTGGACCTCTCTGCTCTCGCGACTGCGTCCCGCCCAAACTCTACCGCCACTAGATGCAATTAATATTGAGCGTATAGCCTCGCCTGCACTCCCCTCATACAGTAACAGTGTTAGAACAAAGGTTAATGCTTCGAATCTAATCTCTGTCTTCGTCGTTTTCAATGGAGTTATGATCCGAGCTAAGAGAGGTAGAAATATTAGGGGGCGGCGGCGGGTCTGGAGAGAGATTGGTAGTCATCGGGGGCTTGGACGGAAGCAAAATTAATTACTGGTCTTCATAAATTCACTGTCATGTCTGATTTTTCTTGATCCTCCCCGCTGTTTTGCTTCCAGCTAACAGAGACGCTGGGGTAGACTAATGAAAATGCCTCTTCAATGCTAATGGCAAATTAGCCTTTTGTGTCACTTTTGGAATTGGCCTTCTGCTCATTGAGGAGCAGGCCTCCATGCAAAAAACACCAACGACGAAGGTTAGGGCTGTAGATGTTTTAATTTTAACCAGATTTGGCTGTTTCTGTACCTCACACAGTGCCTCTCCCTCATTCCTCCTCACGCTCCGCTGCAGTAATTCTGTGTTTTTGACACACAAGGCCAGATACGACTATTCTGAGAGACGGTTTGCTTTATCATGGGGCGGATTCAGCGGTTTGGATCCCGAGCAATGAGCTGGATCTGGTTCCAGCTGTCTTTGCTGCAAGTTGTTAAAGCTGGACTGGAGTCAGATTTAACAACTCTCAAGGATTTTTCTATGATCAGGCTTTAGACAAAAACATATTGCCTTTATTCTGTGAGTCCAAGACAGGAATAAAAACAAAAAAAAACAAAAAAAACCCCCACACACTTATTAATGAGGCTTTGGATCCTGGAGACGGCGTCTGGTTTGGTTTCAAGTTGAGGAATGATCCAAAACCGAGTCTGGATGTCGGGAGTTTCACTGAAGCTGAGTTATTACGCTCCCAACAATCTTATTCGGATGACAAATGCTCTTAATTTGTCCTCTTTGGAGCACCGGCCATGTATCCTACATGTGACACAACTTTACTGATGTGAAAATACGACAAAACCCATCTTAATGTCTCAGAACCTCCTGACAAAGGGAATGCACAATCTGAAGGTTTTATGTGTGGTTTTATTGGTCTGGACTAAAACCTTCTCCCTTCACCTCCCTTTTCTGCCTCCCTTCTTCTTTTTCCCACAGCCAAAGATAAATCCCATCGCTCCAACAGTCTTCACATCTCTACCGATGCAAATGAATAAATAAATAACGCCAAACAGACTTACAACAGTTGCTCCTGAGAAGGCAGCCAGCCAGAGTTTGACATGTGAATTTATGTAAAATCCAATTAACGTTTGCAAAAAACACACACCGGTGATCACTCTATTATGGGAACACAAAGGAGAGTTTGAAAACTGCTCGTCTGGAAAAGTAATGCAAATGGAATGAAATGAGTGTGTGTGATGTGTGTGTAGTGTGTGGCTCTGACGTCTCCTACCTCTACCCGTCTGCAGGCATACTTCCGACAGGGTGTTGCCCTTCAGTACCTTGGACGCCATGCCGACGCACTGGCCGCCTTCGCCTCGGGGCTGGCCCAAGACCCCAAGAGTCTCCAGCTGCTGGTGGGCATGGTGGAAGCTGCCATGAAGTCGCCGCTACGAGGTAAAGAAGTTTTGTTTTTCCTGAGCTGCATTGACTCATCGGTTGAGTCAGAGTCACTGATCTGGATCCAGGAATGTTGGTGAAGAATTCTTTACCATTATTGGACGGGATGGGGGCGGTTATAAGACTGCAAGGATAGTGGCATATCTCTTCAAGATATATTCGAAAAGTTAAGGAAGCTCAAGTTTTCACTCTGAGAATGCCGACTAATGATGTCTTTGTGGGATAATAATGCCAGCATAGCATCCAGTGCTTGCATATCCTAGCATACCGGGAATAGTCTGCTTATCCCCGAAGATACGTTTCATATGGAGGTTTTAGATGATGTGGGATACGAGGCTTTATACCCACTACTGTGAGAAATGAAGAGCTTGAGAGAAGAATGGCTTTAAAATTCATTTTGGTTCACACTCCGGGTCAGAAGGTGGCGGTAATGGTGCCAAACAACTGAAGAGAAAGTCAAGGACGAACTTCTGTTTGTTCCTCTTTAGATTGTTGTCTTGTTTTGTTGATTATATCATGTTTATTTAGTCAAATTACCTTTTAGCATTGTGTAGCTTAGCTTCATGTAGCCACGTTTAGTTTATTTTTAGTCTCAGACAAATAAATTTGCAACTGTTCTATTCCAGACTATGTATAAATAAAAAAATGTAATCGTTATCTGATGAAGTGAGGCTGATTTATGTAGAATGTGGTTTTACAGAAGCAGTTTTATTAATGGTGTTTATTTATTGCTTCCTCTCTCATGATGAATATTTTTCTCAACTTGATTCTTTCTCCCAACGCGAGTCGCTGATAACTTTTGCATAAATCCGCGTTCGGTTTAGCGGTCGATGCTTCTGAGTCCTGACGGCTTACGAGATCAACATTTAAGCCATTTTTCATCAACTTTAATTGTGTTTATAAAGGCACAGTTTGAAGTCGTTGTCGTCTTGATGATGCATTCAAGTGTCCTCCACTTCTTGCTTGTGTCCTCCGGCTGATTGGGAGCCCGTCTCCGAGATAATCCACCACTCCGTCGGTCGATAAACGTGTCGGGGTGACTTTACCTGTCATCGTTCCATCTGTCCATCGTCCAGTCTTTGCCACTGACTCTTGGTTTCACACGTTCATCTCTGGACTCGGACGCCTGCAGCTTCAGCACATCTTATTGTCAGTCGGGCTGATTGCACATCCAGATAGCCTCCTTATCTTAATGAGTATCCAGCGCTAATGCCATTGTCTGCATCTGCGCCGGTGTAAGCCTTCCTCCTAAAGCTGAGTGGAGTTCTAAGTAGTATACTTAAGCCCAGATCGCTACTAAAATGTGCTCCGTATGTGATGCATTATTACCCATCGTATCAGCCAGCTGCAGTGACCTGATTGTCCGTGAGTAATCAGTCTGCGCTCGACTAATGAGCCTCCAAGCAAACCTGGCAGCAATTTTCCCACAGATGACCACTGCGGAGGATTTATTATTCTACAGATCTGGATGACAACTTAGATTGAGTCATCCTGGACTCTTGCTTTGTCATCAAGTCTTTTCCAAACAGGGCTGAAAATTGAATAAATGTGGCCTTGTGTTATAATCCAAAATTTACTGGAGTGTGCAGCCGAATCAGCGCCTCTCGACTCTGAGGGGCTTTTGTTCGGCGAGGAATCGGGGTTTTTTTTAACTTTGAATTAAACGCAGAATCTTTTCAATATTTATGTTACGAAGGCAGAAGAAATAGAATATTGTAAAGAAAATAAAGAAGGGAGGGCAACGTCGAGCAAATTAGGGAATGACTGGAGCCGAGGCGAGAAAGCTTTTTGGGCGTGAGCCCAAATACGAGCACCAAAATGGATCCCTCGAATACGGGAAGACCAACATGTAGTTCAAGCCGGCTAATCTCCTAATTGTTTACCTCATTTTCCCTCAGTGCCGGGCAACCAACAGAGGACCTAATCCAAGGTGCGCTAAGGAGAGGTAGTAGGTCAGAGGATTAGGAGCAATGATCCTCTCAGAGGGGCTTCTCGCAGGGGGGGAAGGTAATCAATGTTACGCCGGCGAACAGGGAGGATAATCAGTGTTACTCCCCTGTTAAGTGAAAGGTAGTGTGTTGCTTTCTTCTATTTTAATACAGCAGCTCTCTGGGGGTTCGTTTCAGCTCCGGCGGCTTCAGTTGTCTGACATCAGAAGCTACAGACGTTAAAACACCATTTCTGATGGAGAAATGGGGAATAAAGCTGCAAAAATGACCAAACAGGTGAAAAATACTGACCTGAGACGCATTTCCTACCTTTAAATGAGTGTATGCTGGTCGCTGCTGTGTTTTAATTCCTTTTTAAAACACGAGACTTGATTTCTTAAACGCTACTGTCTCAACCAGGTTCCAACGACTCCTCCTACCCCAGTTCAAGATCAATAAATGACAAATAAAGTTATTTATTGGCTTCTTAGCGGACTCTTTTCAGTGTTTAGCTTGATTTAATTGCAGCCGAGACATACTCGAGCTTTTCCTCGATGCGACCAGCTGTTGTTAACCGATATCTCCGCACGTCATGGTAGGAAAACGACCAGAGTATCAATAACCTCACTGGGTTTGGATCTGGATCCAACCAACCCCCAACGGAATCAACAACTGTCCTCCGTCGTGTCATGTCACCTGATTGGACTCAGCCAATCAAAATACAAGACAAACAAGGGAAAGAAAACACATGAAAACTTTTTTTAATCAATTTGTAATATTTCCCGTTAGCAGCTCAAAGCCTTCCTGCCTCCTGTCTGACGCTGTGATGCTTATTAAAAGCAGTGATGTGAAATGCCGCCGTCGGATAAATCAAATCGTTGAAGGGCCTGAAAAATAAAATACGATTTCAAGTCTGTGTATAACAACTTTTTAATGACACTAAAAAGATGTCATCCTTTTGTAATACCACACAAATCCCTTACAGCAGCTCTGTAAACACGACATTATTCCCGTCTTTGCATAAACTCCATGTTTTTCCCGTGCTGCCGAGGAAGATTGCATCTCGCCGTGATTGCGGCGTTGGCTTATCTCCGTCATTTATCTCAGCGCAGACACGTCGACACGATGGGATGTTTACAGTCCTCCCATAGCACCTTTATGTTTGTTATTTTTCTGCCACGGAGCAAAAAAGATCCGCCCGGTGACACCCATATATAAGAATAGTTAAATAAAGACGACAAAAAGGAAGACAAATAACGAGAGAAGAGAAGCAGATCAAGGCGGGCGTCCTGGAGGACGGCGCTGAAGTGTATTCATTAAGGCTTGCTTTGTTTTGGCAGTAAATCTAATATTATACGTATAATCCCCTCGTTCTCCGTGTCGTAGACGATTCCACTCCTTCTCCCCGACGCTCCAACTCCCACTCGTCCTCGCTCACATCCAGTTTTCTCCTCATTATTCCAGAGCAGAGCAGCTGTTGTGTTCTCAAGTGACTAGTACTGTATTTCTTACAACCAAAGGGAAACTGATGCAGTCTCACCTCTCGTATTTTTACTGTACCCCCCCCAGGTGATGTAAGATGTCCATCTGCATCAACCGAGGGGACGGTTTAATCTGTCGGAGGATGTGTTTGATGAAGTCCCATGGTGGCATCTGTTCAGCTCTTTTTTGTTCCGGTTCTGACTCCTGATTGGCTGCGCTGGGGCCACAGAGGGTCTGTTTGTTCTTCATGACCGCCATCGAGGAAATGATGTCCTTGCCCGTGTCCATTTGTCAGCATCAGATCAGATCAGTGCAGAGTACATGTGTGTGAATGAGAGGGACCCAAGTGGAAGAGTGAGGTTACAGGGAGAAGAGATCAAGAAGGTGGAGGATTTTAAGTACTTAGGGTCAACAGTCCAGAGCAATGGAGAGTGTGGAAAAGAGGTGAAGAAGCGTGTCCAGGCAGGATGGAACGGGTGGAGGAAAGTATCAGGTGTGATGTGTGATAGAAGAGTTTCAGCTAAAATGAAAGGAAAGGTGTACAAAACTGTGGTGAGACCAGCGATGTTGTTTGGTCTAGAGACAGTGTCACTGAGGAAAAGAGAGGAGACAGAGCTGGAGGTAGCAGAGATGAAGATGCTGAGGTTCTCTCTGGGAGTGACCAGGATGGATAGGATCAGGAATGAGTACATCAGAGGGACAGCACATGTTAGAGGTTTTGGAGATAAAGTCAGAGAGGCCAGACTGAGATGGTTTGGACATGTCCAGAGGAGAGATAGTGAATATATTGGTAGAAGGATGCTGAGTTTTGAACTGCCAGGCAGGAGGCCTAGAAGAAGACCAAAGAGGAGGTTTATGGATGTAATGAAAGAGGACATGAAGGTAGTTGGTGTGAGAGAAGAGGATTCAAAAGACAGGGTTAGATGGAGGCAACTGATTCGCTGTGGCGACCCCTGAAGGGAAAAGCCGAAAGGAAAAGAAGAAGATCAGATCAGTGCCCAAGTTCTTTAAACTCACTCTACGAGTTGGTTTTAGCTGCAGGTCTTTTTTGAGTTAGCTGCTACTTGATATCAGCTACTAACTAGCACTAGCTGAAAACAGCAACTAGTCGCTAGCTCCTACTAACTGCTGAGTGTTGTTAGCAGACTTACTAACTGCTAACTCTTCCAAGTTGTTGACTAGTCTTAGCAGCAACTGAGTTTGAAGGCATCAAGCCTTCATCGTGGAGAAGAGGACAAATGTTGGGCAACCCTGTTTTTTCTGTGTAGGTTCTCAGTTGTCCAGGTCATGGTTTTTCCAAAGCTGTTTAAATCAGTCCACTAGACTTTCAGAAAGTTTCATGAAGACTTTGTGCCTCTCATCCAAGAGGCTTCTTCAGTTCTTGTGGTGGCAAGTCTTGTCTCAGTTGATTAACCCTGTGAGGTGTGGTCAGTGTGTTTGATTCCCTTTGAGGTCATGTCAATCAGGTATTTATGTCCACATGTACATCATTACTGTAAGGTGAGGCCCCAACTGCGAAGCAATGTCGAAACAACCTTCGAGACAAAACTGAGGGCACGGCCTCACGTCACCAAAGTGGAGTTTTAATCCTTTCGATACGAGGCTTAATAAACACTTCAACATTTGTCTGTGTGCGTCTGTGAAACAACGGGATGTTGTCATGACTTCCTGTTTATGAATGCAGCAGCTGTCTCACCTTTAATAAAACAAAACACACACACACAAAAAAAAGAACAACGCTTCTCTGGGCGTTTGATTTATGACTCAGCTCTCGGTGTCAGTCTGAAGGCAATTATAAGCTATGAATGGATATTATATTCACGCACCGGCTCTGAGAATGCCACATTCTGCCAAGCGCTGGAACAGAAACAGCGCTCTTGAAGGAGCATCATCAGTAATGCTTTTGAATGTGTGTGTGTATGCGTGTGTGTGTGTGATGAATTATTGTCTCCGTGTGTTTTCAAGAACTGTTGCACTCGTTCAGATATTGTGACTGCATGCTTAATGTTTGTCTGAACAAATGAAAGAAGCACTTTATGGAGGCTTTTTGCACCTCACACGTCCATAAAGCGCTTTGACCTAATTAATATCAACTGCTTAAAACATTTGCATATACAAGAATTAAGCATCCCCCAGATTAATGCAAATACACACCAGCTCACACACACTTGGGCGTGTCTCCTCCCCCTCCCCCGCCCCGCTGCTTCCTGTCTTTATAAGCTTGAAGGGGTGAGGATCCCCAAACCCCAGGTGGCCTCCCATTGATTTATGTCATTGTGAGCGTTATCAACCTCTCCAAAGGTCACCTTGCAGGTTCTCCTTCGCTTTGCAGTCCTCTCCCGATGCTCCCGTTGCAGCAGCATCCCCACCATGATCCCGTTTTCATGTGTGGAGCGGCTGGAAATTGCCTGAGTTTACCCCAGTTAGAAAGGAGGGATAAGAAAAACATTTTGCACGCTGACTTGTTGTCACATTGTCAGTGAAAGCCGTCACTCAGACAAGCTGCAGGCTATTCTTATCCAGGCAGACAAAACACAACCGCTAGCAGAGAAAAACACAATGTGAATCCAGACACGAGGCGCTTTTGTCCCGGTTGGTAAAAACAACATCATCCAGCGGCGGCACAAGGTTAGATTTTGTCATATCTTCAGTCTGTTTCTAATTTTTCCCTTACATATGTCCTTCCTGCAGAGTCTCTGGAACCCACCTATCAGCAGCTGCAGAAGATGAAGCTGGACAAAAGTCCCTTTGTGGTGGTGTCTGTGATCGGGCAGGAGCTGCTGACAGCCAGCCACCACACGGCCTCTGTTGTGGTGCTGGAAGCCGCTTTGAAGATCGGCACGTGCAGCCTGAAGCTCCGCGGCTCCGTCTTCTCGGCCCTCAGCAGCGCCCACTGGTCGCTGGGCAACACGGAGAAGAGCACCGGCTACATGCATCAGGACCTGGAGGTGGCCAAGACCTTAGGTGAACGGTCTTTCCTGACACTTTTTGGTCATACAGCATGATACCTGCTAAACTGCAAGTCTTTTAAAGTAGCATATTCTGATAACATTTAGCTCAAAATTACCCATAAAGGTACATACCAAAATCTTTCCCTATTGACTATATAAAAAGAAAACTTCTTGGTCTGATACAGGAATCTGTCGCTAAATCAATCTATGTTATTCCTAGTGACCAATAGGGGGAGCTCCACTTAAAACACGATTTAATTAACCCACAGTATTTTGTGCGCCTTAAAGAGCGGAAAATGACGTACTTAAAACTTGCTTTATCACCTTGTGGCAGCCAGTTAATTGATGGTTTCTACTGCTATGATTTTGATTTGATATAATGTTAGGATGTGACTCCGCCTTTCCCTCCATATTTGGTAATTTCCGAATCCAAGTTGGTCCAAACAATAAAGCCAGGTTGATGCTTCAAGACAGAAGTCCACAAACCAACCGGTGGTGTCCCAGTGGGTTTAAAATTGACTCCAGCTAGATCTGTGAAAAGCCGACATTATTAGAGCCATTATTTTTGCTCCAAAATAGACGTTATTTATTTATGCTGCGTGGGCGTCGACAAAGAGGGAAGTCTCGGCGAGGGAAAAATGAATCTTAGGATTGCGGTGAGGAAACAGTCGAGGGAGAGCAGCACTGACTGGCTCCACTCGTCTCACCCCCACACAGTTTGACACATGACTGGGTACAGCAGCTGGAGATAAGGAGCCGTGGTTCTCAGGTGAAGCGTTGCTCTGGCCCCCCATCTGTGGGGCCTCTCTGTCAGGCAGAAATAATAAGGCTTTCCCCTTAGTAGCCTCTGGAGCATTGAGATCAACACCACCAGCTGTCATGGAAGCTGCTGTAGTGTGGAGAACTTATGAAGGCAACTTTCCTTTTTAAGGTTGCAGCTGCATGGCGGTTGGCGTAGATGTGGTTCAAAGTCGCCCTTAGGCAGTGGAGGCGGGGGCAATGTGAAATAAACACCGGTTGCTTTGAAGTCACACCAGACTCGCTCATTCTGTTGGGTGTTTCCTCTTCAGGTGACCAAACAGGGGAATGCCGCGCACATGGGAATCTGGGCTCGGCATTCTTCTCCAAGGGGAACTACCGTGAGGCGCTGACCAACCACCGCAACCAGCTGGTTCTGGCCATGAAGCTGAAGGACAGAGAGGTAAGACGCGCACAACTCGGCGGCTTTGGATGCTAATGGATGCTAACGGTCGCTACAAGGGGACAATGAATCAAGGTTGCCTGATGGAGGGATTCTGAAGGACACAGGGATGCTGCTGCTGTCGTCTATTTAAAACCACGGGTGTCCAGTCAGAGGGGGAATAGATGAAGGTGATGTTGGGGGGTGGGTGGTTGGGTAGGACGTCCACAGCAGCTGCTTTGCCTTATTGATGCTGATACCCACCTGGTCCATGTAGCCGAGTGTCTGAGGCTTTGTCCTTAGTGATAGAGAGGGGTCCTTTAGCATTTGATGCCCTTTCCTTCTATCTCCTACTTCCCGTTGTCCTTTGTCGGGCGGCGGTGGCAGCGGTGAAGGTGACAGGTGCTTGTTCCGACACAATTCCCATCACGTTAGGCGAAGAATGGCCCGGCTTCCCCTTGAGGCCCTTATCCTCTCCACCAGGCCGGCAGGTTGCTTGTTTGTCTTCGCTGATACCGA
The DNA here is from genome assembly GCF_040054535.1 of Antennarius striatus. Classification (NCBI taxonomy): domain Eukaryota; kingdom Metazoa; phylum Chordata; class Actinopteri; order Lophiiformes; family Antennariidae; genus Antennarius; species Antennarius striatus. Next base: position 26,562,100 of record NC_090778.1, on the reverse strand, counting down.
GAGACGCTTTAACAAGCATCACACAATGCAACAGCTTGAATGAAGAACGAGGCCAGAGGTCCATTTGACATCCCTCCCACGGTTCCAGGATATGTGCAGGGCAGAAGTCTGATTATGAATCTGCAGAGTGCCAAAAATAATGAAGTTACAGAGAAAGAGGCGATTGTGAGACACTTGCAGAGTCATTAGTGTCGGTTTTGTGGGTTCTGTAGGTCTGACTGCCCGGCTGCAGCAGAACCTGACCAATCAACTATGGGTTTTATCTGTGTGTTTGCGAATTTACTGAACATCCTGAAGCCCAGGTTGATCACATGTTGCTTCTTAGTTGGGGAATACAATACCTGCTCCCCCAACTTGAACACAAAAGGCAAACGGACCACTCATGCCAGAAGGTCCAGGGGCACCGGGGGGGGGAGGTGACCCACCACCAGCAGTAGTTGCATCATATACAAATGGTCCCGATTGGTCCTGCGTGCCCCCCCCCCCCCCGAGGTTCCGCTGAAGGCCCCCTAATCAGAGTCATATGTGTGTCACACCACCTGGTCTCCCTCAGAACACGCCAGAGCCCAGCGGACGACTCATTACGGCCGGTCGGCTGTTTGTGTTTCTGATGTGAGCGTTTTATCTGGCCTGAGGTCACTTCCTCGAGGCCGAGGACAGGATGTTGTTTCTGACTGGAGGTGCAGTCCGGGGGGGAGGAATGACATTGGTAGAATAGTAAGCACCACATGTAGAAAAACATAGTTTTAATTAGAGTGGGTTCTATATACTGAAAAATCCGGGTTCTATATACTGAAATCCCTCGCTTATTCGCGCTGCAAAATGCATAGCTTCACTATATCGCAGATTTTTAGTAGGTAGTCAACTGATACGTGCATGCTAGTAGCTGACAGCATCCATGTGTGTGTGCTGCGTTCCGTGAGTCTCGGAAAGGAAACACACTTCCATGTATTAAAGAAACACTTTTCTTGAATACAGAATTGCTTCAAACAGTCTATCAGAGTGTGGGAAAAGGTATTACAGATATAAGGTGGTTTAATATCAGTATGGGGAGGGTTCATAAACGTTTAAAGTGCCGTAAATGATAAAATAAATTGTTTGTTGTTATATGGCGGAATTTCATTTTTCATGGGTGGTCCTGGAACGCATTAACCGCGAGTAACGAGGGATTACTTTACGTTTAAATCTACAGCTTCATAACAGTATAACTGGAATACATCTATGAGTTAATCTGCTGCCCTTTGTTTTTAATTATTCCATTTCTGATACCGCAAGAAAAACCAAGTTTACCACATTTCCTCTGCTATGGTGTCGACTGCAGGAGGAGCAGAGGCTCGTTGGTGATGAAGGAGCAGAGAGGGACGAAGAACAGATGAGTGTCCTCCATAAATTAGTAGGCAGACTGTACCTGGTTCTGTTCTACTGGCGAAGGGTGGCTTTTCATCTTCTTCACTCGGGAATAAAATCTCTGCTGTGTCTTTACAGCACAGGGAGGCATAAAATAAATATTGACCACCCTCCTGAGGCCGACCGGCCGATTCCTAATCAAAATCCTGACCTTGATACTTGTGTGTAAGGAAAGGGCAAGACAAAGCCAAGCTGGAGGAAAACTCAGAGAGTGAGCGCTCTGTCATCCTCGACTGGGACGGCGAGCTGCGGTCCAAACCGGTGAGGTCATCGGCTAGTGTGAATTTAGTGTTTTTCTTTTCGCTCGCTGCCTTTTGGAAATATCCTGAGCAGATTTTCAGCTGTCATAGTCTCTGAAGATAGAACATAAACACACTCCCACCGTCTTTTTAGCTGGGAGTTTCTCTTCCTAACTTTTCTTGTTGTCCCAGTTTCCACACCTGGCTTCATCCGAGGCCTGCCAGTAACCGTCTTCTGTCTCTTCTTTCATTGTGAACTCAACTGTAAATCTAGGCTTTTCCTCTCCGAACTCCCTTTTCCAAGACAATTTCATCCCAAATAGTAGGTTTAACTGGAGGGAGGTAACCCCTAATTTGGGGTGTGAGTATTTAGGAGAATCTGAGTCGGGTTGGCCACCGTGCGCTCTGTCATTATATCTTGTGTGATGTCGAAAAGATTGCGCTAACTCCCCCAACCCCGGAGTTAAATTGGAAATCACAATCACAGAGGATGCAAACAATGTTTTATCCGAAGGATCTACGGTTGTACGATTCCTTCCTCTTTTTCCTTTCCTTTTTGTTTTTTTTCCCCCAAACTCTGGCTTTGTTTTTCTAAGCTCTCGCTCCATCTGCCGAAAGGAATTTGCTCAAACTTTGCCCTTCACTCTGAAAGTGACACGGACTATTTCATCACGGGTGTTTATCTGGATGCGGGTGGATCCTGCTGGACGCCGGTGGGTTAATGAGGCTGAAGGCTGAGAGATGAGCCTCTAAATAAAGGGGGAGGAAGAGGCCAAAGTGTGGGTGTTCCTCTTGTTGGGGTCACGGTTTGAAAGGGGCGAGGATCATTAAGGAGTCATTACGGGATGGACGCATGTTGCCACCATCTTTCCTCGGAGCGCACGCTAATGGAGGATGGCAGAGGGGGGAGCGTTTGGCGCCCCTGTCTCTCCCCGTTAGCCTCCACTGCTTTGGTGATTAAGAAGGAGGATTGGGGGATGATCAGATGGGCTAATTTAGCTGGAAATGTGGAGCCTAGGCGCTCGAGAGTGGCGTTTGACTAAATGAAAGATAACGCTTTCCTTACCCGCCGTGTGCACTTCACTCGTCCGCTGTGAGCGACGCTACCGCATACGGGAGCGCCGCTGCCACGCCTCTTGATGCGCCTTGTTCAGGTGCAGAGCTGGCCGACGGCGCAGCGGATCCGACAACATGTCCAACCCGTCGGGGCTGAATGACACGCCGGCTCGCCTCGGCTCGGCGGTTTGGAACCGCTGTACAGAGCCTCGCTTAGCTATGAATCATGGGAGATGGACGGCAGGCATCAGCCAGTGGGCCATGACCAGACCTGGAGAACAGGCGTGCGTGTGTAGGGGTGTGTGTGTGTGTGTGTAGGTGTGTGTGTGTGTGTGTGTGTGTGTGTGTGTGTGTGTGTGTGTGTGTGTGTGTGTGTGTGTGTGTGTGTGTGTGTTGGTATTGTGTACATTGTAGGGACACTAGTGTTTTGTCTTCCTTTTGGGGACAAAAGTCCTTAAATGTAATGACAAAGACTTGTGTTCATGTTTAGTTGTCAGTAAATGAATGGAAGTTGTGTTTGGAACACAATTGTGTGTTAGCGTGTCTGTTATTTGGAGCAAATCTTTGTGTTTCCATCCCATAATATCATGTTGCTGAATATAAAATATCTTAGTTTGCCTTCCTAAACGTTTGTAGGCTTTTTTGAGACTTACTGACTAAATTTGGTTGTTGCAGTCGTCACATGTTTTTAAAAAAAATAGAAATTATTCATTGCTTTGCTTAGAAAATGTGAAAAATTTTCATTATTTATCATGAAATTGATTATTTTATCCAAAAAATGTATGCAAAAAACCCCCCCAAAAAACAAAATACCAAAATCTTTGTATCTAAGACGCAAATGTTTGACACTTTTCTTATTGAGGCGCTATGACATCACTTACTGATACTTTCTTCATGTATATGTGTGTGAACATGTGTTACCGTCTACCTGACGCCCGTGGTTCTGATATGTACATACATACGTTACAGCGTAATTTTGCCCTGCAAACATACTATTGACCCAAAAACACGGAGTGTGTAACCAAATCCAGGTTGATTAACACGTGTTTCCTGTCTGCGGACACACACGCGTGTTAAGGCATGTGTGCGTTTGCTGCATTGGGGGGGGTGACGCAGCTCTGTGTCTCCCCCAGCGGAACATTTGGAAGGCTGTCAGGGAGATGAATGACTGCCGTTATATCGACTGCTGCTCTCTGACGCCTCCTCCCCTTCTCCTTCCTCAGCGCCCCATGCTGCATTTCTCCTTCCCTCACCCTTCCACATCACCTCCACTTCCTTCCTTTACGCCCCCTCCCTCACGCCTCTACACCCCTGTTTGTCTTTTCCCTTCTCCGTTTCACAGAATCCTTGACCCTGTGTTTATTACGCGGAGCGGCCTTTAGGAAGATCAGACGCGTTGCCGTGTATTTTTTAAATTAGCTCCACAAAGCTGCATGGATTCCAGCGTTTACTGATTAAAGTGTCAATACCCGAGCATCACATGTCCCCCTAATAAGACCTTCATTTAAACGCTGCAGTGCGGCGTAGATTGAACCGCTCACAGCCGGGAAGTTGAGTGATTTGTCTTAAATATTACACCATGTCTGTCTGCGCTGCTCCAATCAAGGGCAATATAGAAGGACAGATTAGATCACAAATAAACAGTGACATGGTCACAGGAGACTCCCTCGCTCACCGACGTGGCGTCTTGCTGCACGGCATGATTATAGATGACGACCAGCAGACACATAGAAGGCACTCATCAGAAGGAGGAGGGAGTCCTCTGGTGCCGCGGGACACAGAATAAGAAGCCTCAGAGCATTTAATCATTAAGAAAATCAAGTGTCCGATCGTCAATCTTGACAGGAGTGTTTGACGTCACCCGACCAGAGGGATGAAGACGAAATTCATCTTCCGCCAGATTGCGGCTGATTTGAGCTGGAAATAGATTGCATTTTAGTGTAGTCGACTGCAACACTCCCATCGTTCCTTCTTCGTCTTTTATAATGTGTTTCTCATTTTTAGCCGAGCCCACCAGAGGCGTGAAGAGGAAGACTATTTTTAAATCCCTTGGGATTAATTAATCTAATCTCATCAGAGTAAATAATTACCAAGTCGGTAAATTGTGTCCTGATTCCAGCTCTCAGTGTTATCAAGGTGTTGTTCACCGGGAACAAAAAATGGCTCATAATCTTTAGTGGGGGGTGGGAGGGGCAGACCTCCTGGCCAGCAGCCCCCTCCTCTCCGGCCTCAGTCCAGCCTGTAGCCGGCCTGAGAGCCATTTAAAGCTCTGGAACTGCATCCCTTTTCTCCGGTGCGATCGATAGCGGAGCTGTCAGCAAGACGAATGGAGGCTTTAGGAAGTCCATTTTAATGAAGGCGAAGGAGCGAGGGAAAGAGAGGTGCTTGGAAGAGGCGGTTAGGGGTGAAAAAGGAGAGAGGGAAAGCCAACGAAGTTAGTTAGAAAGTCAAGGTAGGAAAGGAGAGGGAGAAAGGAAACAGAGAGACAGCCAGCAAATGCCTGTATGTGTTTATTGAACAAGTGAGTAGAATTATGTGTCGAAACGCCGTCTCCAGCGACCGGCGCTGGGGAGGGGGGGAAGCGGCTTGATTTAGCTTCAGTGGGACCTATTTCCAGCCCAGCGGTGTGAAATGGCTCCTTAGCTACAGTAGCTGGTAGAGCACAGAAACCTATATCAGTGTGCCGGGGGGATTTCATTTGGCCAGTACACCAACACCACATCAAGTCTTTTGGCTCATGAATCATGTCAGCAGCTCTGTGGTAAAAAGATATTGTTGTGACAAGGGAGAGCTACAAATCCAAAGCAACTCCCTCCACAACTGCCCCCAACCGACACGCTGGCTGGCGTCAAGAAGAACGCCGCGCATTTGCATGGAGGAGGCGTCCTCTGGAGCCAACATTGAAATTTCGTTGATGTTGTGGTTGGTTGTTAGCCTCTTTAACAGTCACTCTGAGCACTGTCTTACGTCAATAGGTAGAAAAAGGCTGCATGCTAATCGACGGTTAGGAGCTAGGGTCAGAGGTCAGACGGAGCCGAAGGCGGAGACCGACAGTCTCCTCTGGGGGACATGTTTTCACTCATTGGAGCAATTAGCAGCTCTGATTAATCAGAGTGACTGAAAGAACGATTGGTTGATGAATGCATAGATACAGACGTTAGCCTGACAACATAGAATAATGTTGCTTTTTAAGGAGCATGCTAATGTTGTGCTGCATTAGCTGTACTCCTCTTATCTGATTGTACTGCTGACAAATGTATGGATGTTCTTTACTGCGGGTCCTGATGTTGTCCAGACCCCAAACAGAAATATGAATAGGTTTATGTAGCAGTGGAGTCAGATATAATGTGTTATGCATGGTCTACAAACAAAACCAAGCAGCGGCAAAAGCAAAGTTGTGTTTCTAAGTCAAACTGCATGCTCAAAGCCACACTCGCCCAAGAAAAGTAACTTCCCATGCTAATGTAACCCAAACTAGAGATGTAACCCTGCTAACATCAGGGTAGAACATACTAGCAGCTAACCCCTCAGTAAAAATGGGCAAATGTAAAGTTGGAATAGAAACAGGCCAAACAAGACATGCTGCCGACTTATCGAGATGGCTAACATATCTTGGTGGTCCAGTAGCAAGAGGTTGAACTTAGCAGTCAGCCTTACAGCCAGGCTGAGATTTACTTCTATCCACTTCCTCCATCGACTTCCTGCTCCCCACCAGCATTCTTCACTCGGTTCCCCTCCATTGCAGAATTAAAAAGAAGGCGTGAGTGAATGCATCATTAGCTGTGACCGCTTAAACAGGAACTAGGTCTGTCTAACCAGACGTTGTCCATTGAAGCTTGAATTTGATATGGGTTGAACAAAACTTTTTATTTTTACTATTTATTTGTAAATTATTAACAGAACCACCATAGAATTTAGCTTCAGGTCAGTGACTCACTGTACTGAACAAACTTCATTCAAGCTATTCGTGAAACATCTTTATTCATCATGTTGATGCATTGAGTTGAAAAGAACTCGTAAATAAAAACTCTCACTTGTGTGAGGATACTCTGTCTTAATGTCAACCTCCTATTGGCTGCAGTACAAAAAGTTGTGCGAGCCAATGCCAACAATCTGATGCTTTTAGCAAAGACAGCTGGGGGTAAAGCTAACTGAGTTAACCAGTTAAGGGCACCTACAGGGGGAATGGAAAATATCACATTCCTGGGAATCCGGGAGGTTTTTTTCCTGGGGAAACTTGAACAGGTCTCCTCTCCACTAGTGGTAAACCTGCAGAGAAACCTTAGAAAGTGTCCTTTTCTACACAGAACGGGAAAACTCCCACATCTGGACCCTGAACGTGCTAGCCTACTTCATAACAAAACTGGTAGCATCAGTAAGATCCCAACCTGCCTGGATGACTTCCTGTTTGTCTGTTTTCCACCAGGAAACAGATCCGGATCCATCAGAACTCCGACTGGCAGACTGTTGAGTAGAAAGACATTGACTTCATTTATATTTGATGTCTTGTGTCTCACACAGTTGAGGCAGAACCTCTGGAGGACTTCAGAGGGAAAACCTGAAAAGGTTTTCTCCTCACAGCGATTCAGTTTCACCGAAATCAATGATCATTGACGACGTGTGACGGTCTTGGAAAGCTTGGGTGGTCTTTAGACGTCTCACCTGCTTAAGCAAATTACCTGATGCACTTCTTGTTGCTTTAGTTCTGCTCTAGATATCTGAATCAACAATGTGAATGGAGTGTTGTCACTGAAAACACAGTATAGGACAAGGCATACCACTCTTCCATCTGTGCTGTCGCTCTGTCAGATCTTTACAAAGAGTGAAGTCAAAGATAGGAACTGGATTAGTCCTCGCTACTCATCCATCTGTAAAATAGAGGTGGACTTGTCCTGAGAGATAAGGTGAAGTTCAGATGGTTCGCTGGAGTTTTGGACTCATCTTTGAGTGAGTTTGGGGAATAGTATCTGTATTACAAGAGGTCTCCTGGGGATAAAGAGGTCAGCCCTGCGAGCGTTTGATGTTTGCATTATATATAGCAGCGGCAGACACAGGGATGTAGGAGATAGCATTTTTGCAGAGTGAGAAAATGGTCTTCTGCAAAACTCCCTGACATTCAGCCAAAGACGGGGATCGTGGCGCCTCAGTTTGGCCGGACTCCTAACAACTAAACACAGAGACTTGCGCTCAGTCTCTTTCTCGCTCCAGCTTTCTCCCGTCTCATCTTTAGCTTTTGTCCCGAGTTACAGCAGCGTCAGCATTCCCGTTCCCGTGGCAAAGCATCCAGGCCGTCCCCGCACCCTTTTTGGACGGGAGCCCCGCGTCTGTACGAGGCGGCGGAATGTGTCTTTGTGGAAAGCGCTCCGAGAAAGCAATAAAATGGGGAGAAAATACGAGGCCTCGAGTGAGTGAAATGAAAGCACTCCATCTTAGCAGAGGACAGCGGCCTACGGGTTCTGCTTATACTTGACCTTGCAGCACACACACAGTATGGTCTCTAAATAACAGTCAAGACAGACCTTAGCTGGCTGCACACCAACTGCAGAAAAAGCTCTTGAATTGGACTTAACTCGAGGACTGGGGTTGTAAAATATCCCGCGAAGGCCCCACAGGTAAAGACCGCTCTGGTGTTTTATTGTAGCCAGACTCGATATTAAAAAGTTAATTTTGGCGGTCAGCAGATTTAATTGCAACCACTGGCTTTTGTGCTTCTGGCGAGGCGTGTGTCGTTGTTGGAAGGGTGTCCTTGTCTGGTGATGTCATTCAAACTTTTACACATGTGTGCAAACTAGTGCGTGATTCTTTTTTTTTTAGCTGCTCAAAATAGCATTTTCTTTCTTGGTCCTTGACAGAATCTGACAAATGATGTATTTTCATTTTTAGTACATTTAGATTAACCGTCTTATATTTGATTTTTATTTATTTCACCTCGCCACTGATGAAGGGAGTTAAGCTCACAATTACATTTTCTTTCCGTGGAACTTTCTGCATAATAGCCACCAACTACTGAAGTGTTGCCACCTTTGGCTATTTCAAGATTTTTCACGTTTTCATTTTTTCCGTTGCCATGGTTACAATTTGCACCCATTCTCCCACTGGTGGGTGGTTTTGGTTTCTGGAGTGCATCATTCCTTGCGCAAGTTTTGCTGTGCAGTATTTATTTATTTATTAGTATATTTACACGCAACTTGATGCAAAAATGTCTCAGACACCAAAAAGGTGTATTTTAACAGTTTTGGAAATTTTAGTTACTTTTTTCTTTTTTAATTTTGTTTGAAATGTTTTTAAACTGGACTTAAATACCTTTTTTCGCGCTCTCTTCGCTGTGTTTCCATGCTTGTTGGTGCATCTTCATTGATAACTCCAAGCTCTTCTGCCATGAACAAAATATACAGGAGGTGGTGTGATTTATTTAAACCCTGACTAGGTACCTTAATCTTTCTCTCATGCTGCACAAAACCTCAACAACTTCCAGGAATGAGATAAGATGTTGCTCGCTGCTGCTCATGAAGCCCTTTGCTATGAGTGTTAGGAGTGTATTAAATTGAAAATCTAAAAGAAGGACAGAAAAGAGCAGAATTTTGATGAACTCAGTGGAATAACAGCGACTTCGAGGTTCCCTGAAAATGGCTTTAATTTCTTGGGGATGCTTCTACTCGCAGCTGCCTACACGCATTACGTTCTGTGATTGTAGTGACGAAGGAAGTGTTGTGCCATTGTGCGCGTGTATAATGAGACGCGCGTCTATAAATTTGTGCGTGGCCACGGTTTTGACTTCATTTCTATTCGGAGAGGCTCAGCGTGATTAGAGGAGTGCGATCCTCTAAAGAGTTAATGATCAGAGAAGCGGTAGCTCCACAGAGGCCAATCATACGCCATCCTCTGACAGCATGCGGAGGCTTATCTTGCTCCATGTAAAGTGTGTGTGCGTGAATGTGTGTGTGTGTGCGCCGCATGGGTTTGGATACGTGGGAACATGTATGATGGGATTTGGGCTATCATTCCTCACATGATAGTGTTTGTTATCATCCACCCTGAACGCCATTAGAATATGAATGAAATCATTGTGCGGATGTTTGACATTTGGGGGTTTATGGAAGCACAAAGTAGAATTTATAATCATATAGCTTCATTATGCTGGTGTCAGGCGTGGATCCAGCACAGGGGAGGGTCGGCTACCTCCGGATCTGGTTCAGGGCTTCACAGAAGGCCGAAGGCAGTTTCCCCTCTCCCCCCGAACTCTAGGGGACTGACTGACAGGCTTAATGACGCTGCTGGGGTTGTAGCATGTCTCCGACTCATTTTCCAAAGTGATTGAAGTTCGCAGTGGGTAGCTTTTCATCAGCGTTGAGAGGACAAAAGGGACCTGTTCCGTGTTGTCTTTGTAGGTGCGTGTGCAACTTTGTGTGTTTGCACATGTACTCCTGCAGAGATGCACTGGAGAAAAATCGTTTTATGGTTATTATCCAGGCGGTGTTGGAATCTCACAGTCCCAGAGATGATGAGTTCTGTATGGGTCCGTCTCCAGTGCATACTCTGCCTGTTTATTGCAAACCATATATTCACACTGATGTACTTTCAGGCAGACACTGAACAAAGGGAACTGCACAAATAGGATTTTATGTCTGGGTCAGTGTGTCATTAAACCAGGTTGGCTTTGGCCAAACTTATAAGAGGACTAATTATAAAGAGAAAATTCAAAGAACACTTTCAGCGTCTTGTTGCAACGATGCATGAGTCACACATTAAACAGGACATGTAGGGTCCAACTAGCTATAAAAGGATTTTTGCTAAAGCTAATTTACACTCAACGCTAAGTGGGCGGAGCCTTCTTTTGGCACTCTAAATCCATTTTTTTTTCATATATTCCCAAATGCTCTCTGGAATCTTACCAATTTGAATGAAGCATTGGAATTTCACCTGAAATGGTTCTGGTATCGTTGGGGGCGGGGTTAGGGATGAATTCGCCCCTCGCTGCCACCTTGTGGATTCCACTCTGCCAGCGACATGTTCAGGTACGTGGTCGTAGACCGACACATTTCTAGAAACACGTCCGGCCCCCCTCACGACTGACGTGTGTGATGTCTCGTGTAATAGTTGTTGATGTTGGCTTGGCAACGCTCCCATTCCCTCCCTCCTGCTTGTCACCCTTCCTTTCTCATTTCCGCCCCCTTTCCTGAGTTTTTTCTTTTCTTTTCTCGGGTCTCCAAACATAGCCCCTTTCAGCCATAACATGTTCCTAACTGCTTCTGAAGGCGGCGGCTAAAGTGCGCCTGTGATTGCTCCGACACTCCGGCATTAAGAGTCCAATCCAACACAGACAGAAATCCACTTTGTTTGAAGCCACAGTGGTGTTTTTCCTATCATTATTGCACTCGAATGGTGGAAGCAGAATTCGACCAGGGCTCCCGCGTCTGCTTCGAATCAGCTGACACTCCTAGGGCATTGTTTGGCGTGCTAAGTATCCCCCATCATTGAGCCCCGTCTTTTAGCTCCAGCTTGTTCTCAATGGGGGGAGATTAGTCGAGCCAAGTGTTGCTCCTATGCTGGCAAATCTGCCTTCTTACATTGCGTGACCTGAGCACAACAGACTTTCCAGAAAAATCAGGCTTTCAAATTCCCAAACCATCCCTGCAGAGTGTTTGGTAAACATATTTCCCTCTCTGCTCGCTCTGGTTCTGGCTCTACCTCCTTATTGCTTGAATAACCCGCTTCCCTTCATGCATCTTTGTCCTTTAGGATGTGTTGCTCTTTTGTTGAAGCGGCAGAGAAAGACTTGTGTTTGCGTGCCTTTTTTTGTTGGCCGGTAGCAGGAGCACAAAGCGCCACGAAACGAACGCGCCCATCCGATGGCTCGGCTCAGATGCCAACTTAATTTGTGGCTGAAGGGCTGTAACAAAACCCAATCACCCTTCCACTGTGACTTTCTATTCTGCCAGAGGTGAGAGATACAATCAAGGCCCCTGCTAGCAACTATTTACCCTCCCTGTCAATCACGGTCCCTTGGCGGGGGCTCACAGCTGGAGGCTTCCCTGGCAGGTTGCCCGGCATCTCCTGGAAAACAAAAACCTTAGAAGAAACAATTATTTCATGACCGTCCCCGTCTTTCATCCCGGGTGCACCACGCCTCGCCATCCATCCCCGCCTGTCCTTGGTCTTTCTGGTTGTCTGGTTCTTGGTCGACCCGGTAGTGATTAGCATCGGCGACGCACCGCTGTGCCTTCCTGGGAAACATTGGACTTAAGGAAAGTAATTGGAAAATTGCTGTTTTCATCCTCTGCAGTCGCAAAAAACATCCCGTCACAATAGGGACGCCCGGAATGGAACGCGGAAAGGAATGTTGTTGGGATTTGGTTTCCATCACGCTCGTCTAAGAGGGTTTTACCCCCCTCCTGCTCTTAAACCTCCGTCGCAGTGGGAGGTGCTGTGTTTTTGCACACGTGTGTGCATATGTGCATAATGTGTTCATGGATGTAATAATGAATCCCAGTAGGGAGATCCGCTTTATAGTCTTTATCAGTCAGACCAGTTCTTGCCACCTGGTGCTAAAAGTAAAGGATCCAGCGGTGCTGAAAGCTGGGGGTTAGTCTGGACCCTCGGTGAGGCGCTGGGGTTGGACGGCCTGGCGTTGACGCCGCCCTGCAGGCGGTCCGCGTCCGAGCGGCCAGCCTCACCAGGCCTGTAATTACATGTGGGGAAGAAAAGCACAGAAGGAAGAAGGGATTTGTGTGCCAGGCTGATGATAGAACATAATTCCTTCACTTTTCATGTCACTGGAGATTTATTACCCAAATTAGAAATGACATAAGCGTCTTTATAAAGCGTGATTGGACTTAAAGATGCTGTTTTTCTGTAATTACCCTTGAGGTTCGGAGTCCGTTGGCTACACCTTTGATTTGTCAACTGGCTGGAAATGATTGTCCAATCACAAAGGTTATCACTTCCTATCCAAAGTATTTAAGCAGGAATATTTAGTAAGTCTATCGCGTATATTTTCCCTTCTTGCGGCAGAGGGTAAAACTGAAAACACACCTCCGACAACCCGTCTGACGATAGATCAGAAGCGTATCTCCAGAGCTTCACCTTCAAAGGGAAAGGTGATGGGAGTGGGGGGTTCTGGACAATCGCTTGTCACTCTTCATTTCTTTCGTTGCTCCGAGTTGCTCCAGGCAGCGACTCCGGCCGGTTCCCCTTCCTCTCAGAATTTTTTTTTTTTTTTTTTTGGCGTGTTTGACAACATAGTTCCGTGTCTCAGGCCTGATTCGTCCAGCTGTGTGCTGACAGAGGCGGCGCCTCCCATTCCTGGGTTTCCAAAACGCCCTTGAATAACCCCGGAGTCTTTTGTCCTTGGATTGACTCGCTGGCTTCCTGCTGGATGATGTCAGCTCACGGGGGAACTGGAAGCTCTCCCATATTTGGCATTGCGTCCTCAAATGCATGAGGAAGACGCAACAGATAGACCCCGAATACAACGGGTGATTCCGTTTGATCAATGCACGGATATCAAGACGTCAACAAATGGCGTTTTTGACGAGTCGTTTCTGATCACTTTCGCTTCTCTGCTTGTTTTAAAGTCGGATTCATCTGCTCGTCACAGCATTATACCTCCGTCTTTCTTGCTTCGCCCTGAGCTTGAGGCCTTTGCAAAATAGCAAACCTTGAAGTTTACCTCAAACCCCTCCTGGAACGTCTTTCAAACATCACTGTGATTTCCCCTTCTGTCGCCGCAAGGTCTCTCAAGAATTGATTCCCCGCACCAGCAGGCATCACACGGCTACGCCCGTGGAGATTTGACTTCAGTACAGGAATAAACAGCAGCCCCGTGCAGCCCTTCAAGGCTTCGCTCTGATTTAGAGTGCATTAAGATTCATTCACGGTGCCCCGCTTCCCCCGGCGTGCCAGCGCCTCAATTTCCTTTCCCAACCAGACTTAAGATTCATGTGTTAGTATCAGGAGCCGGGAGAGCTGTTTGCTTTGGAACAACGCTTCCATCTTGGGAGGGCGGGATCAGTGAGGAAGGGGGTGGAACCAGGCTCCTCCCCATCACCCCTTAGCTTTTTCGCCTATTTCTGTAACCCTTGTTTTGTCGAGAATATCCTCAAAGAGAGAGAGAAATTCTCCACCGACGCTGATGGAGATCCGATGTCATTTGGCGTGTTGCGTTTCTGCTCCCTCGCCACCGACTCGTAGCCTCAAACGGGCTCGACGCGCTAATGCCTCCAAAACGTGGCCACACACACACACACAGTCGCGCAAACCGCAAAGCTCTGGGATACGTTTAGTGTTTGTGCATCACTGTGAGCCCCCGTGTGAAGATGTGAGAGAATGTACGCCGGGTCCCCGGAGGAACCACAAACGATCCACCATTTGTCTGGCACCGCCGCACACACTACTTACAAAAATAGCTCCTTCTGCAGCTCGTCTCTGCCGTCAGCTTCAGCTTCGCGCGAGCGTCAGACGGTCCGACCGACGGACGGCGTCGTAGCTGTCGCTTACCCGCCACCTGACCTTTACTGACAATCAATTCCTTGTGAACGTGTCCTGCTAAAGCTAAAGGAATTAGCCGGCATGGCGGCCCTCTGGCGTCATTCAGCTACAAGCTGGAGGTCACACAGGTCTGAGAGGAACAAGCGGCTTCTTATCGCCGCTAATGGATCCGATTAGCTCCGGTGATCGATCAGACAAATGATATCTGTGCTGGTTTGCCTCCCGAAATGGAATCAACAAACATCCGTTTCATGAACGGAACTTCCAAAATAAACTGACTTTTATGAATACGATTTCAAAAGCAGGTCTATAATTTGGTTCCAGTGGATGTGGAATCAACACTTCCTGCATCGGGGTTTCATGGTTGCAGAAATCTTTCTGTGTGTTCTGACGGTGTGTGTCAGAGTGTGTGTGAAAGTGAACAATCACACACAGCCTGCTTTAAAAAAACAGACGCTTCTGATACGGCAGAGAAGTAGTCATTTGGCCGAGCTAACGGCTCCCATAGGATCCACATCTACGTGCAACCACTGGAGGATGGAGGAGAATGGAGCGAACGCCCATAAAACCAGCATATCTCATCAAACCCCCCCCCCCCGTTATTTCACATTTACCTGCACATGCTCACACCAGCAGGGACACGCCCCTCCAGGAAGTTAGAAACAGAGGAGATGTTTCCTCTCTTGTCAAAACGCTCCTCTGCAGGTGATCAAACCCAAAGGCATCCCCCGCCCTGAGGACGTCTCCGCCGTCCGCCTCTCTCATCCCTCAAACACAATCGCAGGTAGCCTTTTTATCTGCCCACCCTACACACACACACACACACACACACACACACACACACACACACACACACACACACACACACACACACAGTTTGTGGTCGTGTTCCCCGCCAGCCGGCCCCTGTTGCCGCCCTCGCCCGGCTCGTTAGAGGAAACGCTGGAGCATGATCCTCCTCACCTTCCCTCTGCACTGCCTTTTAATTAGACAGCCGTGTGTGTGTGTGTGTGTGTGTGTGTGTGTGTGTGTGTGTGTGTGTGTGTGTGTGTGTGTGTGTGTGTGTGTGCGTGTGTGTGCGTGTGTTTTTTGTCCTGTTTCTTTCTATGATTCCTCATTAAGGAGCAGTGGACACTTTATAAAGCGAATGTCGCTTTTGAACACAAATTATAAGGTTTTTTTTTAAAATTTCAGTTGTTTCAGTGCAATAAAAAAATGAATGAATGAGTTCAAGGTCAGAAAACAAAGGAAACAAAACATTTTATTAATTTACGTAGTTATCAGCCAGAAATTAACAACATGGAACTCTTTAAACTGAAAATGAGAGGTTTTATTACTATTAAATTGAACTGGAGGTTGTGACATTTCCACTGTTTTATTACTTTATTAATATAGTTTCTGATTAGTTCACTAATTTTTAATTTAGATAAATAACAATATATATATATATATATATATATATATATATATATATATATTTCAAGAGGAAGTTTGAGATATTTTCAATCAGAAATTTATATATGCAATATGAAAATGCTATATTGATCTATTGATCTAGATAATGGAAACTACTAGCCTAGCATCTCTCCCCTCCTGAACCTGCCACCCCCTCTCCGTCTCTCTCTTATTCCCTCATTTACACTCTGTCGCTGTGTGATCTAATATTGATAACATGGTGTAACACTTGAGGAGAAGACAGATTGGGATTATTAATTTGAAATTAAACTCTAGAACAGGAAGTTACCTTGAAAAGTCATGTGACATCTTCTATCCATTCATCCAGGACTGAAGAGATTAAAAATGGTTCCAGTGGAGACGCTTTAAGGCTAAACAGGAAGTAAAAGAAGCTGTTGTATTTTGCGGTTGCTGGTTTGTGCAGACACTCCTGTCTCTCTTCTGTTCATGGGTTCAGTAACGGTAATCTCGTGTTTGAGGCGTGGTAATCCCTAATCCAGCCAGTCTCATCCGTGACAGCGCTGTTAGCGACGATAGCCGCGGTTGTTGTAGTTCTGCCGTTCCAGGCAGGAAATGGTATTCTAGCCCTCAAGCCGCATGGCGAGAGGCGCTAATCATTTGAAGTACCACACATTACCTGCAGTTCGTCCACTCCAGATTATAAACACGGCCCATTAATGAGTCGGTGGAGAATCCCAAATCGTTGTCAGAGGAAAGAAGTGGAATAATGTTCCTGGAGTCTGATTAGAACGTCATCCCTTCTCCTCCGTCAGCTGGAACCCGTTTACCTTTCATTAGGAGACCCCTCGGTGCAAAATGTTTGCTGATAAGAGCCGCCGGTTTATCAACAGTTTATAAAGCGTCGCGTTCGGATTAATCCAATCGGCACACATCCGGAGAAGGACCAGACTCTGTAAACACAATCAGATCTGACTCTGTAGACTGGCTGAGAGGACTGGGGGGGAGGGGGGGTAACAACAGAGAGGAAGTGAAGATAAGTGTAGAGAATAACTGGAATCAAATTAGAATGAAGTCAATTTGGCAGGAATTATGCATTTCGGGCAATTATTTCTGTCCCAGACGGAATGTTATTTGGCGATACCGCCGGGGGAGTTGAAAATGAGCGGCGTTGGGAAAGAGCTGCCGCAGTCAGAAGCTAGGGAGATACGGTCCCAACGTGTGCCCCCCCCCCACCCCCCTAGCCAAATGGTTCATCCTCTGCGACCGGGAAAAAGCCTGAACTCCTCATTATCTGCCTATCGCGGCTTCCATCTGGGGAGAAAACGCCGCGTTGCAGTCTCCCTTTGGAGGGACGCTGATCACAGGACCAACTCATCTCCACCGGAGAACGATTGCGGTCCCGCGTCTCGCTTCCTCTCTCGCCGCCGACAGTCGCAGGGGGGGGGGGGTGAGGAAGACTCTGTTTTCCTCTCAAAAAAGTGGAAGTTTTTTTTGAGTTTTGAGAGATGGAGCCCAGCTTCAAAAGGCACATGTAATTGAGCGGGGCTAGATAGACTATCTGGAAACATGAAACAGCAACAGTTGTGACGGAGGGTAATTGCCTCCCTGGGCCTGTATAATGCTTTGTCGAGTCTTTAAACTTGAGCAAACTGCTGGAAGTCCTTATGTCAGCAGGTAATTGGTTCCAGGCATCAGCAGCTCTGTGAAATGAAGGAAAGATAGGAAGGTGTGTGTGTGTGTGTGTGTGTGTGTGTGTGTGTGTGTGTTTAGAGAATGATTCAGTGTCATCTGCTGCATTGATTGTTTCTCAATAAACGGTTTTCATTTATTCCCAGGGTTCGATATTTGGTGTTGAAGTAAAAACACCTTCTTTTCTCTGCGGGTGTGTTTCTCTCTTTAAATTACATCCCATATTTCTGGACTCTTAATTTTAAAAGTTCAAAGACTTCTATCCACTTTTCCAACTCTGAGTGTCCCGACGTGACCGAGGTCGTCCTTCCTGCTGGACGATGGCCTTCGCTGTCAGGGTGTCCGTCCTCTACGCTGGCCTGCATCCAACCTACCCCCCCCCCCCCCTCTTCCTGGTTTGAGGACCTCTGCTTTATTAGCCTCACATGATTAATTGAACATCTGCTCACTCAGAGACAAATGACCCCCATTCCCAGCTGTTTACCGCCTGTACAAACAGTTAATAATAAGCCTGCAGAGATTGCGTCACGCGTAGAGGCATAGTTTTATTTTCACAGGTGGACGCCGCCTGAGAAAAGTGAGCGGCGGCTCAACGGATATGAAATGTTGTCTGTTTTCATCCAACCAACTATCTGGGCCCCCCCCACGGTGCTGGTGTGAAGCTAAAACCCCCCCCCCGCTCTTCCTGATTAGCAGCATCTTTGTCCCGTTGGCGGCGACTCGACGTGAGGCGTGATTGCGGTGGGCAAAACTGATGGCCGCCCGCTGCTGCTGATCTGCATCCGACCGACCACCCCCCCACCCCCAACCGCCCCTCAAAAAAGCAAAGATGAAATCAAAATCAGGTTTTTGTTTGGCATTTGTCCCTGAGGGGTGGGTGTCTTCGGGATTTTTCTGGCTAAAGAGATGTTTCAAATCTTGGGGGGGGCAATCAGTGATGCAAAGGCAGCAAAATTACCCACAGTTGATGGGGTGTGGGTATAATGAATGATGCTGTTCAACAATCTGCATCTGATCACCTCGTCTTTCTATCCACAGGCCGCCTCCATGGCGCTGAGCAGCTTGGGTCACGTCTACACCGCCATCGGGGACTACCCCAACGCCCTCGCCAGCCACAAGCAGTGTGTCCTGCTGGCCAAGCAGTCCAAGGACCAGCTGTCCGAGGCTCGCGAGTTGGGGAACATGGGCGCCGTCTACATCGCCATGGGGGACTTTGAGAACGCCGTCCAGTGCCACGAGCAGCACCTGGGCATCGCCAAGGCGCTGGAGAACAAGCGCGAGGAAGCCCGGGCCTACAGCAACCTGGGCAGCGCCTACCACTACCACCGCAACTTCGACAAGGCCATGTCCTACCACACCCACGTCCTGGAGCTGGCCCAGGAGCTGGAGGAGAAGTCCATCGAGATGAGGGCCTACGCGGGTTTGGGTCACGCCGCCCGCTGCATGCAGGACCTGGAGAGGGCCAAGCAGTACCACGAGCAGCAGTTGTCTATCGCCGAGGGCCTGAAGGACAGGGCCGCCGAGGGGAGGGCCTCCTCCAACCTGGGTACGTGAGCAAAACTGGACGACTAGCGTTGAGCTAGATGAGTCACGCTGGAATTAGCAGACAGCGCATCATTCAGACGTAAGAAGTAATTGTCAGCGTTTGTCCGTTAGTCCGTCCGTCCGTCTGTTAGTCCACCAAATCTCTTCTCAACCGTTGCAGATAGAAAGATGAAACAAAAAGCACATTACTAGAGCAGCAAAGGGGATGAAAATGAGATGATGACCATGACCTTGAGAAAACTAAGTCAAGGTCAATTCTCATCTTTTGTCTCTGACTGCATTGGTTCTAGTTTGCTCATTGCGATTTCAGTTGCTCCTTTGTGTGTCCTCTAATACGAGGGGCGAGAAGACGTGAAGGTAACCCAGTCGCCTCTTTATCGTTCGGAGGGATGAATGTGAGAGCTTCAATTTCCTGCTGGTGTTTCCTCCGCATTCCTTTATTTATCTTCACTTAAGTTATCTGTTTTCTTGTTGTTGTTTACAATGAAACCACCGAGGTGGCGGCGCACTATCGTCTTATAACTGTTACTATAACAGTATTGACAGATTGCAGTGTGGTCTGCAGTTCGTAATGTAAGCATACGTCAGGAGTGTGTGTGTTGGAGCCAGGAGGAATTTATGAGCCGTTAGCATGTAGCAGAGTCGGGTTATAAATAAACCCGTAAAATTACATAATTTTTCATGGAGAATCTGCCCTCACCTTCACTCCAAAGTGGACTTTGAAATAAAAAAATGTGTCGCGAAGCTAAATAAAAACTGGACAGGGGGGGAAATGAAAGATAAGATCGTTTGATTTAAACTTAAAAACTAATTGCAGCCATCGTCGTTTCCTCCTAAAATGAAATTATTTGCTGGCTAACCTTGTGATGTCTGCTAACTCAATGATGGAGGGAACCCTGGGGGGGATAAAGGTGTCCCTGCGGATATTCAATACCCCATGAGACGAACGTTACAGCCAATCCTCCTGTATTTAGCCCCGCAATTACCACCCCCGCCTGGTGACTTATGACAGCCATCACAACAGCACTAAAAGTGACTCTAATGGACAACTAAGAAGCATAATAGTTCCTCTCAGATGAATTATTCTTTAATGTGGTGTGTAACAGTGGGCAAGCAGAAAGTGGGGTTAACCAGCCAAACATAAATTGACGTCGTCCTTTGACCGGTCTAATGGTCGCACATCCTGGAAAGCGCCAACATGCGGCGGATTTTAAACATGAGCTGCAAATCGGTCCATCGTAAATCAGGAGGAAGGTTTTTTTTATGACGCCGGAGTACGTGGGGGCTTTTTTATTACCGCAACATGTCTGTATTTTTATCTACAGCCATTATGATGGCAGAGAGCCCTCATCCGTTATTAGTTGTTCTCCTATTTCCTGAAGAGGTAATGATAGTCTAGCTGAGGGCTGATGGAGGCGGAGCTAAACGAGTGGGCGGGGCCGTTGGCGCCTGTTGCACAGACTGGTCGGGACGAGGAACCTCCTGACATCCAGGGAAGCTTCTTCCTGATCTACTGGTGCTCCATCTTTCCCCTTTTTCAGGTTCTGATGCCCCCCCTTCGTCTCCCTGCTCACCCCTACTGATTGTAATCTGCAGCTGTCAAGCTCCCAGTAATTGAAAGTGACTTGATGAATCGCTTAATTACCTTTAATAGCTGATTCAAGAGGAACTGAATAATGAAGATAACAGAGAACGAAGAAGAGGCTGAGAGACGTCAGTCTGTAATTGGCCCATTGTTGTTGTTGTTGTTGTTGTTATTGTTCTTTTTTGTTTTGCGGCGGCGGGGTTGTGCGTTGTTATTCCGTCATCGGCACCCGCGGTCTTCTGCTTAGCAGAAGAAGATCTGGACTAAAACTAACAGGATGTTGTTGCAGACTTCAAAATGTGCTGCCATTACGCCGCACACAAAGACGGCGGGGGGGGGGGTGGGGGGGATGATCGAGTGAGGATTAACAAGCGATGATAAAAGAGGAAAACAATGCGATGGAAATGGAGGGAAAAAAGTTGCCAAAGCAGGAGAGAAGAAACTTTTATGATGCCCTCTCAGTTCGTCGGTAATGTTGCGTGGGGTGTGGGTGGAGCAGCGACCGCCATCGCTCTTAGGTAGGGTGGTGCAGCGGTGGCCCGGCTTTAATATCCAGCCCTGCCTCAGCACAATATGACCTATAAAGGCTATGAAAATATAGCATTCCAGCCCCATTCATTATGCATTAATTGGCTAACGTACCCCCTAGTCAGCGATATTTAATATCCAAGCGGGGGGGACTAAAATGGTGGATTTCTCATTTCTGCTGTTCGTGAAATCCAACTTGTATTATTTAACTTCAAAGAATCTCGTTTGATGGCGTCGCTGTTTTTCGACCTTTCTTTGTTGTGCGTCTCCTCGTTTGACCACGTCGCTCGGAATGTCGACGCCGTTGGTGAAAAACCGCCGGGAGGTTGTTGGGGTTTTTTTTTTTCTTCCCCCCACTCCTTCTTTTCATCCGGCATCCGTAGGGAACGCTTCCTGCTGACGCTTCGATAAACAAAGACAGAGAAAGAGGAAAACAACAGGAAGACGAGTTCACAAAACAACACGGAATCAGACAATGTGTGCCGGGATGCTCGGATCTTATCGGTGGGCGTATTAAACAGGATAGAGCTCCTGTATTGGATTAGCGTTAGACCCTTTAAAGGTCGTGTGAGGATGAGCACCAGAATCTTTGTTCCAGAAAATCAATTCTGGAAAAAAGATCAGCAAGTTTTACAACTTGGGAATTTTTTTTTGTGGCTGCAGAGCAATTCTGGAATTTCCCGCCAAAATGGCGGCAAAGCGTTCTCCCGAACAAGTGGGGAAAATTTTCATGAAAAGTTCTAAATATGAAACAAAACACAAAGTTGAAACAGTTCCATCTGTGAAATACAGCGAAGACATTTTTTTAGGTCCATTTTAAGATGAAATCTTTAACGTAGCATCAAAGCTAAAGGCATTAGCGCACACCCGAAGCGGGTGAACTCAAACAGCTATACATTTAGCGTGTTAATGCTTTCAACCTAATGAATCTTTCTCATATTCGTTGATATTTTAGCTCCTACAATGAAAATGTAATCATCATGCAATGAATTTGGGACCTCAGAGCTTCCGTAGATTGGGATTAAATCCAAAACCTTTAAACCATTAGAGACATCACCTGAAAGGTGCAAACTTGTCATCAACATCAACACCGTTTTACCCAACTGATTGTGCGATAAACCCTAAATTGCCTCTTCCAACACTGCCAACACCTTCCGTACGTTCCCATTAGCAACAGAATACATTTCTGCAGGGACTTTGAGATCATGAATAAGAATATGAAATCTGTCCCCCACTTTCTGAAGAAGCTGGCTTATCCTCCACATTAAAGACGGATATGTATATGCACGCATTTGGAGAAAAAAAAGACTTGAGCTCCTCAGAGCAACACATCGGCGTCATCAAAAAAAAAACCGACTGGTCGAGATGAATGCCTTTGGATTCGACGCGATTCTGCCTCTCGTGCTTCCCTGTCATCTTTATTAATAATAACAGCGGTTGCTTGAGGACAAATCCGTTGCATTTCCAGATTGAATTTCAGACTGCCCACAGAAGGAGCAAACTACAGGGACCAGACTCGCCTGGGGCGAGGGAGATTGTTCAGTTATGTACCTAAGCCTTCATAAAACAGCAGTAATTGAAGATATATTATTCGTCGGACCAGGAAAAGCGAGCAGAGTTCTGAATTTACAGAGGAATTTAGCTAATGGCCCAGATGGGATGAGGAAAGAATGCTTTAAGGAGGAAGATGGAGCCTGACGTCATCCTCAGCTCCTTAATGAGTGGGTGAATGCCTCCAGTAAGTAAATCGGGGGGAAGCGGTAAAATACCGGAGGGATTTCTGGGTCTTATGTTACGCTCTCTTTGCTATCTGAACTGCCTGCCCCCCTAAATTCCTGTTGTTCTGCTGGAAAAAGCTGCAGACATTCCCTTCCTCCCCCTGCAGGCTCCCCCCTTACCTCCATCCTCCCAACGTGGGACGCTGCCAGAAACTGGACCCAAGTCGCTGCGAAGCACACTCCCCTAGTCTGTGTTTAACTCTCCCTGCAGTTATTATTCAGCTCACGGCGGTTAGAGACTAAAGGTGCCGTAGCGTTCGTTAGCATTAAGCACCGCTTCACGCAAAGTCAGCAGGAAACGTCGGCCGCTGCTAAACGGAGAATAAAAAATATAAAGCAGCAGAAACAACCGGAGGTACAACCCAATGCTGTTGGGTGAAGATGAGGCGTGGGGTGAGACAGGACCCCGTCTGTGTTTCAGTTGGCGGACCCCCCAGTCAGGAAGCGTCCGTCTATTCCCTACCCGTCTTCTTCTTTATTTTAACTTCCCTCCTTCCTGCCTCCGTGTCCGTCAGACGGAACGAACGTCTGTGTCTGTGAGCGAGGATTTGGCCCCAGACACCCAGCTCCACCCCCCCCCCCACCCCTCCTCCTTACCCCGGAAGGGCCCCACCGGGGTCCTGCCCCACCACCCACACCTCTCCCTCACTCTCGCTTCCAAATATGGACTTGTTTGCACCAGATACAGACAGTTACCCACATTTTCAGGGTCATTTAGGGTTATCTGTATGACATCATCCATGCAGACCCCTCCCCTCGGTAGGCTAAAGCCTTTCTGATTGGTTCCTTCAACATGCTTACCCGTACATTTTATTTTAAGGATTATTTTAGCTTTGAGGCTGTTTTCATGTCGTTGTTGTATACCTGCATGAGCACAAAGGGGGGGTTTCCAGGTGCGGGGGGGGGGGGGCATCTGTGGACAGATGTGCACACCTGAGGCATGTGCTAAAGCTAATGCTAATGTATATGTGTAATATCATGCAAGCAGTTTGGCTTCTAAATGTCAACGCTATTTATCATCCGCGATAATTACCACCGGTGAAATGGTTGTTTGTTTGTTTGTTGTTTCTGACATTGTGTTTGTTTGTTGATTAGAAATTAACATCAAATTTCTGAAAGAAGAAGCAAATTCAGGACCAAATTTTTCCTGATCCTTCCATTCCCATTTTTCCCGTCCCGACTCAACCAGGAGACGAACTCCGTCTTCTTCAAACCCTTCTTCAGACTCATCTCTGCACTACCTCCAGTATCGCACCGGCGCAGCGGCACCGGCGCCGTCGATGGTGAAATCCTCTTAGCTAGCTGTAGCCAGGCCGTCGCTCCTGGAGGAACGACACAGTGATTTAGTCAGAACCCGACACATCCGTCGACGTACATCCAGCTGTGTAATGAAAAGTGACAACACACCGCCGTGCTCTTCATGCCTCTTCATGGGCGAACGAGTGGCCTCTGTAGACGTATCTGAACGCTGCAGCGTCTCCTGGGCTTCCACACTCATCGTTACAAGAGAAATAATTGAGCCGTATTATTTAATACGTTACAGTCAAGTCCTTTAAATGCTCGACACAGACGTACAATGATGTTAACATTGGTGCTTGAATTGAGACTTATGTTTTGTTGGGATCATTTCGATGCCACGGTGACCACTTCAGCCAAAACCCCCCACAAGTTCTCTCTAATTGAATTTCTTCTGGTTTGCAGCCGCATTTACCAGCATTTCTGGTGTGGTTTTATTTATCATTCTGCAGGATTTTATCCCCAGAGGGGTCCATAATCCTCTTACCATATGGGTGGGGACAGAAAATATTTTCTTGCATCAAGTGTGGCTGCAGGCACAGCCTCAGGCTTATGGCAATTTTGGCTGCAGCCTTCAAGGCTTGGTAGCCACGCACCCCCCGGCTTTCTCCTCTACCCGTCCAGCCTGGCCCGGATCCATTTTTAGCCTGCAGCATGTAACATGTTTGCTGGTAATACATCAGCAGGCATTATATCCACAGCAAGATGGGCCTCCGATGGGGATAGCATGACCTTGGGAGTGACTTTGTAGATAGGGCTGTCATGCACTCGCAAGTAGGCTTAATCTTAACGCAGTTCCACCTCCAGGAAAAGCTTGTCCGAGATGCAGGAAGCACCTCTAAAAACTGAAAATGTTCTGCTTCATTTCGACTCAGTAAAATGCGCGTTGTAGCTGCGTACCAATGAAGCACACAGATGTCATCACGCAAATCTAAATTCCGTCCCCCGCTCTGTGATGATCGCGGCATACCAACTCCTCGGGGCGTCGACCCAATCGTGGCGAGGTCAGTTGGAGTCGCACCGCTTTAACCCGAGAACGCAACAAGCAAACAAACAGCAAATTAGCTTTTATTTGTCGGTGGATGTCGACGGAATGTCGGATCGTGGTTTGAATTAAGGAGGTAGAGGATGTTTGATGATGTGTTCCCAGCAAAATCCAATCTGTCTGCACAAAAAAAGCTCAGGTTTTCTTTCTTTTTTTTTCTCCCTCCCGTCTTTAATTTTCAGACCCAATTCATGCAGATTTAGTTTGAAACTAATCTCCTCATTTAGATCTGATTTAGAGCGATTTATTTTTAATTTCTTCCATTCCCACCGACCTACGGAAATACGAATGAGCTTCATGTGTGTGTAGACATACTTGATGTCTCACATTGAAGTTAAGGTCGTTTTTCTTTTCATTCTCATTGGCCCAACGTGTCTTTTATGAATCTGAATGCGTATCCACATCTATGGAATATCCTCCTCAGTCATTTAAGCCTCCTGTTTGGTTCCAATCCCGATGTTTACGTAGCGTGTGTTGGGGCCCGTAATGTGGCAGGTTTCGGATGAAATAAATGGGAAAACACACGTCGGTAACTAATCCCGGCGGCACCATCACAAACTCAACCGCAAGCCGCAGAACCCCTCTGCTACCCCCACTTCTTCCCACCCACTCCGGCTCCAGCACGTTTCCATCTCTGGTGTCCCATCAGCCGCTGTACCACCACCCCCCCCGCCGCGTCTGAGTAGCCCATTAGTCTCCATGCTGATGCAGCAAAACCATGATGGCCAGGAATGATCCCCCCCCCCCCCCCCCCCCAAACCCCTCCTGCACTCGCAGCGGGTTTCTCCTTCTCTATCTGTCAGTCGGCATCCCTTCTTCTCTCCCAGTGAGTTTTAATATTATCAGTGCAATTATTATCTCTGAAAGCTGGGTGACGATGCAGAAAGACGAACCCGGAGATTAGCGGCGAGACTCAGGGGAGATCCGGTAGATACGCTGTGATGTCTCTTTACTCGCCGATGTGTATTTGTCACTGTGCGTGAGTGTGTGTGTGTGTGTGTGTGTGTGTGTGTGTGTGTGTGTGTGTGTGTGCGCCAGATGACTGCCTGGCTGTGGGGGTAAAGCTATTATTTTTCACTGGATGGTATTTTATCAGATAATGCGCCCAATGCACCAAGTTCTCCATTATTTATTGTTTCGCATACCTATCTCATTTTTCTTTAGTTGTCGGCTAAGCTTTCCATCAAGTCTCCACCTCGTCTACTTCCCTTGTTTTTTTCTCTTCACTTGTAAAACCTCTCCAACCCTGTGGAAAAGCTGTTGATTTTAGCGAAATCCCTTTAAGATACAGTCATCAAAGGCAGCTTAGGTAATAGAAAGATCCTGTTTCGCTGTTGTAATAACTCCGTTTGACTGCACTGCATTTTAATGACAATCATTCCGAGTGAGAGTGTTGCACAAGCCCAGAACAGATGGCTGTGAGTGCGTATTTTAACAGCCAAATGACTTGTTTTTAAGTGAGGAGCTGACGAGGCACTTGAATTTTACTTAATTGCAATTTTGCCCAGAATGGGTCTTTAACTGCCTCCCCTCTATCCTCGCTCCACAGGCATCATCCACCAGATGAAGGGGGACTATGAGACTGCACTGAAACTCCACAAGACCCACCTGGCCATCGCTCAGGAGCTGAACGACTATGCCGCTCAGGGCCGGGCGTACGGTAACATGGGGAATGCCTACAACGCCCTGGGAGCGTTCGACCAGGCTGTACGGTACCACCGCCAAGAGCTGCAGATCTCCATGGAGGTCAACGACCGGGCTTCGCAGGCCTCCACTCATGGGAACCTGGCAGTGGCCTACCAAGCCCTGGGAGCCCACGATCGCGCTCTGCAACACTACCAAAACCACCTCAACATCGCCCGCGAGCTCAGAGACGTCCAGAGCGAGGGCCGGGCTCTGGGCAATCTCGGGAACTTCCACTGCTCCCGGGGGGAGTTCCCTCAGGCCGTGCCCTACTACGAGCAGTACCTCCGTTTGTCCCCCGACCTCCAGGACATGGAGAGTGAAGGGAAGGTTTGCCATAATCTGGGATACGCCCACTACTGTCTGGGCAACTACCAGGATGCAGTGAAATACTACGAGCAGGACTTAGCTCTGGCCAAGGACCTCCATGACAAACTGAGCCAGGCCAAGGCGTACTGTAACCTTGGTTTGGCATTCAAGGCCTTGGGAGACTTTACCAAGGCAGAGGAGTGTCAGAAGTACTTGCTGTCTCTGGCGCAGTCCCTGAACAACGCCCAAGCTCGCTTCAGGGCTCTGGGGAACCTGGGGGACATATTTGTCTGTAAAAAAGATGTGGCTGGAGCCATTCAGTTTTATGAGCAGCAACTGGCCTTAGCTCACCAGGTAAGTCTTCGCATAATAAATGCAGGACAAAATGTACTGAGACAATTCATCATATAAATTGAAAATGTCACATGGAATGTAATTTTGATATCATTCCACTGCGTCCCTCTTGCTGATATTGTGGCATTCCATCTTATTTCAGGTTAAGGAGCGTAGGATGGAGGCCTGCGCCTACGCCGCCC
The DNA here is from genome assembly GCF_040054535.1 of Antennarius striatus. NCBI lineage: Eukaryota > Metazoa > Chordata > Actinopteri > Lophiiformes > Antennariidae > Antennarius > Antennarius striatus. Next base: position 26,534,501 of record NC_090778.1, on the reverse strand, counting down.
TCGGGGCCACCTACAGACTTGTACAGAAATATGACAAAGCTCTCGGCTACCACACCCAGGAGCTGGAGGTGTATCAGGAGCTAGGGGACGTGTCGGGCGAGTGCAAAGCCCACGGCCACCTTGCCGCCGTTTACATGGCCCTGGGGAAGTACGCGATGGCCTTCAAGAGTTACGAAGAGCAGCTGGAGCTCGGTCGCAGGTTGAAGGATCCCGTTGTGGAAGCCCAGGTGTATGGGAATATGGGAATCACGAAAATGAATGTAGGAGTGATGGAGGAAGCTATTGGCTACCTGGAGCAGCAGCTGGCCACTTTACAGCAGCTCAGCGGCAACGAAGCCATGATGGACAGGGGCAGGGCCTTTGGAAACCTGGGAGACTGTTATGAGGCTTTGGGAGACTTCGAGGAAGCCATCAAGTACTATGACCAGTATCTGTCAGTGGCCCAGAGCCTCAACCGCATGCAGGACCAGGAGAAGGCCTACAGAGGCTTAGGCAATGGACACAGGTAAGCCCCCTTCTTGGGAAAGTTTCGGATGCGGAAAATGTTGCAGAAGTAGACAATTGCATCGACTGGGTAACAATAATAATCACGGTAATCCTACTTTGCATATTATTTTCCTGCTTGCTCTCACTATCGAGGACCACCACAGTTTGAAGACAGCTCAGCCGGCATGTGAGCCTGATGCTAGCTGTCTCAGCAGCAGCCTAGTGGCCCCGGCCTTATCTGTATGCAAAGAGGCTTTGGCATACAGACGTCTGAAACTGAAGGCAGCGGGAATATTTCGAGGCAACCTCTCACATTTTTTTTTTCTTTTTGGTGTCTTTTCTAAATTCTATTTCTCCTTATGCTGATAGCATCCTGGGAGACGGCGCTGAAAAATAAAAGACGAAAGGCATGCAGAAATCCTCCTTTTTTCGGAGATGATTTTCTTCTTATTGCGCGTCATCGGCGCGGCGCCACGGCAATTGCACACAGCGGTATTAGCCACGCACGAGTTCAGAGGGGAATAATAGACATCAGACACAAACCCTTCTCATCTTCTAAGAGCTCTCAGTCAAGCACATGCATTATCACACAACATTAATTAAGCTTGAAGGCTTTTATTCTTTTAATGCTCCATTTGACCCGGCATCCGACGATTGTTGATGCGTCTGGGAATGTGAATAAAGTCTGTCTGAAGGCAAATGAAATGTCAAGATGGGATGAAAGCTGTTCTGTCAGCACCAGATGACCCGTCTCATAGTGACGGGTGGTAAACAGTTCCACTAGCGCTGTCGCCCCCACAGCAAGACTGTTTCTGGTTCAAGTCCTGCTCTGTGTGGAGTTTGCTTGGGTTCTCTCCGGGTTCTTCAGCACTGGCGTTGCAGCCGGAGTGTTCGCGTGTTTCACGCCCCCAGTCAGCTGGGATAGGCTCCAGCCGCAATCCACAACAGCGGATGAAGCGGATATCGAAAATGAATAAATGAATGAATGAGTGAATGAACTTTCAGTCCATCCACATCAGGAGTGCTTTGGGTGAAATCTAAATCTAAAGTTAATTGCCAATAAAGCTGGAAGTGTCTTGTTCTCTGCTAGGTGCACTCATTTCAAATCAACCATTGAAATGTATTGCGTTGCCTCGTTCCTCTCTGACACTCATGGGTTTCCTGTCTTCACCCCCCCACCCCCCAGGGCCATGGGAAACCTGCAGCAGTCGCTCGTCTGTTTCGAGAAGCGGTTGGTGGTTGCTCATGAGCTGGGCGAGTGCGGAGGCAAGGCCCAGGCCTACGGGGAGCTGGGTGCTCTGCACAGCCAACTGGGCAACTACGAGCAGGCCATCTCCTGTCTGGAGCGTCAGCTAGCCATCGCCCGAGACACCCAGGACCGACTACTGGAAGGCGACGCCAGCTGCGGGTTGGGGGCGGTGTATCAAGCTATGGGAGAGTACGAAACGGCCTTGCGATGCCACCAAAGTGACCTGGAGATTGCAGATGAAGCCTGCAGCCCCGAACGCCAGGCCCGCGCCTACGGGAACTTGGGCCTTACTTACGAGTCTCTTGGAAACTACGAGCGTGCGGTGGTGTTCCAGGAACAGCACCTAAGCGTGGCGGCTCAAACCAACGACTTGGCCGCCAAGACCCTGGCCTATGGCAGCCTGGGGAGGACACACCACGCACTGCAAAACTACTCACAGGCTGTCATGTACCTGCAGGAAGGTGAGCGAGTCGGGGGCGAGAAAGGGGGAGGTGTGCCTTTGTTGCCGGGGCTGATAGGCTTAGAGTTTGTGCATTCATGAATACGAAATTTAGAGCCTATTTGTTGCTAAGCCTTTGCTGCTTTATATTAGGCTGTATTCAGTCATGTGTGTGTGTGTGTGTGTGTAGGACTTTTGTGCGCATCCGTGTTGGCTTCTGTGCTTTACAGGTACACCAGCACCTTTGCGCAAACCCATCAGGATGCACGCCGAGGCATTTTTTTCCCTGTTTACTGCTCGCAGGTTCTTTGCGCCTCTATATCACGTTTTCTCAGGAGGTTCTTTGCATCGAGCCGCCAAAGGATCTTTTCACACCGCGGCCGACACACTGCTGCCTCTCACACTTTATTGTTCCCCGCAGATTACGGTGAAATAAAACCTCCTGAAAATTCATTATGTCAGCGACGGCGCACGGAAAGAGGACGCGATAGGTAGTAGCATCCGTGGTTATGAGCTTCAGGTTTCCCTGCTTAGCAGTCAAATCCAAGAAAACTGTGGCGCTTGTCAGAGGCCCGGTTGTATATTTCACCTTGCAGGGAGTAAATGCAATAACCCAGGAGTACATCCCTACCTGTCTCCCCCCCCCTCGCTGTCCGGTTTATTAGCGTTAGCCGGGCCCGCAGCTACCCACACGCCCTCTGCAGACCTGCTTGTTGAGCTTTAATGGAAACAAAGACGACAGGCCATTCTGTCTCCACCGCGTCCTCCTGTTGTCCCCCACGCCGTCCTTGTATTGTTCCTCGGTCTGGCGGCGAAAACGAACGCGCCTTCACTATTCTTGACAGCCAATTATTTCTGGCCAACCTACCCAGACCGAAAAGTTGGCTCAGGTTTTTTTTTTTGTTTTTTTTTCCCCTTCAGTTTTTCTATTTTTTTCTACTCCAGCTGCTCGTAGTTTTTTTTTTTTATTAATTTTTTAAAAATAATTCTTCACGCCACTCTGGATGCTTTTTGTTTTCCCCTGTTAAAAAAACATTAATTGGAATGAGGGCTAGAAAAGCAGCTCCAAATTAGCACCGATAGCGTTGACAACATGTGATCAGTGTGTCTGTGATCACGCGTGTGCGACGTTCACACGAGTTCACACAAGACAGACGAGGCTAAAGTGGAAGACGCATCAAGACGGCAATTATCAAGACAGCAAACACAGTTTTTGTCAATTCAGCTGCTCCTCCGGTACCTTCCTGTTATTTTCTGTTAAAAGGACACGTCGCCTCTCCGCCTTAAACAAAAGAGACGTTTCGCACCCGGGATGTACTTTTAAACGATTAACGCGACGGTGTCACCAAATCGATGTCCTCATTGTAGCGAGTAATGGAGGCGTTTCAGCGACTTCATGCTTCGTTTGTGGAGCGACGACTGATGGGGCATTAACCTGTGAGAGGCAGGTTCGGGTCGGAACGCACCCGATGTTTAGTGTCTGAACCTGGACGGCGAATGAAAAGACTCTTTATAAAGACAGACTGTGTTTAGCGCTCATGTTACACCAACTTTAGACCACATGTGTCAAACCTAAAGCCCGGGGGCCAAATGTGGCCCGCCACGTCATTTTATGTGGCCCGTGGGAGCGTAAAAGGTTAGAGTGTCCAAAAACCACATTTCCCACAATGCAGCAATTAAGCCTATTTTAACTTTGACAAAAAAAACAAAATGAATGTCTTTATTTTTCTTTATTCTCTTGGATAGTTTGATCCTTGATTGATGGAGTTCTGTGGATTTAATAACCTGACAAATTAAAAGAATTTATGTTAGAACAGAGAAATTTTTTCCGTGTAACTGTAATGTTTGTAGCATGAATAAGTAATAACTTTAGATTTATTTTACATTAAATAGTTATATTAATTTTTAATTACGGTACTGGATTATAATGGATACCTTCAATGAATGGCCTATTTTAAAATAAAATTTCATACATAAAGTACACTGGATAATAAAACGCACTGGATTATAAAACGTATCTGAGAACTCATCTTCAATGAATGGTCTATTTTAAAACTTTATTCGTATATAAGGCACATTGGATTATAAGAAACTGAGAAAATTAAATACTTTTAGGTGCGCCTTAGAGTGCGGAAAATACAGTACTTTAAGTTACATTTACTTACATTTATTAGTTACAGTTGAGGACAGCCGTGATGCTGATGTGGCCCCCGGTGAAAACGAGTTGGACCCCCCCTGCAGTTGGTCTTTGAACGTCTCAGGAAGCCAAACTAAATGAAGTCTTATGACCGGCGTCTCGGAGCGAGACGTCCCGACCTTTTACCATCACATTGTACCCCCCCCCCCCCAGGAGCGTTTCCCTGCTACTCTGCTCACCCTTTATGTCTCTAATGTCTTTTCCTGCGGGGGGTTTTGACTGGTGATCTTCTGAAGCGTTAACCTCCCACTGTCCAGGCTGTTTTCATCAGATCAACATCTGAAATGTCAGATTTTGGCGATGGGGGGGGGGGTGGCGTGGGTGTCGTGACCCCCGTCGCCACACGGTTCATTTTCCTGACGCGGTCTCCATCTAATGTTCTCACGTTGCCACGAACGCACCTGTGCAGGGGAATTTTTTGCGGTTCTACGGTGCGTGAGATTTCGCTCTCTTGTTCTGGAAGTATGCCTCTGAAACCAGGGGAAGCATGAACTTACCCCCACCCACCCACCCCCCGCCGCCCCCCCAGGGGGCGGGGGTGAAGAGAGTCTCTCACGCAGCTGTCAAGCAGCCTTTAAAGTGTTCTCTGGTTGCTCTTCAGGGTGCAGTCAGCCACGGCCACATCCTCGTGTCAGCTGCCGCTACGTGACGCCGCTGGCGGGGCGCGCCGAGAGCAGGCGTGGTGACAGGCGGCGAACGATACGGAGCTGGAGAACAGAGGGAATAGGAGAGCTGGGGAGGGGAGTGATGGAGGGTGGGGGGGGGTGGCGTGTGAAAGAGGATGACAGGCGGGCGGAAGGGGAAAGACAAGCGATCGGCATAAGTCATAATTCATAGGTATTATTTCACCGTCGACCGGAGAAGAAAGAAAACAGAGTCGGTTGACGTTCAGGCTTCATCACAAGGAACATCAGAGATGTTTGGGGGGGGGGTGAGAGAGGTGAAGCTGTCAGGGAATGAAAAGGATAATTTAGATCTGTTTCCTCTATTTGAGCCCTAAGCATTGGCGGGGGGGGTCCCTCTGAGCGCCGCCACCGCCATCGGGATGAAACAGGCAGTAGGAGATCGGAGGTGTTTGAGATGCAGTAGGGGAGGTGTTCTGGGGGGTGTGGGTGTGAGGCAAACAGCGAGGGAGGTGTGGGGGAAGATAAGACGGGAGGAAACTGGGGACCGTCGAGGCTTCAAAGGGGGGGCCGCGCCGGAGCCGTGAAGTCTGAGCTAGCGTGGCGAGCCGCGTCCCGTGGAATAGGTTAGCGGCTTCAGGTCACGCTTTCTATTCCCGGCTTATCGGGTCCAGACTCAAGACTCCTTTCCAGGAACGTGGGGGCTTCGCAAAAAAAGGTGCCCCATTTTCTCCCCTTTTCCCGCCAAACGCAATAGATATTCCACACTGGGAAACACCCCCTACCCATCAAATACCCCTGAAACTCCCCTCAAACTAACAACGGCGTGGCGCCGCCGCTCAGACGCCGTCTATTAGTCGCTCGTCAGTGTGTTTGCAAATATTTGGCGACGTCTCCTTCGGATGCTGCGAGGCGTCGTTCACGCGCGAGCATGAAGCGTGTGTTTGCACATCCAGTCAGTCCTACCATCGATTTGCTATGCAGCGCAAATAGTGCTGCGTGTGTGTGTGTGTGTGTGTGTGTGTGTGTGTGTGTGTGTGTGTGTGTGTGTGTTATCATCCCAGGGTGAGCAATATCTCGCAACCGAGGCCAAATATCCAAACCTGTTCGCTGTCAGAACATCAGTAGCACGCTACGCTTACATCTGTTACTCACAAAGATACCGAGAGTTGAGTCTGCTCTGAATAATTTTTACTCTCCCGACTCTCCCGCATCTGCTTCCCCCTTCCTCCCCACCACCACCCCCACCCCCCATCGCTCCCGCTCCATCCTTCTCCGACAGGCCTGCGGCTCGCCGAGCAGCTGGCTCGGCGTGAGGACGAGGCGAAAATCCGCCATCGTCTGGGACTCTCTCTGTGGGCCAGCGGGAATCTGGAGGAGGCCCAACATCAGGTAACGTATTAGAGACGACCTCCATCGGTCGGCGTCCACGAGGAGTTTCTAGTGTTTCATTTATGGGAGGAAGAGGAGGAGGAGGAGGAAGAGGAAGAGGCTGGAACGAGGCGATATGTTGGGAAGTCTGTTGAGCCGGGCAACGCTGTCATCTCAGTAGACAGGCGACAGAAGCCTTTTTCATATCCGTGTGCGTGATCTGCCTGCATCAAACACACACAACACACACACACACACACACACACACACTTCCTCAGCCCACTGCCCACCTGGCAAGCGTGGAATATCCCTTTAACATCTCTGTTCTGGGTCTGTCCACACACCACTGCCCAGGATCGAGGATCGGTTCTGTTAGCCATTGGCGTTGGCGTTGGCGATGGCGTTGGCGATCACGTGCATCTGCGGGGGCGCCGTTCTGCTCTTTTCAATTCCAAAAATCTAGTCCACCACATCTCTGTTGTGACGCCCGCAGACGCCGCCCGTCTTTGTGACCCAGATAGTTTTGTTTTTTATCCGTCCTGCATTCAGAAAGGGAACTTTGTCTGTTTGCAATTATCTGCAACAAAAAGCCTGGAAGGAGATTGGATCAAGGTGGCGACTGAAGCCTCGTGAGTCACGCTGGGCGGATGAAATCCATGTTGTAATTGGATCGTCCACGGCGACGCCGTCGTCCTTATCATAGGGGTCGCTGGTTCCTACCCCGACCCACTTCAGACCTCATTTATTCGTGCTTCTGAGGGGGGTGAGACCACTTGACCTCTCGTTTCTCTGTTTATTCTGAACCTGATTGCAGCCCAACGCCTTCGCCGTGATCCCGGTGATCGCCGTGTCTCGCCGCTCGACGCGTCCTGATTCTAATCAGCTGCTCACCGGCGCCTCACGTCTAAGGAGAGCCCCGATCAATAGAATCATGTTTAGCACTGGTTTATGGCGGATTAAGCTTCTGATATCATCTGGATGAGAGGCTAGGGAGTAAAGGTTGGGGGGGTGTCAGGCTGGAGGAATTTGTTTCCCTCTTAAACAGACGTCTGCGAGGCTTTATCAGCGGAATCCAGGGTGGGGGGTAGCAGCTCTGTCGTCGCCAATGCAGCGGATTCTTCACTTTTCCTGCGCGACCTTGGAATATTCCATCCGATCCGGAGCACACGCGTGTTTGCATGTTCAGTATATATCCATACGTGTGCTCACAGGAAGCACACAATCATTCTCTTACTGTTTGAGAATCCACTGCAGCAGTGTGTGCAGAGTGCTTTAGCCCCCCCCCCTCCCAGGACTCCTGTAGAGTGTCTCCATCGCCCCCCAGTCATCTACAGGCCATGGAAAATAGGAAATCAATAAAGGCTCCCATGAATCAGCACTCTCCACCAGCTCCACTCGACCAAGCGGCGTTGGCGGCCCCACCTCTCCGTCGCCTCCCTCCTCATCTCAATCCAGTGTCAGGCAGCCCATAACAGGAAGTCCACTAACAGGAAGTCCACTAACAGAGACCAGTCCGTCCAGTTCACATTCATTCACCTGGACGCCGTCCGTCCAGGATGTCCAGGTGATAGTTTAGCTTCAGAGGCCTTTCCCTGGTGAGTAAGAGAGGTTTGCTGGTGTTGGTTGACTCATCAGGTCGTTACTGTACCTGTTAGAGAGGCAGGAGTGAGCAGCGCTGAGGTGAGATGCTGCCATCTAGTGGCCGGAGTCAGAACGTCTCCTCAAGATGAGTCACGGTGGCTCATCTCGGTCTATTTTTGTTTAACTGCTTACATTTTTGCGTGAGGTACCCCAGCAGGAAGTAAAACTAATTTAAAGAGAGAGAGAGAGAGATGCTGCACTTCAACACTATCGTTCGTTTTACCAACCCGACAGCTTTGGTTCCGAGTTGCCTGTCGGATTATAATTATTCCGAGCCTCCAGCCCAGTAAAAAAGACAAATCTCTAGATTCCAAAGTGAAGGATGAAGATTCTCCTCCTTCTCTGGTTAAATAAATTATTTTAAAAACCTTCTTAGATGAGAGCAAAGCTGTTTTTCTTACTTATAAAACTCCAAGATTTAAAATCTTACATCTGGAAACACGACATTAATTATCCACCAGTTCATTAACCTTATCCTACTTATTTCTAGACTGGAACCAACAGGACCAATTTTGCTGCGTGGAGAGATAATTAAATTTTTTTCTAATTCGATGTTTGGTTCTCGATAATTTCTTGACATGTCTGGTTTTCACATGACGTGTGTTTGTAGCACAAGCATCACCAGAGATTAAACCACCCCGCTGTGTAAGAGTCATTAAAATTAGCTTGAAATAATGACTACACTAATGCAGCAGTAATATTAAGCCAAGCCCACTGACTGGGTCCCCTTTACTATGTAATAACTCATACTTTTAATGTTAACCACATTAACTGCTAATACTTTTACTTATTTAAGTGCTGCAGGATTTTTACCTGTTTTCATAATTAGTGCTTATATTTAAATGAAGGATCTGAATGCTTCTCCCACCAGTGCTCACTCAGAGCGCCCTTGACCGCTAATAACCATAAATACCTGTGATGTCATAGTAATATCTGTGTGTTGTTGTTTGTTTGCAGCTCTACCGAGCGTCTGCACTGTTTGAGACCATCCGCCATGAGGCCCAGCACAGCACCGACTACAAACTCTCCCTGTTTGACCTGCAAACCTCCTGCTACCAGGCTCTCCAGAGGGTCCTTGTCAGCCTGGGTATGCTCACAGACAAATCTTCAGACTGTCAGTGGCTGTGTCTGTATATGAAAGCACCGACCTTTTGAACTGTGGGTCCCACAGGCCACCACGACGAGGCTCTGGCGGTGGCGGAGCGGGGTCGGACGCGGGCCTTCGCTGACCTGCTGGTGGAGAGGCAAACCGGTCAGCAGGACTCTGACCCCTACACCCCGGTGACGGTGGAACACATCTTGGACACCGTCAACAGCCAGAGGGCCTTGGTGCTGTACTTCTCCATGGCAGCTGGTTACCTGTACAGCTGGCTACTGGCTCCAGGAGCAGGTAAGGACTGGACTGGACTGGGATCTCAAGTTCTGGTTGAGTGCAACCCTTCTATTCTTGCTCTTACAAGATGAACGCTTAAACATATAAACATATTTAAGTCTCAAACTTTAAACAAACTCTGTTTTTTATGCACCTGTCAAAGTAGAAATTAAAAGCCAGCCTCTCTAAATACTGTGTCCACAACTATCCCTCAAATTCCAGAGGGCAGAATTCAATTAAATTTCCCTAATGTTTCATCTGGGTCTTCAAAATGTGCATCCCATAATTCGTTTCTTCAATTTGCTTATTTTAAACAATCAAGAGTCCATTTTTATGACTATTCACATCTCATCAACAAGTGCTGGACAACATTCGCTGGAACATTCGCTTCTCACATGCTTTGTGGAAGTCTTCAAGATGTGTATCCCATAATTGGTTTCTTCAATTTATTGATTATAAACAACCGGTAGTCCATTTTTATGACCTTTATGATAAAGTCGATTCACATCTCATGAAAAACATTTGCTGTGACTTCTCTCAAGCTTTTTGTGAATCTTCAAAATGTGCATCTCATAATTGGTTTCTTGGTCCTGCATTCAGAGTTTTTTTTACTCCAACATTGGTGGTGTTTGTTACAACCAATCAAAGAGTTACCTGATCCGTAACTACCCTTGTGTCTGGACTTTGGGCAATCTTCCTGGTTTGAATCAAAGCAGATGAAACGTATCTGCAGGGGCAAAATGACTTGTCACCTGCCACTCTGGCTGTTCGGATTTGCCCTGTTTCACCGCTCATCTGGTTTTGTTGGGCATCAGAGCTAATTGAAAGCCACGCATCCAAACAGCTTCAGCAGCATCATCGCCAACACCAACAGGAGAACGCTCAGCTGTAGGACCGAATTGGAACGAGATTTTTTCTGTCTCTTCCCACTCCGTCCGTCCTTTGAGTCCTTTCAGCTCTTTGCATTTCCGATGTTTCTGTGCAGCTCTTTTTAGTTGCTATCGTTTTTACTGAGCGACTAGCAGATGTCCTTTTTCCCAAAGGGAAAAGGCGGCGCTTTGGTCGGATCATAACTACTCCTGTTGGCAACCGTATCGTTAGCTGTTCTCTGTGAAGACGGGAAAAGAGAGCTGCGACCCAACGCCTCCTGACACCAGGACTGAACATTTGATCAAATCTAGCTCCAAGGCAACCAGATGAACTTGACCCATCAGCACCAGGCATAAGGAGAGGAGGGACACGACTGGGACCAGTGGAGATCATCAAAGCTCTGAATGGTGCCCCAGGCTAAGAGGGAGCCACTAGCTCGCTAATCGCCTGTCTGTCACTCGCTGGCATTCCCGGGCATCCAGCTGGCAAACACCCCCCCCCCGGCTCTGAAGAGGCTGCCATCGCTAAAAAGGGCTGCGAGGTCGTCATTATGTCACCGGTGCAAAGGATGTGTCACACACACACCTACCACATTCACCTGGATGCCTTTCCTTTAAATGCAGATAAGAAAAACAAACATGAAAGCTGACACACACATGCACACACACACACACACACACACACACACACACATGCACACACACACCCACCTTCTGATGTTCCTGTTGGAAGCTGAGCAGATGGCACCGGCTGCACTCTCTTATCTTTTATTGAACGTTATTTGTTTTATTCATTTCGCTTTGCAGTCACTTTCCCTCGCAGCTTCCGGCTGCAGCAATCCAATATTTTCTCGCCGCGTCAGCAAATATCGTGGAGAAACAGGCGTGGAACATCATCCCATTCATATTTTTGTCGATTATTGGGAACATCAGGGATGCCTGAAGGTGGCCAGTCATGTCTGACCCCCCCCCCCCCCCCACGCTTCCTTCTCCTTTCCTGCAGGCATCCTGAAGTTCCATGAGGTGTACCTTGGGGAGGGCATGTCAGAAGGCGGGTCAGAGTTCCAGGAGGGCGGCGGCAGCGGGGTGATCAGCGGCTCCTCATTGGAGCAGCACATAGCCAGCGCCCGTGAGGCTTTGGGGGTGGAGTCGTACTACAGCAGGTGAGACTTTCACAGTTGCTGCAAATTCTAATCCCAACAGATGATTTAGGAATAGCTTGCTGCTTGCTGTCGGCTCTCCCCGGCAGTTGAAAGGTTGAAAAAGCAGGAATGCTTCTGTTTTGTTTTATTTTATTTTATTTTACTTTACTTTACTTTACTTTACTTTACTTTACTTTACTTTACTTTACTTTACTTTCATCCATCCATTTTCTTCGGCTTTATCCGCCGCAGCGGGTCAGCTGGTGCCTATCCCAGCTGGCATAGGGTGTGAGGCGGGGGACACTCCGGGCATGATGCCAGTGCGCGGTGGTTATCTTATTTTATTTTATCATCATATTATTTTATTTGTTATTTTATTTTATTAGTATTTTATTTTTTATATTATTTTTATTTTGTTCATGCATTCATTAATTCATTTATATACTGCATATATATATATATATATATATATATATATATATATATATATATATATATATATATATATATATATATATATATTCTATGTATTTCAATACATTTTAATTTAATTTAATACTTAATTTTTTTAATTGAATTTTTTTTTATATTTTATTTTATTTTATTCTGTGGCTGCATAAAAAACACAAAGAAAAGACTGCAAACAACTAAAAACATAACCTGTCATCACAAAGCAATGCAGAAACCAAAACAGAGAAACACTTAAACCAGAACACTTCTTTCGTCAGGATCGGTCGAGGGGGGGTGATTTCATCCAGAAGTGAGTGTAAATGGTGTTAATGTGCCCCATTGCCCCCTGTGATGACACCTCCTCCCTAAAGTACTCCGCTCCCTCTCTCTCCAGCGGGAATAAATGAGACGGAATAATGGCTCTTTGTGGGGGGAGACTGTTGAACTCGCTTCACAAACACAAAAGCTGACGAGTAAAGGATGTGAGGAGGAGATTAAAGATGTGATGATGTAAAGTCAAAGTTAAAAAAAGGGGTGGAGCCAAAGGGTTTCCACACACAGACTGCTAACACCCCCCCCTCGCACCCGTTACCATCTCATCAGCTCCAACAGGAAGCTGCATACAACCCACCGCGCCTGAATGGGCACAATATGGCACCACTTACCATCCCATCCATTCTGCAGCGTGGGGAGAAGCTGCATGGCGGCACGTCCAAGGGGGGCGGGGCTTTTGTCACATCTTTTAAACTGTTTCTTCAGAGCGAGTCTACGGTGAAATGTCGAGTTCATGCTCAGGCGGCGGGGCGGGGGGGGGGGGCTCCTTCCACACTGGATCAGCATCATCAGCATTATAATAAAAGGATTTAACTGTTCTCGCCATCGTGGCGTTCAACCGAGAAACCAGGCCAAGCGTGCGTGGGCTGAGCGGTGTGTATTCCGGACAGATCAGGAGTGTGTGTGCCGCTGACTAATCCGCGTTTAAACAATTTAAGTCTGCGTATTGTCGACTTTGCTGAAGTGCATTTCCCTGGCCAACATCCCCTCTGTGTTTCTCAGAGGATGCTCCAGCAGCGAGACGGAGAGCGAGGCGGGAGATTTGTTGGACCAGCAGTTCGAGGAGCTCAACAACAAGCTTAACTCGGTCACCGATCCAACAGGCTTCCTGCGAATGGTGTCCAGAAACAACCTGTTCAACAGGTACCGCAGTTCAGCGTCCACTTCAAGACACTTCTACACACACACACACACACACATTAAAAAAAAGATTAGAAGTGCTTGCTTTGGTGAAGAGATTCCCCGGCGTCGTGCTTCATCTGTGAAAGGGAGCCTCTTCTTCATTGTTTATCCGGCGCCGAGCCAGCGTGTGAATCCATCCTTGAATAGCCTGAGCGGAGCCGAGCTGCTTAAAAGCCGTTATCGTCTGTTGCTCTTATGAGGCTGGAATGTGTGTTCTTAACACCCGTTTGTGTGGAGATGCAGATTTATCGATGTGTGTTTTGCGGCTGTTCGTGCCAGCGGTGTTTCTTTTGCGCCGCGGCGCCAAACATCCACAGGGGTCACACTTCCCTGTCCTCGTCCACACTCCAGCTCCTCCGTGATGAGAGGGTAATTCCAGCTTTAATTGAGTCTCGTTGCTCATTAAGCCCCTTTAATGGACTGCCGGTAATAATCCCCTCATTCTTTTGGGCCTCAACAAAAAAAAAATCTGAATTCTAAAGCGTTGGAGCGATCGGCCATCACTTTGTTGAAGGAGGAGAAAATGAAGAAGCATCTTGGGGTCTGGTGTCATTTTCCAAGGCTCGCTTTGACGTCTTCTAATATTTTCTCTCCTGATATGACGACTGGGCTTTTTCCTCAAAAATACAATTGAAAACATTTTTTTTAAAAAGGTACAAGAAGGATCTAGGGAGCGTTAAAAGACCTGTCCTTCTCGGAGGGAAATCGTTTTGATTGTCTGCTTCTAACGCGGAGATCTTATCGTCGCCGGGGAAGCTAATCCTCTCTGGCGCTAATTAAATAGGTTTTTTGTACACAATGATTGCGTAAAGCTATTGTTTGAGGGTGTGGATGAAGCTGTGAAGGAGCGCTTCATCGTCGCGTGCCGAGGGGCCCCTGGCTGAAACAATGATCTGTATCATGGCTAGAGAATAGGCCGAGTGTCTTTCGGAGGCCAACATGTCCTCCTTTGTGTTCACGCACAAGTGTGTACGTTGGGTAATTAGGCGACCACTAAACGCCGTCTTTACCTCCACCCTCACCCCGTTTATTCTCGTCTTCTCCCGGCATCCCTCTTCCACTTGACACTCACCTGCTCCTGGTTTATCCCCCCGCCCGCTGTTTCATTCTTCCTGTCAGGCTGACAAACGATTGTTTGCTTTCCCGTGGCGGCTCATGCCAGAGCCCGAGAGAGAGAGAGAGAAGGACGGAGTGTAAGAAGGCTGGAGGGAAGCCAGTGGCCCGGGGCAACCAGAGGGGCAGGATAGATGTCTGTTGGCTGGGGCCCCTGAAGAAACTCTGGCTGCTCAGACAGATGGAGAGGAGTGACAAGTCTACCCATAAAGCCAGAGTCGCCTACAGCACCAAGGGCTTCAAACCCAATGGCGACCATTATCAGGGTTCTCAGCATTCTGTGTGGCAAAGTCGGAGTTGTTACTCCCGTCACACAGAAGAGCAGATGCCGCAAACTCACGGGGTTGTTGCCGCATCTTTCTTCGTTTTAGGCACTCAGAGTATAAATTGCCATCTTTTTTTTAATCCTGTGTTGAGAAAGGTTCCTGTCAGGCTAGGAGGAACCCCTGGTGGTGTTACCTGGTGCATCTGCAAGCTGCACGGTATAACACTGCCACCTAGTGGAGTTTAATAATGCTTGTCGGGATCCATCATGGAGGTCGAGTTCAGCCTGCCTCCACAGATTCACATGGAACTTAGTGAAAGCCAATGAACACTGCAAAGTCTTTTTTCTAGATTTGGTACCAAAAGGATCAAGTGAGGGTAACATTTGCCTGGAGCTGTTTCAGTACTACTTAGTTGATACTTTAGCCTCATCCATAACCAATAGAACACAGGAGTTTAGGAGAGACTTTAGGTAAACCCTGTGTTTGACTCTCAAGTTACAAAAGCAACCAGTTTCTGAAGGACTTCTGTTGGATAAATATAATCCGTGATAAGACCTGATACTGGTATTGACTCCTGGGGACGAATTCTCAGTGTCATTCTAGAGAAGGAGAGGTCATTTGGTAGCTTGAAGAATGAAACAGTCTTAGATTGTGGATGTATTTACGTTGTAAATGGATGACCGCACGAAGTAGTCCTGGATCTGTGGTGTCAAAGTGCGACGTACAAAATGAAAGCAGTGTTATTTTCTGTTGTGTTTCTTCAGGAGTTGCCAAAGTATGACCAGTCTGTTCAGTAACAGCATGTCGCCCGCCAAAGATGGTAGCTCTTCCCTGCCTCGTCGCTCTAGCAACCTCGGAAAGCCTCCGCTCAGAGCACTTTACGATTTGCTCATTGCACCGATGGAGGGGGTGAGTTGTGTTTGGAAAGGTCGTCACCTGTCTGCTGGTGTTGAAGAGTTTTATATTCATGCGTCGTCCTGAAAATCCTTTTGTCCGACAGGGACTGATGCACTCCAGCGGGCCGGTTGGCCGACACCGACAACTGGTGATGGTGTTGGAAGGAGAATTATATCTCATCCCCTTTGCCCTACTCAAAGGAAGCTCTTCCAATGAATACCTCTATGAGCGCTTCAGCCTCATCGCGGTTCCTTCCATCCATGGCCTCGGATCAAGTACAAAGGTGCATTGCTGAAAAATAACACCCCTCTTCTGTTTGAAAGTTACTTTTATGACCACACATTAGCTTACCACTGTAGAATGTAGGGCTGTAATAGCTCTGCTGTGCTCCTAGGTTCACTCCCGGCGCCCTGGACCAGCTCCTTGTGGCGGCATCTCCATGGCGGCGGTTGTAGGGAACCCCAGATTGCCCTCTCCTGTGATGGATCGCTGGCTCTGGGGACCCATGCCTTCTGCAGAGGAGGAGGCCCACATGGTGGCGGAGCTGCTGGGCTGTCAACCTCTGGCTGGAGCTGTCGCCACCAAGGAAAGGGTGATGAGCGCCCTCACACAGGCTGAGTGCGCCCACTTTGCCACCCACATTTCCTGGAAATTGGCAGCTTTGGTGCTCACACCGAACCCCGAGGGCGGGCCCGGAGGAGCAGGTGCTAGCGTGGGAACAGTGGGCAGAGGCGCAGGAGGGAGGAGAGGCAGCAGTGGCCGGGGCAGGAAGAGTTCTATTGGAAGCAGTTACACCATCCCAGAGTCGCTCCAAATGCAGGATGACAGCAGCGACGCCGAGAGCATCTGTGACAGTCCGCCTCTCCAGGAGTTCCTGCTCACCGCCGCCGACATCCTGGACCTGAGGTTGCCTCTGAAGCTGGTAGTGTTGGGGTATGTTGGCTAGTTAAGGTGATATTTTATGCTATTCTTTGAAATTATTGGCAGTAATTTGGTGACTCTTCTTAAAAATGGCATCAAATAACTTGCTTAGAGATACAAGTTACAAGAATGAGATAGCACAACCCAACATGAGACAATTGAATGCTAATGTTTTGCTTGTGTGTGTTGCTGTGTCTACAGATCATACCAAGAGTCCAGCAGCAAGGTAACAGCAGACGGTGTTGTGGGATTAACCCGGGCCTTCCTGGCTGCCGGGGCTCAGTGTACGCTCGTGTCCTTGTGGCCTGTCCCCGTGGCGGCCTCCAAAGTCTTTGTCCATGCCTTCTACACTGCCCTGCTCAACGGGACCAAGGCTAGCGCCGCCCTGGCGGACGCCATGAAGACCGTCCAAAGCAGCAAGCAGTATTCACACCCCTCCAACTGGGCAGGTAAGAGATGTTGTCCACCGTTTTGATAATCCTGCATCCCTTAATTTATAAAAGGACAACTTTGTAATGGAGCTCTTTCTATTGTTTTGCCCAGGATATATGCTGATTGGCAATGACGTAAAGCTAAACAGCCCCTCTTCCCTCATTGGCCAAGCCCTGGCGGAGATTCTTCAGTATCCGGATCGAGCACGTGATGCACTTAGAGTTTTACTTCACCTGGTGAGATGTGAACACACACACACACACACACACACACACACACACACACACACACACACACACACACACACACACACACACACACATGAATTACTTCACATTCACACCAAATACTGATGCTCCATCTCTCCTGTTCTCTGCAGGTGGAGAAGTCTCTTCAGAGGATACAGAATGGCCAGAGGAACTCCATGTACACATCCCAGCAAAGCGTGGAGAACAAAGTGGGGGGGGTCCCCGGCTGGCAGGCCTTGCTGACAGCCGTGGGCTTCCGTCTTGACTCGGCCGGCCCAGGTATCCCCGCTGCTGTCTTCTTCCCCACCGCTGATCCAGGAGACAGGCTCCAGCAGTGCAGCACCACCTTACAATCTCTCCTCGGTACGCAACTGAAACCAGCTCTACGTCACGGATAGATAAGAACATGTTCTGTGTTAATAGTTGTGTATTTTGTGTGCTTTTATTTTATATATCCTAACCACGCACAACACCTTTGGTCCTTTGTGTTTGTCACGTTCCGTATCACTCCGTATATCACCCGTTAATTCAAGGAGCTGCTTGGTTTGGGGTATAAAGACTGTGCCTGGTGCATGAATAATGAAGAACTTCTTTTGATCCCATCCCTCAGGTCTGCCGCCACCAGCTCTCCAGGCTTTGTGCAAACTCATTACGGCTTCAGAGGCAGGAGAGCAGCTCATCAACCGGGTAGGCCCCTTTAGCTTTGAGCAAATTCTGTCAGCTTATTAAATCTAATGCGCCACATAGAAATTGCTCTTTGTCTCAAATGGCAAATTCCATAATTGTTGTTTTACATTAAGAGAAAGCGAGGCAATCCCTCTCTTATTCTGTGAAACTTACAGACGACTTTGTACCATGAGGTTATCGCTAGAACAGAATATCCGTGATAGGTCACTGCATGACTTTGTTACGTCAGGTGTGGATGCTAACACACGCTAACACATGTAATCTGCATTAAAATACCGTAAATCAGGTTAGCCCTCCATGTACAGTCATTGTTTTTCACCCCAGCTCGTGACACCAGAGCATTAGTTTTACTCTGCAGAGCTTTATCCCTATTTCTGCGTAGCATGTGACTATCACATGCTTACAGTTAGCTGGTGATTAGCAGGTTTCTTGCCTCATTACTGCTAATAACACTTTCAGAGAACAAAACACGAAGCATGTTCAAGGTAATCTTTGCTGCTGATTGCATCAGACTCTTATGATGTATGAAATGTTTCTGTTTCTTGTTGCTGTTCTACTTGTTGTGGACCTTTGTACCCTTTGTGAATGGCCTTTGCATGCAATTAAAAGCTTATTCTTTCTCCCCTGCCCCTAACGTGCCGCCTGAAGGCTGTTAAAAACATGGTGGCGATGGTAAGTGTGCCTTAGGACATCGCATTCCATCCTGGTCCTCTATTCATCTTCATATTTATGCTCTAAACTTTCTGTAGACCCCTTTCCTACTCTAGAACTTTCTCCTTCTGTAGAACCTTATCTCTCTGTAGAACCTTCTCCTTTTGTAGAACCTTCTGCTTCTGTAGGAGCTTCATCCAGTTAGAAGTTTTGTGGTTTTCCAAGCTGATCAGTGTTTGCATGTATAATATACAGCTGAACAAACACTTGCCGTTCGTTCTGTTTCATAATATTTCCATTGCTGTCAGGTTTTGAGTGTTTAAACATTTACAGGCCTCGGTCCATTATGGGTCATGTGAAACGAGTCTCTGGTAATCATGTGAAGGGAAGGTATAAGGTGCGGCTCTAGTGAATATATCTTGCACAGTTTGACAAAAGGGTCTCTGTGTCAAGCCAAGTAATCCCCAAACAAAACAGGCAAATACGTTTCAGGGCAGGTCCCACAAACCTTAGACCCTCTGAGCCCGGCTTACCTCCAGGTGTTCCGGTTCTCTGGGCTCAAACATTCAGTCAAACAAAATCATGTTGCATAAAAATGTTTATAGTGGCTCTAACCATCACAACTAATTGTTAATAGATTAGTGTTTTCTCGATTAGATTAGTAACCCCTCGTACTGATTAGTTTGTCCTGTCCGTCTTCCTCTCCAGCTCCACCAGGTGCTAGTCCAATTCCAGACAGGAGAAAAAGAACAGGATTTCTCTCTCCTGCCCATTCAGGTGTCCATTAGCGTGCAGCTATGGAGACTCCCAGGGTGCCATGAATTTCTGGCTGCTCTTGGTGAGTGAAATGCTAAGTCCAACTTCCCACCCAGAATGCATCAGTGCATCTCTGTGGTGTTGAAGTGACTTCTCAGGATGCTACCACTGACTGCCGAGTTATAAATCTTTAACTTACGGCTGTTCTTTTGGGTTGGCGCAGGTTTCGACTTATGTGAAGTTGGCCAAGAAGAAGTGGTGCTGAAGACGGGCAAGCTAGCCAACCGCCGCACCTTGCACTTTGCTCTCCAGTCTCTGCTGGCGCTCTTTGGTATGTATAAAGTTTTCTTCAATTCATTTTGGTTTTTATACCGCCTTTATAAGTGCATTTAAACGTTCTGTCTTGTCTTTCGTCAGACTCCACGGAGCTGCCCAAGCGTCTCAGCCTGGACAGCTCATCTTCCCTGGAGTCTCTGGCTTCCGCCCAGTCGGTGTCCAACCCGTTGCCCATGGGATACTCCAGCCTCCCCTTCTCTCCACCTTGCCTGGACAATCAGGCATCAGATGCAATCTCTGTTTATAGCCTCAGCTCTGTAGCCTCGTCCATGAGCTTCGCCTCCAAGTCAGACTGTGATTTCCTCGGTCATCGGCAACGCGGTGGGGCCACGGCACATTATTCTGTGCACAAACACCCTCACGTTCCCCGCAGTCGCTCCTCTCCTCACGGGGCGGCTGCTGCTATGGCGGGAATCCGGGGGGATGAGGAAGAATATGAGGGATTTTCTATCATCAGCAGCGAACCGCTGGGAAGTCACTGTGACTCTCTCCCACTGCCACCGGGCCACAGCCAGCGCCACCACCGTGGGGGCAGAGGGGTCATCGGTGGGTCCAGCTCAGGAGCAGGCAGAGGTTACAGTGTGTCTGTGTCTTCAAGAGGAAGTGTCAGCACGCCCACATCCCCCGTCAAAACGTGTCTAGTACCCAGCCCCAATTCACCTTTCCAGAAGGTGGGTAAGGTGAGCAGCTCAGATACAGGCGAATCCGACCAGTCCAGCACTGAGACAGACAGCACTGTCAAGTCTCAGGAAGACAAAACCGTCCCGCTGGATCCTCAGGAGTTGGCCCAGAAGATTCTGGAGGAGACTCAGAGCCATCTACGGGCTGTGGGCAGTCTCCAGCGGGCCGGGGCGGAGGGTGGAACGGTTGGAGGTACCTCAACTCAGAGCCACGCCTTCCGCTCCTCCGAAACAAGTGCGTTCAGCCGTCCCAACAGCAGCGCCAGCGGCCGAGCTCAGTCCTCCCCAAGACCCAAACCTCCATCTCGTTCCTCTTCGCTGCAGAAGGTAAGCTCTGGCTACAACAGCCCTGCTGTCTCTGAATCTTCTCAAAAGGAGGGCAGCCATCCTTCGCCGACCCTGGACAGTCATGCACAGTTCAAATTAAAGTACCCAAGCTCTCCATATAGTGGCCACATCTCCCGTTCCCCAAGTAATGTGTCCCCCAGTTCCGGTCACCAGTCCCCAGCTGGTAGTGCTCCTTCCCCCGCCCTGTCCTACTCTTCTACCGGCTCTGCCTGCTCTACATCAGCGGACACCCCAGACTTGGACAGACTAAGACGAGGAGTCATTGATGAAAAAGTCCAGGCTATCCACAATCTGAAGACCTTTTGGGCTAACGCTGCAGCCCAGCATCAGCAGCATCTAGGTCCTGTCAAAGCCATCCACGGTGCTCCCGGACCCCTCGCTTCAGCCAGTAGGGATGTACTGAGCCTTCTGAACCTCTCCCCACGTCGTTGCTCCCCCAATGACGCGCAAGACAGTCTGGAGCTACGGGAGCTGGGACTGCAGTCACTAGACAGGAGCAGCAAGAACTCTTCCAATGGACATCATTGCTCCAACCCCAGAAAAGGGGCCCCTTCACCGACTATTTCCACAAGCAGTAGCCCTGGTGCTCGTTCTATCCGACTACCTGCTGGCAATGGATACAAGTTCCTGTCGCCGGGAAGATTTTTCCCCTCTTCTAAATGCTGAGACATTTAAAATGGTCCTATACTTCAATTGATTATTGACTATCCGGTGAGATGGAGGAGTTGGGCACTTTTCAGGACCACTTTTCGTCCATCAGTGAAAAGGATTTGATTGGTCAGCGACTGTCACTCTGCAAAGGCACATGAAGGTTGTAGACAGCGTCTTGTCTTTGTGCCCATAACACTGTAAATGGCAATGAGACATACTCAACGACCTGATACTGTGTTAGTGTGTAACTGTGTGTCAGGTAGATGTAAATGCCATTTGGTACCCCCCCCCCCAAAAGAACTGTTTTTGCTGTTTGCGTGGGCCAAGATACAACAGCTATGACTGATTTCCTCCATTCTAATTTTTTTGGGTTGTTTTTAAATTTAATGGTTATTGTTATTATTGTTTGTTATTGTTATTAATATTATAATAATTATTATTATGTTTTGTAAATTAATTCCAGTGTTTCACAATCAGTATTAAGCGTTTTTATATTATTAAAAAGTGAGCAAACCTGTACCATGTAAAGATGGATAGAGTGGAAAAAAAAGATTTAATATTTTTTATTGAAATCAAAGGGGCATTTTGCCTGATTTCTTTGTGAATTGAGTGTCTGCTCTGAAGCATGGATTCTCTTGCTATTCAATGTTAAGTTCCATGTATGACTTTTTAGCCCATGATTTTTTGAGATTAAACATGAAGGTTCCATGACAACCATCTGTCATTTATCAGTAAGCTGTTTCAATAAAAAAAACCCATCATGTTTGATTTCTTGCATTCCTAACTTTTATATGGTTGTAGAATTGTACATTTATGTGAGAAGGGAAAATAGCTTCCATTGATGTGGTGGTGATTATAAACAATAGACAACATTCTTTTTGAGATATTTTTTTTCAGAATGTTAAAAAAAAGAGACCATTAATGCAACTGTTTTCTGGATTCACTGAAAAATTCCGTTTTTCCCTGAATGGGATAATGCCTATTCCTTCCCTCAGTTTCATGCTAATCTATCAAGCAGTTTGAACATACAGTAACTGACAAAAGTAAAACAACAACAACAAAAAACTAAATAAAATTTGTAATTAAAAAAGTGGATTGGACGCAATTTTATCCATATTCAAAGTTCTTCCTTGGCACATCTTTTCCACAAGTTGAATCCTGTCACTTAATCCTCATGCAAACGTGTTAACAAAAGGACAAAACAAACCAAACTGGTCTCTAACTTCCTTGTCAGAGGTGAACATCTGAACCACTCCAACAGGTGTGCCATTGATTATTTTAAGTAACCGCACCCGATGCTTTTTATTGGAGTAAGAAATGAAACTGCATGTCTCACCACCCTCAAACTCGTAGCCCTGTGATATGAACAGAAAAGCCTTTGGACTTGCACCCATTTGCCATGCTTATGTTTCTTTCATAAGATCCATGTTTTATTCCATGTTGTTGTTTCTTGCTTCACTTTAACATCATTCTTAAATCTTCAAACAAAAAAGAAAAGTAATTTAATGTCTAAAGGAAAGGAAGTGTTTAGAGCTTTATACAGCTGTCTTTTTTTGTTTTGGTGTTCATAATTCTGTAAAGTTTAATTGTAATGTTTTATTTCCATTTGAATTATTGTGTGGTTTACAGTTAAATCATTTTGGAATGTAATTTTTTCCATTTAGGATGAATAGTTTAAAAATTAATTCTCACTGAGTATTTTATATATTATAAATAATATATAAATACTCACTGTATAGAATTATAATGATTGACTCATTGAGACACGATCCATACGTCATCACGTAATCCTGCTAAACAACCAATAGCTGCTTAGTAGGCGTGACCACATCGCACGACAACTCTGTGTTTAACCTGTGCCACTCGTCCAATCGTACGTGCAGTGGGCGGGCTATAAACACCAGAACGACATCTCATTGGTGCATACAGATCGCTACTTCCGGGTGTGTATCCTGTAAATCCCCTTTGTGGTGGGAGGGGCCGAGCATCGTTTTCATCTGTAGACGTCAGCGGTAATCAGTCGCTGCCGGGCATTGACAGGAGCGGAAAGACGCGACGATGATCGTTAAGGAGTAGTAAGTGAAATGTTTATGGTCTGAACTGTTGTTTTTTTCCTGTGAAATGTTCGCCACCGTGACGTGGAACAAAGATTGGTTGAGGTGCAGCAGTTTTTTCGGTGTTTAGAGAGAGTTGAAAACTTTTCTGTCTGTCAAACACACAAGGAAGGAAGTAGGGCGGGATTAACGAACATCTCCGGCCTCCGGGGTTTGACAGATTCTACCACATTCTTGCTAACTAGCTGCTGTCTAGACAACACATTACTCACCTTGTTGTCTACGTTTCACACACTGTAGTTCCCGAACTCACAAATAAACAACTTTAAGCCAAAAAAAATGTGGCTTAGTCGTGGAAGACGAATGGGTAGCATCAAAGACACGTCGGTTAACAGGTGGAGTCACTGTTGAAGCTACTTCAGCTAGCCTCCCTGCTAGCAGCGGTGGGTTACCTGTGTGGCGGTAAAGCTAGCAGCTAGCTACCCCCACAGATGCTAATTAAACCCATTATAAGTAATATTCCGTCACGCAGTGACGTCAAAGGTAGAATTTTCTTTGGTCATCTGGCATTCGAACTCGAGATTTAAAAACTTTATTTAAACTTAATGGAAAGTTTGTTTCCGTTGAGACGCGACACACTTTTAAAAACAAGCGCCAGATTAAAACTTATTTTACGTTTTGAGTCATTAAAGGTTAGCGCCTCCATTGTTGAGACATCGTTACATGTTCGTGCTTTCACAGTGACGTCATTCCAGGTCATAGCATTCTTCAGGTATGAGACTTCATCACCTGTTTTTCCCCCCCCCCCGCTCCATAATGCCACTAGATAGGTGGTGACGTCACCATCCAGCGACATTTTTTTAATTCCCATCACCAGATGTGATGGTTAGCGTCCCTCCCCAATCAGCACAGTCTCACCATCACAATCCTCTGGGACTGTTTCCTTTGAGTTTTGTTTCGTTTTATTTCCTGCATATTGTGCATCTTCCATGAATCTAAATGCCGGTTTCTTCTTTTTTGCAGCCGTGTGGTTTTGCCCTGCAGTGTTGAAGAGGTAAATCACCAGTTTAAGCATCTTTATTTATCACAGTTTGTCATTGCATGAATAGTATTATCTTGTTTGGATGCTCCGGGTTCCTTTTATGAACACGCAACTGAGTGTTTTTAAAGGTCTGTTGGTTTAAATAGTTGCATCCCATTCAGATCTTTCTTTCTGCGCCTTATCAGTTAACAGAAGTTCAATCACATCTCCTTTGTGCACCTTTCATTAGAATAATTACCTCATCATTACAAAGATTACAGGCGGCGAGTAATGAAAGCACTTCTATCGCATTGTTTCCATTGTTTGTACTGTATGTACAAGTTAAAGTGGCAGTTCCCTGTGAGCCTAAAGGTTTGTCGTTAAAGCTCCGTCTGATGAAACATTCACCAGTTTCTGTTCATGAAACTACATAAAGTTAGAAAAGAAAACAGGTCGTCTAGTTTGTTCCTGCTGGTTGACGATTAAAAGCCCTCGCTCCTGTGACACGTGACAAGCCCTGAAAGAATGTTTCTTGGCTGGTTATGTAAGTCTGCAGTCTGTTAGTGACATCAGTGTGTTGATGGGTCTGCTGTGTCTGTGGAATCAGTGACAGTGTCGTCATTAGATGCAGAGCTGTAAGTTAGCTTTACTTTCCAGCCCCAGGGTTGGAACCTGACCGGACAGCTCCAGATAAATCTGTATAAAACTTCATACCTAGACCTTTTCAAGCCTCTAAAAGTGTTTCATATGAAATGGAATAACATGCTGTTTCTTGTTCTTATGTATCCAAGAGCCTATTAAAAGTGACTTTTTTTGTTTTTTTGGGGTAGTATCAAATTGGACAGCTGTACTCTGTGGCTGAAGCCAGTAAAAATGAGACGGGTGGAGGTGATGGCATTGAGGTTCTGGATAATAGGCCTTGCGAAGATGGGAAAGGACAGTTTACTCACAAAGTCTACTACGTTCAGAAGTAGGTGTTATTTCCCCATTTTTCTGTGACTGTACTGCCTCTGTCCTACCAGGTGGTGGCAGTGTTGTCTAATCTTTGTTGTACACCTGCAGGATATGTTTCCTATCGAACCTCTGATAACTGAGGTGGTGTGTCGCCCTCTCTCCACTTAACTCTGCTTATCTCCCCATATAACCCCTACAGTAAGATCCCACGGTTTATTAGGAGGATAACCAAGGACTCTTACTTCACATTCCATGAAAAGGCCTGGAACGACTACCCCTACTGCAAAACTGGTGAGTCCCCCTCCTCATACCGTTTAACTCCCTGGCTGCCAGCGCTTTGTAGCAACGGATCTAGATGTCTCCGATGCTCCAGACTTTTGTCGCTCAGAGCGACAGTATTCGCAAACTTCACCGTCTTCCTCTGATTCATCCTCTGTTCCTTAACCGGATCAGTCATCATGACGCTAAATTCCATGATTAGAATCCTGATTTTCACTGACAAACTCTGCCAGCCCTCCACGTTGAAAAAACATAACTGACATCCACAGACAAGCATTGAGTTAAATACAGCTGCACTCTGACCTTTTATAAAAAATAATTTCCGTTGGTGTAAATGTTTTTCTCTTTTTTTTTTTTTTTGCATGTCCGAACTCGATCCAGAGGTGACGGTAGGTAGCCTGGAACGCTTCTGCTTCATCAAGTTTCTGAGATCATCAGTATTCCTTTAACCAAGTTCTTTTCCCTTCCTCTTCTTCTGTGCCGTCATTCTTTCTAGAATGAAAACATAAAAGAGTTCCGCATCACTATTGAAACGTGGCACAAACCAGACCTTGGAAATGAAGAAAACGTGAGTTTGTCTGCTCCTTCAGGAGTGAAGCACGTATCCTGTTAAAACATCAGGTTCAAGTATCAGACCCGCCCCCCCCCAATGTTTTTTTTGTTGGTTTGTTCAGGTGCACAAACTGGACGAAGACAAGTGGAAGAATGTAACTGTTGTCCCCATTGACATCGCAGACAGAAAACAAGTTTCTGATCGTGTGAGTAAACTGTTTGGGCGCCTTCCTGTGGACAAACCTGGTCATTACAGGCTGAACAGACCTCACTTCAGTTTGGAGCGGTGATGTTTAAACGGACTTAACTCCTCTGTCGTCTTTTTTATGATCTGGTTTTTTTAAAACACTTTCTTTGCAGACAGGAAGTTCCCAGATTTTGAGTTAGTTAACACCTGAGATATATTTGACTAATCTGAGAAGAGTAACACACTTACTGGTGAATGGATTCTAAAACTGCGTGACTTCTATTCGGACAAATTACTTGAATTAGATAGCAGCGTTTGATTTATGCCAGATTAATTTACATCTGAAGAAATGACTAATCTACCAATATTTCAGCCATATTTTCCACCTTTTTTTTTTTTTTTTTGACAGGAAATCTCGTGAGACGGTTTTGATAAACGTGAATTACGTAACTTCTGGTCTCCGTTTGACATCATGTTTTGAGAAATATTTTCATGCAGGTCCACGGAGGTGGGTACTCAGAAAACTCACACCATTAATCAACAAGACTCCTATGATGCTAGAATATAATGCGTAATTTAGTCCATGCAGAACATAGAAGTACAAACAAACAATAAGGACAAACAAACAAGCAATAAGTCAAAAGACCTCTATGATGCTAGACTAAATGTGTCGTTTAGTCCCCGCAGCGCATAGCAATGCAAACAAACAATTCTATGATGCTAGAATAAACTTGTAGTTTCATTCCCCACAGAGCATAGCAATAAACAAACAGATGTTTGGTTGAGCTAAGGCAATATATGGTGGCATTCCAAATATGCTTTGCCTCTTGCCTTGACACAGGGATGGAGAGCCCACAACCCAGGCAGAGTAGCATCAACCAGGCTGGGTGTCCGTAGGTAACCCGCTGCTGACTCTGACTGGAGTATGAAACTCTTCACCTTTTATACCTTTGAAGAAGCAAGGCCTGCATGCGAGCAGGAATGGCCAGTTCCAGCTCGCAGGCACCCCTCCCTTCGGTGGTACCCCACAGCTGAGGAAAAACATCACTATCTTTTCGTTACCCCGTGTAGGAGGCTTTCACGCACCCGTAATACATTTTTATTACGCGACCTTACACATTGAAATGTCGTTGTGTTTTCACTACTCCTGGGAATGCAATTTAGGGGCTTTCACGCACCCGTAAAACATCTTACACCTTGGAAGGTAAAAAGCTATGTTGACTGAAAGCAGGTCTCCATCTCCTCTCCATCTGCTCTCCTTTGAGATGGATACTAGGTCTTCAGCATCTGGTTTAATGGGCTGTGACCTGCTGGGACCTCTGTCCAAACAAACTAAGATGTGACTTAGCCCAGCAGTTGCATGGAGAGGTTTTGAAGCATGTTCTCAGTAGTGACATGATGAGAGTCAAATCAGGACACACACAATCCAAATTTCCATTACACATCAGCATCGCGAGCGCCGATTGAGAATCTTGGGATTGCCAATATGAGTTTTTTTTAAGTCTCCGTACGGAATCTCTGAAATCTACTTTGAAGACGTTGCACATTATTGCCGTTATTTGACACCCCGTTGCCTCATTTCTCCGCCGCTCGGTTCGTGCGTGTGTGTGTGTGAGACGGTGCCCGGTTGGTGTGTGTATGCAGTTATTTGCGGCAGTTGGTTAGCGAGGCGGAGCTGTTTGCCTTGCTGGAGGAGTGTGTTCTGTCTGAGGACCCCATCAGCCCTCAGCCTCAGGCGTGGCTTCGGGGCCTGCAGCGCACCGCCAGCACGGATGAGTTTGTTAGCGTAATTAAGGCTCGCTGCGCCGCGTACGGCGCAAACCAGACAACACGCGCGTGTGCCACAACGCGCACACGCTTCCACTTGAGGAGTGGTTCCTGTTCATCTGGCGCGGCATATTGATTCACAGAGCTCATTAGTGCTGCAGTGTATTGTTACAGTGATGGAGCGCTCAGTGTTAAAACAGCCCGATGATTGTGTGTGTGTGTGTGTTTCCATCTCCTTCCACACGTTTGGCGCCCGTCTGTTGTCCGATAGCCCTGAAAACGGGGTTTTAGCTGCAGGCGCATGATGATTTATTTAAAACATCGGGGCCCCGGAGCTTCGATAATCTGAAAGCCCCTTCATTTATTTGTGTTTCTTTCCCTCCTGCCGGCTTCATGGAGTCGACGTCGTCGTGTTTGTCATGTGATCGGAGTGCTGGCGCCCCCTGGGGGGGTGGAGGAGGAGTGCATTCGTGTCGGACTTGTGTTTCTGATAGACGTGTGTTCATTCTGGAACCTGGTCTCCTGCAGGACTACAAGCCCGAGGAGGACCCCACCCTGTTCAAGTCCACCAAGACCGGAAGGGGACCCCTGGGGCCCAACTGGAAGGTAAGGCTGGAGTCAGAGCGGGGCCACACGGCGACACCGAGATGTCTCCCGCTCCAGACGGGGGGGCGGGAAGGCCTCTTTTAGATGAAGGCTCATCCGTTTGATAGAACTCTGCGTGAGCGCCGTTTTATCTGCTGTCTGCGGCCACAAAGGAACGCCTGTCAGGAACGGTGTCGCTGTCAGGGCGCCGCCGAAGAAATTGTCCCTTCATCTGGAGTTTATCCACTTTGCTCTGCCCCAAACCCCCATCCCCCCCCACCATACCCCCCTATACCATCCAATTCTGCTTTTCTTCAGAGGGAGGCAGAGTGCAGGCAGCGGATGGATTTAGAAAGCGTGTTGTAGATCAGGGCGCTTTTATCGGCGTGCGGCGCGTCTTCATGTTGATAATTATTTCAGCGCGTTTCCAAAACACTCCCATCCCGAAGAATCAGTGATTCACGCAGCGATCAGAACAATCCTGCTACCGTTGGAAAGTTTGTCAACTCACATTCTTAACCGCCTACTTCCTGTTCCTCTGCTGACCCCCCCCCAACAGGAAGAACTGGCTGCGAACCCTGACTGGCCAAGGATGTGTGCCTACAAGCTGGTCACTGCTGACTTCAAGTGGTTTGGGATGCAGTCGGTAGTGGAGGGCTTCATCCAGCAGGTCAGAGCGCGTGTCGGCACTGCCGAACGCCACACAGTGTTAGTCTGGGTTCTAGAAGTTGGTTTCGGGTTCAGGCAGGGTCACAATGGGCCACATGTTTATTTAAATGTGTTTAAATACAGTGAGGCCTTGACTTGCGAGCAAACGTGCACCGCCATATCTGAATATTGTCCTGTAGTTCCAATTTCTGCCACAACCCCTGCGGGAGCAGCATCGCTACGTTCACACATCTTCAACACGCATCTCCCTCTTGTTTTTATTTATTTTATTATATGTTTTAATGTTGTCAGTAGGGCTGCCACAAACGATTATTTTGATAGTCGACTAATCACCGATTATTTTTTCGATTAGTCGACTAATCGGATCATACGTAAATTGAATGTAAAACATACAGCTTATCGCACCAGCATGAAGCTGCTCTTGTATAACCATCAATACTTTTCAGCTTTAAGTGTTTAAGGCATATGCTAACTAAAAATAAAGACAAGATGATTGAAGTAGAACCTACTTTTTAGCACTGAAACATAACGTTAGAAAACATTAGCATTACCACATTTCCTATTCAAACACATCACTGTTGTAGCGTTACAGAAAACACATGAAATATGTGTGCTAAAGGCGGCTAATGAATCAAATCGTCATCGCTAATGTTAACGTTTACAATTGAGTTAGTAGTAAGTTAGCTCTCTGTTTACGCTAATATTAGCCGCTAACTACCCAGTTAGCTTACCAAGACGACGGTCCCTCTTCATCGTTGCCACAACCTGCTTCCTTTTCAGGTGCTCGAACATCGCAGTTGTGCAGCCGTGGAAGGCAACTTCTGTCTTGCAGATATTGCATTGCACACTTGTTTTGTTTTCGTAAAATGCTCCCACACTTTTGAGGTCCGGTGCCGCCGGGTAGCCATGACACCAGAGCCCCTCTGGTATAACTTCCAGTGACATCACGGCTGGCCCCGATTACCTCTACTGCGCAGGTGTGTCAAGGACAGAAAGGCAGGCGCGGCCGTGGAGGTGCCGCAGCAGTTTTGAGAGAAAAACAAAGATTAAAAAAAAAACAACACGCGTCGACTATTAAATTAGTTATCGAAAATTTTAATAGTCGACATAATTGTGACTAGTCGACTAATCGTGGCAGCCCTAGTTTTCAGGTCGTCCTCCTGTAGGAACTAAAGGATGTAGGAACCGCCAGCTCAGGTGTCTGCCTGGAAGCATTAACGGATGCTAACGCTGAATGTTTTGCTAGTTAATGTTAACTATTGGTGGATTAACTGAGAAACTTAAAAGAAATCAGAATAATCCAACATAAAGGGGCGTGTCTGACTTAAAATGAGCAGGAAGTGACATCAGCGCGTCATTCGCGTCAGTGTGGTGGAATACCTCAGTGGATTCGAGTTTAGCTTAGTCTGTACACCCCCCCAGGAGAAAATGAATCCAGCAGGGAAAGATGTTAGTTACATTACGGTACTACAGGATTTTATTATTATGGGTTATTTTAATGTCCTGTAATCATTTCTGGTCAGTCTGAGGGAATAAAACTGTAGTATTCAGAGTAGTAATAACATTACTTTAATATTTAGGGTAGTAATGACATTTAAAGGACATCAAATGGAAATTACAGGTTGAAATTTAATAAATAAAGCCTTGTAAACAACCTCTCGGAGGCGGTTGTGTTCGTATAATGGACGCACCGTTCTTCATGACGCTATCGTTTCACGGACAACGCTTGTCCGTCATTGGTCGGTTCGGACCCCATTCCATCCTGACCCCTCCTCTTCCCCCCCCCCAGCAAGAGAAGCGTCTCTTCACCAACTTCCACCGCCAGCTGTTCTGCTCCATCGACAAGTGGGTGGACCTGACGATGGACGACATCCGGAGGATGGAGGACGAGACGAAGAAGGACCTGGATGAGGTGAGCGCAGGGGGGGGGGGGGTCGGATCCCGGGTTTTAATTTAGTTTTATTTTAGTTAAATCAGTGGTTTTGGTTTGACTTCCTCCTGATTGGTTTTCATCAGCCAATGACGCGCCGCCAGGAGAACGCCGGCGCTTTGTTTACACTGCTGAGCGACCTGAAACGTCTCCCCAGGTCTGTTCG
Organism: Antennarius striatus; assembly: GCF_040054535.1. Classification (NCBI taxonomy): domain Eukaryota; kingdom Metazoa; phylum Chordata; class Actinopteri; order Lophiiformes; family Antennariidae; genus Antennarius; species Antennarius striatus. The sequence continues at coordinate 26,503,276 of NC_090778.1, read as the reverse complement.
CCGTTAGAGGCGAAGTCGGGGGTCAGTGGGGGTTCACGGCTGGACCGTACAGGACGGGGGCTGCAGCGTGTAGATTAACTTTCCTCAGCCTCAGATGGGGGGGTGGGGGCGGCATAGAATCCGAAAGCGATGCCTTTATCCCCCCCACCCCCACCAAGACAAACAAGGGTTTGATAAAAACGGTTTGAGCGGCGACTTGAAGAGAAACAAACGATGCTCCTCACTGAACCTGTTTGGTGACCCTCATTCTAACGTGCTCCACTGCCCCCACCCCCTTCTCTGCCCCCAACCCCCCCCCCTTCCATGCAGCTTCGCAAAACTGAGAATCTACGAGGAAGCACCGCCGATTGACGAGCCGGATCTGACGACGAGGAGGGACACAACGGCAGCAGGCGCTCCTCGGCCGCCTCCTTCCTGGGGAGACGAGAAGCGGAGCTTCAAACGTTTTCCCATCAGCAGCGGCGCCGGACCCGAGACTTCCTGTTACTCAGATCTTCCTTTTTTTTTTTTGTTAATGTAATCTTTAAACTTACCGACATTCCTTCAGGTCTGACCTGTTTGCCCCGCCCCCTCCGGTCTCACCTGTACACCTGAACCGACTTGGCACCGTTGCTTGTCTTCCTCCCCCTTAAAGCACTACTGTTTCTTGCCTTGACAATCATGCCTGTACAGGTAGACGATCTCGTTCTGACGCCTTTACTGACACCCCCACTCCCCCCCATGACTGCACACGTGCCACATACACTAGCACTAGCCCACAGGTCCGGATGCCTTTGCTCCTCCCCTTCCAATCAAACCCCTCCCGTCTTTCTGGAGACACGCACACGAAACAAACAGCCACAGCGTTCACCTTGTCTCACTTCTCCGGCCTCCATCACACGCTCACCTCCCTCCAAAAGGTCACTTCCTGTTGGTCGTTCCAGGTGTTTAGTCGCCGCCTCTCGCCTTCACCTCAGGAACCGTTCTGCTGTATTCCTGATGCCAGCTGTTCTTCCCAACTACCTCCCATTGTGGTTTTTTTTTTTTTTGGTTCTTGCTGATGCTTTTCCTGACGATTAGCATTAGCATTAGCTCTTAGCTGCTACTTGTCGGAATTAAATCATGGCACAATGGATTTTATGGATTCCTTTTCGTTTAATCGTGAGCGTCATTCCTGTGTGAAGCCGTTCTGTTTTCTCCATTCCACTGTGGCGACATGAGAGTTGCGTTCATTTACTGTAAAAGTGGCTTTTTGGTTTCTTCCTCGTTTTGTGTTCGTTTTTAAGTCTTTAGTACATCGGGATCAAGTTGTCGAATCATGACGTCTTCTGGGTCAAAACTTCCTGTTTTTATTTAAGGTAAACTTTGTTGTTAGCGGGTTTCTTTTGTGGGTTTTTGTTTATTTTGTCCAAAGAGTGTATAAATTATTTTTCCGATGTGTTTACATGACTTCAGCCGGGCGACTCTTCTCACAGCGCTCTTCTCAGGTGAACGACGGAACACGAGTATCCGTTTGATGCTGTTACTCGCGAGGAATCCCACGTGTTACTCGATTTGTATGATTACTCAAATCTTTTTGTGAAATTTATGTTCTATATTTGACGCGATTGATTTTAAATGGATCTGATCAGCTTTTGTAATCCGGGTGACGCGGCTGTGGACGTACCGTACCACACTTAGTGCCTTCCTCTCTGTGCCTTCAAGTCGATTTTTTGTAGGTGATAATAAAGTTTGTCTGGCCATTAAATGCAGTTTGTGTTTCCGTTGTCTCGTTTGCAAGCGGTTAATGGTAACGCAGTGGTCCCAAACTAAGGCCCGCGTGCCGGTAGCGGCCCGCCTCCACATTTTGCATGGCCCCCTGAACAGTCCCGGAAAAATGCCAAAATAAAACATTCCAAGAGCTGATTTTTTTAAACCAAAAAACTTTTTAACCTGAAAAAGATTTTTTTTGTACTGACCATAAAATTTTCTTTAGGCCGGTCGGAAAAAGAACATTTTTATTAAATGACTTTTTAGACTGACAGACCGAAAAGAAAAAATTTGACACCAAAAAAAAACTTTTTTTAGACCGGCTGACCTAAAAAAAAACTTTTTTCAAGGCCCACTGGCAAAAAACTTTTTTTTAGACTGACCGATGCAAATGATTTTTTAGACCAAAAAAATTTTTTTTGGACCGTCAAAAAGTTTTTGAGCAACCCCGAAAATTTTTTTAGAGCAACCAACACAAAAATTTTTTAGACCAATGAACCAATTTTTCTAGACCAATCGAACGCAGAAAAAATTTTTGAGACAAAAAAAACTTTCTGGTTGGTCTAAAAACTTTTTTTAGACTGACCAGAAAAAACATTTTTTTGGACCCAATGACCAAAAAACTTTTTTTGACAGAACGACTTACTGAAAATCAAGTTTTTTAGACAAACCGACAACCAGAATTTTTTAGACCAACCAATCTTTTGTACCATCCAAAAGAATTTTTTTTCAGATTGACCAACCAAATTAAAAAAATTTTAAGACCGACCACATAAAAAATTGTTTAGACCAAACATATTTTTAAGACAAATTATTTAGACCTTCCAAAGATTTTTTTGTAGAGACAACAAAAAGTCGGGGGTTGTACTGTATGAAAAAAAAAAGGTTTTAGACCGGCTGACAGAATAAAAAATATTGTTTTTGTAGACGAACTAAAAAAGGATATTTAGACTGACTGACCAAAAAAAAACATTTTTTTAGACCAACCAGAAAAAAATTATTTAGGAAAAAAAAAAAAGACAAAAATTGTTTTTTACATTGGTCGGTCTGAAAAATATTTTTTGATTTTTTGTCGTTCAGTTTTGGTCAGTCCAAAAGAAATTTTTTTGGAAGGTCAAAATTTTTTTTCGGTCTTGAAATTTATTTTCAGTATTTTTTTGGATGTTCAGTCTTAAAAGTTTTTCAGTAGGTCTTAGAAATGTATTTTTCTTTCAATCGGTGTAAAAACTTTTTTTTTTTAGTTTGTCTAAGAAATCTTTTCATTTTTGATTGGTCTAAAAATTTTCTTTGGATCGGTCAAGAAAAGGTTTTTCTGTGTTTGGTCTGTCTAAAAAATTTTTTTGGGTCCATTAATTGATCTATAAACAATATTGTTTTCTGTCGTTTTAAAAAAGTTTTTTTCCAGTGTAATTTATTTTGTTTTGGTCAGTTGGTTTAAAAATTGTTTTTTTTGTCTAGCTGGTCTAATAAAAATGTTTTTGGTCGTTCGATCCAAAACATTTTTTCTGTTTGGTCTAAAAACTTTTTTGGGTTGGTCAAAAAAAGGTTTTTTGTCGGTCCAAAAAAAATTGTTTCTGGTCGGTCAGTCAGTCTAAAAAATGTTTTTTGGGGAGGGTCAGTTGATCTAAAAAAAATATTTTTTTGGTTGGTCGTTCTAAAAAGTACTTTTCTCCGTCAGACTAAAAACCTTTTTTTTTTCCACAGAGATAGTGAATATATATTGGTAGAAGGATGCTAAGTTTTGAACTGCCAGGCAGGAGGCCTAGAGGAAGACCAAAGAGGAGGTTTATGGATGTAGTGAAAGAGGACATGAAGGTAGTTGGTGTGAGACAAGAGGATGCAGAAGACAGGGTTAGATGGAGGCAACTGATTCGTTGTGGCGACCCCTGAAGGGAAAAGCCGAAAAGAAGGAGGTCTAAAAATTTTTTTGGGTCTGTCGGTCTAAAAGTTTCTTTTTTTTGGTGCATCAGTCTATTTAAAGTGGTACCTCTACTTATGAAATTCATTGGTTCCGGAAGAAATTACATAAGTAGAAAATTACGTAAGTAGAAACGCGTTTTCCATGCAAATCCCCTAGTCCGTTTTAATAACGTGGTGATTGTAGATGCATCACGGCCATATTCTTTGGTGAGATCAACCAAACGCATCCCTTTCTCGTGCTCTTCTATGATCTCTTGCTTTGTTTGTACGGACAAAAAAACTCTTTTCTTGGTCTTTTCTTTTCCTCTTTTCTCCGTCACTTTCTTGGGGTCCATAGTGAATACGTACTCAAAAAGTTATTATATTTGCGCAAAACTATCAGACTACCTCACAGGTGGAGTGCCGAATTCCGTAGATACCGATCTAGCTCCACACAGAGGTGGAGTGGCATCCCTCTTAGCCAATGGGATGCCAGGAAGATACGTAATAGGTAATAGCCAATGGCAGAGCAGCTATGAGAATGTTGCGTTCAGGAACCTGTGGGAGATTCGAGGACCAGCCGATACTGTGTTTTTACATTACGTAAGTCGAAATTTCTTTCGTAAGTAGAGGTAATATTTTCCTGCTGGGAAATTTTGCAAGTAGAAAATTTCATAAGTAGAGAGGTATCACTGTATAATAAAACACCCTGACCGGAAACGGAAATAATTTTTGACACAATAATGAGTTTTCTTTTAGAAACCTCAGCTCAGAGGTCATTTCCACTCAGGGGGGGGGGGGGGGTTGGAGGAGTTATTTGTATGAAATTAAACATGATGGTTCCACAACAACCATCTGTCATTTATCAGTAAGGTTTTGGACTTCCACCAATTTGCCATGCTTATGTTTCTTTCGTAAGATCCACCTTTTATTCCGTGTTGTTTTTCTCTTGCTTCACTTTAACATCATTCTTATTTTTCAAAGAAAAAAGAAAAAGCAATGAGATGTATAAAGGAAAGGAATTGTTGAGAGCTTAATCTACAGTATATCAGTCCCTTTTTGTTTTGCTGTTTATAATTCTGTAAAGGGTTTAATTGTAATGTTTTATTTCCATTTGAATTATTGTTGACTATTTGTGGTTTACAGTTAAATGCTTTACATTTATGGAATGTAATGTGTTCCATGTAAAATGAGTAGGTTAAAACTTAATACTCTCTTTATAGAATAATAATGAATGGCTCATTGAGACGTGATCCATACGTCATCACGTAATCCTGCTAAACAACCAATAGCTGCTTAGTGGGCGTGACCACATCGCAGGACAACCCTGTGTTTAGCGGGTGCCGCTCGTCCAATCGTACGTGCAGTGGGCGGGTGGGTCTCCTTAAAATCCCCTTTGTGGTGGGAGGGGCTGAGCATCGTTTTCAGCTGTGGACGTCCGCGGTAATCAGTCCGGGCATTGACAGGAGCGGAAAGACGCCACGATGATCGTTAAGGAGTAGTAAGTGAAGTATTTATGGTCCGAACTGCTGTTTTTTCGTGTGAAGTGTAGTGATGGGCAGATGAAGCATCGAAGCCTTTCATCCCAATCGGTTCACGGTGGTTCATGAGGCTTCATTTGCTCTAGTACGACATCTACTGGAGGGTATAAAATGTCAGGTGGCATGAGTTTGAAGTGTGCTTCATTTTGCAGAAAGCCTGTCAGCAAAATAAAGAATCATGCAAAACATGTACAGTTTATTTAGTGACTGTAATATTATACTTAAAAAAACAAATCACATTTCGGAGTGGCGTTTTCTTGTGGGCAGTATGAGGTACACCTGTGCACTAATGATGATGTCAGATCAGCATCTTGATGTGGCTCACCTGTGAGGTGGGATGGATTGTCTCAGCAAAGCAGAAGTGCTCACAATCACACATTTAGACAGGTTTGAGAGAAATGGTAATATTGTGTATCTGGAATGAATTATAGATGGGAGCAAAAACACAAAAGTGTTGCGTTTATATTTTTGTTGAGTGTGTGTATATATATATATATATATATATATCAGACAGGTAAACCTCGGTTTCCGACCACAATTTGTTCCGGATAGCTGTTGGAATAGCGATTTGTCTGAATTCCAAATACAATTTTCCCATTTCAAATAATGTAAATGGTCTTAAACCGTTCCAAGATGCTAGAAAATTACCTTTTTTTTCAACATCTTATGTCACATATCAAATTGTATAGTAATTAAACGTATCAAAGAAATGTAAAAGAAAGAAGCAAACATGAGAAAGAAATCTGGTTAGCCCAAGATGCAAGTTAATGTCTTTTGGACAGAAGTTTACAGTCCCGTAACTCGTACTTTAGGCAACGCAAATTAAGTGAAAAATGATTGAATACAGTAAACTAAAATAAAAAGCACGTTACCGTCACGTTTTCTCTCGACTTTTCACGCGCTTGGCGGCGAGAAAGAGGTGTTTGTTTCGGGTTCAACTTCCAAATTTTGTTTGACTTCAAAGACAAAAAAAGTTCCATATTTTTTTGGTGGAATTCAGATTTGTTCGATGTCTAAAGTGTTCCCAAACCAAGGTTTGCTTGTTTGATTAGTTTTATTTCCTGCATATTGTGCATCTTCCATGAATGTAAATGCCTGTTTCTTTTTTTTTTTTTGCAGCCGTGTGGTTTTGCCCTGCAGTGTTGAAGAGGTAAATCACCAGTTTAAGCATCTTTATTTATCACAGTTTGTCATTGCATGAATAGTATTATCTGAGGTCTGTTGGTTTAAATAGTTGCATCCCATTCAGATCTTTCTTTCTGCGCCTTATCAGTTAACAGAAGTTCAATCACATCTCCTTTGTGCACCTTTCATTAGAATAATTACCTCATCATTACAAAGATTACAGGCGGCGAGTAATGAAAGCACTTCTATTGCATTGTGTCCATTGTTTGTACTGTATGTACAAGTTAAAGTGGCAGTCTTATGTTCCCTGTGAGCCTAAAGGTTTGTCGTTAAAGCTCCGTCTGATGAAAGAATGTTTCTTGGCTGGTTATGCAAGTCTGCAGTCTGTTAGTGACATCAGTGTGTTGATGGGTCTGCTGTGTCTGTGGAATCAGTGACGGTGTCGTCATTCGATGCAGAGCTGTAAGTTAGCTTTACTTTCCAGCCCCAGGGTTGGAACCTGACCGGACAGCTCCAGATAAATCTGTATAAAACTTCATACCTAGACCTTTTCAAGCCTCTAAAAGTGTTTCATATGAAATGGAATAACATGCTGTTTCTTGTTCTTATGTATCCAAGAGCCTATTAAAAGTGACTTTTTGGGGGGGTTTTTTGGGGGTAGTATCGAATTGGACAGCTGTACACTGTGGCTGAAGCCAGTAAAAATGAGACTGGTGGACTTGATGGCGTTCAGGTGCTGGAAAATGGGCCTTCCGAAGATGGAAAAGGACAGTTTACTCACAAAGTCTACTACGTTCAGAAGTAGGTGTTATTTCCCCGTTTTTCTGTGACTGTACTGCCTCTGTCCTACCAGGTGGTGGCAGTGTTGTCTAATCTTTGTTGTACACCTGCAGGACATGTTTCCTATCGAACCTCTGATAACTGAGGTGGTGTGTCGCCCTCTCTCCACTTAACTCTGCTTATCTCCCCATGTGACCCCTACAGTAAGATCCCACGGCATCTTTTTAGGCTAACCACTGACCCTTACTTCATATTCTATGAAAAGGCCTGGAACAACTACCCCTACTGCAGAACTGGTGAGTCCCCCTCCTCATACCGTTTAACTCCCTGGCTGCCAGCGCTTTGTAGCAACGGATCTAGATGTCTCCGATGCTCCAGATTTTTGTCGGTGTTTTCGATCACATGATACTTCGCTCAGAGCGACAGTATTCGCAAACTTCGCCGTCTTCTTCTGATTCCCCATCCTCTGTTTCGTTACTGGATCAGTTGTCATGACTCTAAATTCCATGATTAGATTCCTGATTTTCACTCCGCCAGCCCTCCACGTTGACAAAACGTAACTGACAACTGACTTTTTTTTTTTTTTTGCATGTCCGAACTCGATCCAGAGGTGACGGTAGGTAGCCTGGAACGCTTCTGCTTCATCAAGTTTCTGAGATCATCAGTATTCCTTTAACCAAGTTCTTTTCCCTTCCTCTTCTTCTGTGCCGTCATTCTTTCTAGAATGAAGTCATGAAAGATTTCCGCATCACTATTGAAACGTGGCACAAACCAGACCTTGGAAATGAAGAAAACGTGAGTTTGTCTGCTCCTTCAGGAGTGAAGCACGTATCCTGTTAAAACATCAGGTTCAAGTATCAGACCCGCCCCCCCCCCATGTTTTTTTTGTTGGTTTGTTCAGGTGCACAAACTGGACGAAGACAAGTGGAAGAATGTAACTGTTGTCCCCATTGACATCGCAAACAGAGGTCAAGTTTCTGATCGTGTGAGTAAACTGTTTGGGCGCCTTCCTGTGGACAAACCTGGTCATTACAGGCTGAACAGACCTCACTTCAGTTTGGAGCGGTGATGTTTAAACGGACTTAACTCCTCTGTCGTCTTTTTTATGATCTGGTTTTTTTAAAACACTTTCTTTGCAGACAGGAAGTTCCCAGATTTTGAGTTAGTTAACACCTGAGATATATTTGACTAATCTGAGAAGAGTAACACACTTACTGGTGAATGGATTCTAAAACTGCGTGACTTCTATTCGGACAAATTACTTGAATTAGATAGCAGCGTTTGATTTATGCCAGATTAATTTACATCTGAAGAAATGACTAATCTACCAATATTTCAGCCATATTTTCCACTTTTTTTTTTTTTTTTTTTGACAGGAAATCTCGTGAGACGGTTTTGATAAACGTGAATTACGTAACTTCTGGTCTCCGTTTGACATTAGCATCACGAGCGCCGATTGAGAATCCTGGGATTGCCAATATGAGTTTTGGGTTTTTTTTAAGTCTCCGTACGGAATCTCTGAAATCTACTTTGAAGACGTTGCACATTATTGCCGTTATTTGACACCCCGTTGCCTCATTTCGCCGCCGCTGGGTTCGTGCGTGTGTGTGTGTACGTGTTTGTTTGCGGCGGTTGGTTAGCGAGGCGGAGCTGTTTGCCTTGCTGGAGGAGTGTGTTCTGTCTGAGGACCCCATCAGCCCTCAGCCTCAGGCGTGGCTTCGGGGCCTGCAGCGCACCGCCAGCACGGATGAGTTTGTTAGCGTAATTAAGGCTCGCTGCGCCGCGTACGGCGCAAACCAGACAACACGCGCGTGTGCCACAACGCGCACACGCTTCCACTTGAGGAGTGGTTCCTGTTCATCTGGCGCGGCATATTGATTCACAGAGCTCATTAGTGCTGCAGTGTATTGTTACAGTGATGGAGCGCTCAGTGTTAAAACAGCCCGATGATTGTGTGTGTGTGTGTGTGTGTGTGTGTGTGTGTGTGTGTGTGTGTGTGTGTGTGTTTCCATCTCCTTCCACACGTTTGGCGCCCGTCTGTTGTCCGATAGCCCTGAAAACGGGGTCTTAGCTGCAGGCGCATGATGATTTATTTAAAACGTCGGGCCCCCGGAGCTTCGATAATCTGAAAGCCCCTTCATTTATTTGTGTTTCTTTCCCTCCTGCCGGCTTCATGGAGTCGACGTCGTGGTGTTTGTAACGCGACCGGAGTGCTGGCGCCCCCTGGGGGGGTGGAGGAGGAGTGCGGTCGTGTGGGACGTGTGTTTGAGTGTGTTCATTCTGGAACCTGGTCTCCTGCAGGACTACAAGCCCGAGGAGGACCCCACCCTGTTCAAGTCCACCAAGACCGGAAGGGGACCCCTGGGGCCCAACTGGAAGGTAAGGCTGGAGTCAGAGCTGGGCCACACGGCGACACCGAGATGTCTCCCGCTCCAGACGGGGGGGGGGGCTCTTTGAGATGAAGGCTCATCCGTTTGATAAAGTCAATGATCCACATTGGGCGGGGGGGGGGGGGTTAGAACCCGATGCAGATGCATAAACTGGTGCCATTCCCACGGCGGCGCCCTCAGAGTTCACCCCCCCCCCCCAAGAACAAAGACACCCAAACAGCTTTAAAAAGTAGGAATAAAGACTCACAACTTTCTGTTTTGTGTTTTTAATTAGATCACTTTTCCCGTCCGCTGTGGACACGGAAAAAGTCTGTTTTTGAAAGGGGGGGGGGGTGAGAAAAGTAGTTATTTGACAACAGAGGCACAATTTCTGGCGGCTTCTAGAGCAATAAAACTCTTGTCTATCTCGTCGTGCACACATGCTTGCGTATCGCTACCCTTTGTATTTCTGAAAACTTGTGCTCCTTTGAGGGGGGGGGGGGGCGAGGAGGAGGAGGAGGGAGGAGGGAGGGGGGGGCACGGGAAGGGAGAGAAGAAATGTCACCGTAAGTGTTTTGATGTCGAATCCGTTTCATGTGAAGTTCTCCTTTAGCGATGACAACTTTTCTAAACCCACTGCAAATTTAGAAATGTTCACCCCCCCCCCCCCCACACACACACACACACACGCTCCTCCGTGATCATGGCATCAAACAGGAGTGGGATGAGGGCGATTGAGGCGGGTCTGTGGCGTTTTTTCCTCTTGGAGTTGCGCGGCAGAATGGAGTGATTAATTAAACAGGTGTTCAGGAGGGAGAGTGTGAGTCTGTTCTGGGGGGTGGGGGGCAGAGGGGGGGTCCTGGGTGTTAATAATGTAACCAGCTTTGCACCGTGACGCCCTTATCGCTGCGCGAGCGCCGTTTTATCTGCCGTCTGCGGCCACAAAGGAACGCCTGTCGGGACCGGTGTCGCTGTCAGGGCGCCGCCGAAGAAATAGTCCCTTCATCTGGAGTTTGCTCTGCCCCCACCACACACCACAACCCCCCCCCCATTTACCGTCCTATTCTTTTTCTTCAGAGGGAGGCAGAGTGCATGCAGAGGATGGATTTGGAAAGCGTGTTGTAGATTAGGGCGCTTTTATCGGCGTGCGGCGCGTCTTCATGTTGATAATTATTTCAGCGCGTCTCCAAAACGCTCCCGTCCCGAAGCATCAGCGATTCACGCAGCGATCAGAACAATCCTGCTACCGTTGGAAAGTTTGTCGACTTATATTTTTAACCGCCTACTTCCTGTTCCTCTGTTGACCCCCCCCCAACAGGAAGAACTGGCTGCGAACCCTGACTGGCCGAGGATGTGTGCCTACAAGCTGGTCACTGCTGACTTCAAGTGGTTTGGGATGCGGGATTCAATGGAGCACTTCGCCCAAGAGGTCAGAGGGCGTGTCGGCACCGCCGAACGCCACACGGTGTTATTCTGGGTTCTAGAGGTTGGGTTTGAGTTCAGGCGGGGGTCACAGTTGGTCACGTTTATTTAAATGTGTTTACAGGGAGTCCTCGACTTGCGAACAAACGTGCACCGCCATATCCGAATAGTGTCCTGTAGTTCCACTTTCTGCCTGCGGGGGCAGCATCGCTGCGTTCACACATCTTCAACACGCATCTCCCTCTTGTTTTTATTTATTTTATTACATGTTTTAATGTCAGGTCGTCCTCCTGTAGGAACTAAAGGATGTAGGAACCAATGTTGGCCAGGTCAGGTTTCTGCCTGGAAGCATTAACGGACGCTAACGCTGATCGTTTGCTAGTTGATGTTAACTATTGGTGGATTAACTGGGAAACTTAAAGAAATCAGAATAATCCAACATAACCGCATACATTACGGTAATACAGAATTTTATTATTATGGGTTGTTTTGATGTCCTGTAATGTTTCTGGTCAGTCTGAGGAAATGGAACGTTAATATTTAGCGTAGTAATAAATAAACGACCTGTAAACAAACTCTCGGAGGCGGTTGTGTTCGTATGTTGAGGACTACCTGTACTTCTATATAATGGACGCACCGTTCATCATGACGCTGTCGTTTCACGGACGATGCTCGTCCGTCATTGGTCGGTTCGGACCCCATTCCATCCTGACCCCTCCTCCCCCCCCCCCAGCAAGAGATGCGTCTCTTCACCAACTTCCACCGCCAGCTGTTCTGCTCCATCGACAAGTGGGTGGACCTGACGATGGACGACATCCGGAGGATTGAGGACCAGACGACGAAGGACCTGGATGAGGTGAGCGCAGGGGGGGGGGTTTATTTTAGTTAAATCAGTGGTTTTGGATTTTAACCCTTAACTCTCAGGCGGTCTGACTTCCTCCTGATTGGTTTTCATCAGCCAATGACGCGCCGCCAGACGTTAGAGGTGGAGTCGGGGGTCAGCGGGGGGGGGGGGTCACGGCCGTATGCGACGGCTGCTGCAGCGCGTAGAGATAGGACTGAACGGGTTTAATGTTGGCTGGTGGAAAAGGGCAAAGTGGGGGGGGGGGGGCAAGATGGCTCCTTTCTCCTGATTAACATACAAATGGAATTCTGCAGTTGAGAAGTCTGAGCTGTGATTGAGGGGACAGGAGGAGGGAAGGTGGACGGAGGAGTGTGTGGGGGGGGGGGCGTCCCATTTCATCAGATCCGTCGTCTCCTCTGTTTAGAAGCCGCCGTCGGTTCGAGCCGTTCCATTGAGGTGTTCGGCTATCAGATCCCAACGCTAATTGACTTTCCTCAGCCATCAGCCTCAGATGGGGGGGGGGGCATAGAATCCGAAAGCGATGCGTTTATCCCCCCCACCCCCACCAAGACAAACAAGGGTTTGATAAAAACGGTTTGAGCGGCGACTTAAAGAGAAACAAACGATGCTCCTCACTGAACCTGTTTGGTGACCCTCATTCTAACGTGCTCTACTGCCCCCACCCCCTTCTCTGCCCCCACCCCCTTCTCTGCCCCCACCCCCCCCTTCCATGCAGCTTCGCAAAACCGAGAATCTACGAGGACGCACCGCCGAATGACGAGCCGGATCTGACGATGACGAGGAGGGACACGACGGCAGCAGGCGCTCCTCGGCCGCCTCCTTCCTGGGGAGACGAGAGGCGGAGCTTCAAACGTTTTCCCATCAGCGGCGGCGCCGGACCCAAGACTTCCTGTTACTCAGATCTTCCTTTTTTTTTTTTTTGTTAATGTAATCTTTAAACTCATCGACATTCCTTCAGGTCTGACCTGTTTGCCCCGCCCCCTCCGGTCTCACCTGTACACCTGAACCGACTTGGCGCCGTTGCTTGTCTTCCTCCCCCTTAAAGCACTACTGTTTCTTGCCTTGACAATCGTGCCTGTACAGGTAGACGATCTCGTTCTACTCAGTCATGTGACCTCGGGAGGCGTTTACATCCACTCCGCCCCTTCCAATCAAACCCCTCCCGTCTTTCTGGAGACACGCACACGAAACAAACAGCCACAGCGCTCACCTTGTCTCACTTCTCAGGCCTCCATCACACGCTCACCTCCCTCCCAAAGGTCACTTCCTGTTGGTCGTTCCATGTGTTAGCATTAGCATTAGCTCTTAGCTGCTACTTGTCGGAATTAAATCATGGCACAATGGATTTTATGGATTCCTTTTCGTTTAATCGTGAGCGTCATTCCTGTGTGAAGCAGTTCTGTTTTCTCCATTCCACTGTGGCGACATGAGAGTTGCGTTCATTTACTGTAAAAGTGGCTTTTTGGTTTCTTCTTCGTTGGTGTTTTGTGTTCATTTTAAGTCTTTAGTACATCGGGATCGAGTCGTCGAATCGCGACGTCTTCTGGGTCAACACTTCCTGTTTTTATTTAAGGTAAACTTTGTTGTTAGCGGGTTTCTTTTGTGGGTTTTTGTTTATTTTGTCCAAAGAGTGTATAAATTATTTTTCCGATGTGTTTACATGACTTCAGCCGGGCGACTCTTCTCAGGTGAACGACGGAACACGAGTATCCGTTTGATGCTGTTACTCGCGAGGAATCCCACGTGTTACTCGATTTGTATGATTACTCAAAATGTTTTTGTGAAATTTATGTTCCATATTTGACGCGATTCATGTTAAATGTTTCTGATCAGCTTTTGTAATCCGGGTGACGCGGCTGTGGACGTACCGTACCACACTTAGTGCCTTCCTCTCTGTGCCTTCAAGTCGATTTTTTGTAGGTGATAATAAAGTTTTGTCTGGCCATTAAATGCAGTTTGTGTTTCCGTTGTCTCATTTGCAAGCGGTTAATGTTAACGCAGTGGTCCCCAAACTAAGACCTGCGTGCCGGTAGCGGCCCGCTTCCACATTTAGCATGGCCCCCTGAACAGTCCCAGAAAAAAATGACAAAATAAAACTGTCCCAGAGCTGATCAATCCAGAATGGGAATGACACTTAATTGTCTTCCAGATCATGAAAAAGAACACTATGAAATAGTAAAATATCCATCTGTGGGATCTTCAGAAAAAAAGGCCTCGGACATTCAGACCAACTGACCGATAAAAGTTTTTTTAGACATGGGGTGTCGGTCATTCTCACCAAGGGCCACATCAGCTTAATGGCTGTAATGAAAGGGCCAGATGTAATTTACAAATGTAACTTGGTGTAATGTCAAATGTAACTACTCATTAATCTGAATTCATTACATAATCAAGTTACAAACATTAGTTACACAAAAAAAGTTTGCTTGTTACTCTAATAACATAAATCCTCTTCATTTGTCAGGTAATGAAACCCACAGAACTCCATCAATCAAGGATCACACTGCAAGTAAATAAAAACATCAAACACAAGTTAGGTCATCAACTTTGTTCAAAGCTTTTTGTCGATGTCAAAATGGGCTCAATTATTGCATTGTGGGAAATGTAGTTTTGGGTCAAAGCATACTTTTGACCTATGTATTTTTAGACACTGACATTTCATGCTCTCGTGGGCCACATAAAATGATCAGGGAGGCCACATTTGGCCCCCGGGCCTTCAGTTTGACACGTGTTTTAGACCGACCGGTCATCTGACCGAAAGATAAACATTTACAATGACTGAGCAACAGACCAACCATCCAACCGAAAAATTTTTAGGCCAACCAAGCGAAGAAAAAAAATTTTGAGGAAAAAAAAATAATTTTTAGACAGAAAACAAATTTTTAGACATTTTTTTAGACCAACCGACGGTAAAAAATGATTTTGTCAGACTGACCGATTGAAAAAAAATTTTTTTTTAGATTTTCAAAACAACCTTTTTTAGACTGACCAAAAAAGAAGTTTTTTACACCAACGGCTGAAAGAAATTTTTAGACCTTCCGAAAAAAATTTTTTAAGACCGACCACAAATTTTTTTTTTCAACCAACAACACAAAAATGTTTTTAAAACCAACCACAGCAAAAAATATTTTTAGATTAAAAAAATATTTTTTTTAGACTTTCGGAAAAAAATTCTTTTATACCAGGCGGAATAAAAAAAAATTTATAAAATAATTTTTTAGACTAACAGACCGAAAAACAAATTTTTACACCAAAAAGAAATTTATTTAGACATTTACAAAAGATTTTTTAGACCGGCTGACTGAATTTTTTTTTTGTAAGACCACCTGGCAAAAAACTTTTTTTAGACTGACCAATGCAAAAAAATCGTTGTACAATTAAAATTTATTTTTAAAGATTGACCTACTGAAAAAAAAATTTTAGGCCAAAAAACTTTTTTTAACCGTCTGAAAAAAGATTTTTTGGACCGTCCATAAAAAATTTTTTTGACCAACCTCCAAAAATTTTTTAGAGTGACCGACACAAAAAAATTGTAAAACAAAAAACAAAAAATTTTTTTACCAATAAACAAACACAAAATTTTTGGGACAAATGACCAAAAAATTTTTTTTGTCAGAACTGATTGAAAAATGATTTTTTTCAGACCAACAGACCCATCAGAACATTTTTTAGACCAAAAAAACCCCGGTTTTTTAGACTCTGGGAAAAAAAATTGTTTAGATCGACTACAAAAAAAATGTTCAGACTGAAAGATGTTTTTATGCTGACCAACTGAAAAAAAAAAGTCTTTTAGACCAGTGGCTGAAAAATTGTTTTAGACCAGAAAAAAATTTTTTTGACCAACCCCCCCCAAAAATTTTTTGTACCAACCAAAGTAAGAAAAAATGTTTTAGACCGACTGACTAAAAAAAACTTTTTTTTAGAAAGACTGACAAAAAACTTATTAAACAGAAAAAAAAATTTTTTAGATCAACTCCCCAAAAAAATTTTTTAGACCAACTGACAGAAAAATTTTTGTCAGACTGGAAAAAAAATGTTTTCTAGATTTTCAAAACAACCTTTTTTAGACTGACCAAAAATAAATGTATTGAAAATGACTGAAAATGACTATAAATGTATTGAAAATGAAAAAAAGTCTTTTTAGACAAGCCGACCGACCAGAAAAGATTTCAGAGCAACCAACTGACCAAAGAAAACCCCATTTTTTGTACCAACCAAAAAATGTATTTTTCAGATCGACCAACCAAATTAAAAAATATTTTAGACCAACCAGAAAAAAAATGTTTAAACCAAAAATATTTTTTATGACAAAAAAAACTCTACAAAAAAAAATTTTTTTGTAGAGACGGAACAAAAAAAAATTGGGGGCTGGACATACCGACCGACTCCCCAAATATTATTTTGTAGACCAACTAAAAAAAGATTTTTAGACCAACCGACCAAAAAATTGTATTTAGACTGACCAGAAATTTTTTTTTTAGAAAGACAAAAAAAAGACAAAGAAAGGACAAGAAATTTTTTTTAGACTGGTCGGTCTGAAAAAATTATTTTTTTGTTGCTCAGTTTTGGTCGGTCCAAAATAATTTTTTTGGAAGGTCTAAAAAATGTTGTTTTTCGGTCTTGAAATTTTTGTTTGGTTGGTTTGCAACATTCTTTTTGGCTCATCGGTGTAAAATTTTTTTTTCAGTTGGTTTGTCTAAGAAAAATTTTGCCGGTCTGTCTAAAACTTTTTTGTTCTGAAGTCTAAAATTTTTTTCTTTTGGTCAAGATTTTTTTTCTGCTGGATGATCTAATATAAATTGTTTTTTGGGTTGTTTGGTCTAAAAAATTTGTCGGTCTAAAAAATTTTTGTTTTTGGTTGGTGTTAAAATTTTTGGATTGGTCTACAAAATGTTTTTCTTTTCATTGTTCTAAAACAACCTTTTTTTTTGGTGTAAGGTTTTTTGGGGTCAGTCAGTCTAAAAAATGTTTTTCGGACGGTACTAAAAACATTTTTTTTGCGGTCGGTCGGTCTTACAAAAATATATTTTTTTGGTTGTTCAGTCTTAAAAGTTTTTCAGTTGGTCTCAGAATTTTTTTTTTCTTTCAATCAGTGTAAAAACATTTTTTTCAGTCGGACTAAAAAAATGTTTATTTTTGATTGGTCTAAAAAATTTTTTTGATCAGTCAAAAAAAATATTTACTTGGCCGGTCAGCCTAAAAAAATTTTTTTTGTCCAATGGTTGGTCTAAAAACAATTACTTTTTTCTGTCGTTTTAAAAAAGCTTTTTTTTCGGTGTAATTTTTTTTTTTTTTTTAATTTGTCAGTTTTAAAAAATTTTTGGTGAGTACAAAATGTTTTTGGTCGTTTGGTCCAAAACATTTTTTCTGTTTGTTTGGTTGGTCTAAAAACTTTTTTGGGTTGGTCAAAAAAGTTTTTCTTCAGTTGGTCCAAAAAAATTTATTTTTGGTTGGTAAGTCGGTCTAAAAAATTCTTTTTTTCTGTTGGTCATTATGAAATTTTTTTTTCGGTCAGTCGGTCGAAAAAATATTTTTTTCCGTTTTGACCTAAAAAAAATGTTTTTGGTCGTTTGGTCCAAAACATTTTTTTTTTGTTTGGTTGGTCTAAAAACTTTTTTGGGTTGGTCAAAAAAGTTTTTTTAAGTTGGTCCAAAAAAATTTGTCTTTGGTTGGTAAGTCTAAATTTTTTTTTTCTTTCAATCAGTGTAAAAACATTTTTTTCAGTCAGACTAAAATAACTGTTCATTTTGATTGATCTAAACATTTTTTTTGGGTAAGTCAAAAAAAATTTTTTATTTGGTTGGTCGGTCTAAAAAAGTTTTTTGGTCCAATGGTTGGTCTAAAAACAATTTTTTTTCTGTCGTTTTAAAAAAGCCTTTTTTTTTCGGTGTAATTTTTTTGTTTTAGTCGGTTTTAAAAAAAATTTTTGGTCAGTACAAAATTTTTTTATGTGTCTGGTCAGTGTAAAAAAATGTTTTTGGTCGTTTGGTCCAAAACATTTTTTTTGTTTGGTTGGTCTAAAAAACTTTTGGGTTGGCCAAAAAAGTTTTTTTTCAGTTGGTCCAAAAAAATTTGTTTTTGGTCGGTCAGTTGATCTAAAAAAGTTTTTTTTTCGGTTGGTCATTATGAAATTTTTTTTTCGGTTTGTCGGTAAAAAATATTTTTGTCCGTCGGACTAAAAACAAAAAATTCTGTTGTTGGTCAATTTCAGTTGGTCTAAACAAATGTCAGTCTTGGTTGACCTAAAAAAAATGTTTTTGGTCGTTTGGTCCAAAACATTTTTTTTTTGTTTGGTTGGTCTAAAAACTTTTTTGGGTTGGTCAAAAAAGTTTTTTTTCAGTTGGTCCAAAAACATTTATTTTTGGTCGGTAAGTCGGTCTAAAAAATTTTTTGTGGGTGGGTCAGTTGATCTAAAAAATTTTGTTTTTCGGCTGGTCATTATGAAAATTTTTTCGGTCGGTCGGTCTAAATAATATTTTTGTCCATCGGACTAAAAAAAAAAAAATTCTGTTGTTGGTCAATTTTGGTTGGTCTAAACAAATGTCAGTCTCGGTTGACCTAAAAAAAATTTGTTTGGTCGTTTGGTCCAACACATTTTTTTTGTTTGGTTGGTCTAAAAACTTTTTTGGGTTGGTCAAAAAAGCTTTTTTTCAGTTGGTCCAAAAAAATTTGTTTTTGGTCGGTCAGTTGATCTAAAAAAGTTTTTTTTTCGGTTGGTCATTATGAAATTTTTTTTTCGGTTTGTCGGTAAAAAATATTTTTGTCCGTCGGACTAAAAAAAAAAAATTCTGTTGTTGGTCAATTTCAGTTGGTCTAAACAAATGTCAGTCTTGGTTGACCTAAAAAAAATGTTTTTGGTCGTTTGGTCCAAAACATTTTTTTTTGTTTGGTTGGTCTAAAAACTTTTTTGGGTTGGTCAAAAAAGTTTTTTTTAAGTTGGTCCAAAAAAATTTGTCTTTGGTTGGTAAGTCTAAATTTTTTTTTTTCTTTCAATCAGTGTAAAAACATTTTTTTCAGTCAGACTAAAATAACTGTTCATTTTGATTGATCTAAACATTTTTTTTGGGTAAGTCAAAAAAAATTTTTTATTTGGTTGGTCGGTCTAAAAAAGTTTTTTGGTCCAATGGTTGGTCTAAAAACAATTTTTTTTCTGTCGTTTTAAAAAAGCCTTTTTTTTTCGGTGTAATTTTTTTGTTTTAGTCAGTTTTAAAAAAAATTTTTGGTCAGTACAAAATTTTTTTATGTGTCTGGTCAGTGTAAAAAAATGTTTTTGGTCGTTTGGTCCAAAACATTTTTTTTGTTTGGTTGGTCTAAAAAACTTTTTTGGGTTGGCCAAAAAAGTTTTTTTTCAGTTGGTCCAAAAAAATTTGTTTTTGGTCGGTCAGTTGATCTAAAAAAGTTTTTTTTTCGGTTGGTCATTATGAAATTTTTTTTTCGGTTTGTCGGTAAAAAATATTTTTGTCCGTCGGACTAAAAACAAAAAATTCTGTTGTTGGTCAATTTCAGTTGGTCTAAACAAATGTCAGTCTTGGTTGACCTAAAAAAAATGTTTTTGGTCGTTTGGTCCAAAACATTTTTTTTTTGTTTGGTTGGTCTAAAAACTTTTTTGGGTTGGTCAAAAAAGTTTTTTTTCAGTTGGTCCAAAAACATTTATTTTTGGTCGGTAAGTCGGTCTAAAAAATTTTTTGTGGGTGGGTCAGTTGATCTAAAAAATTTTGTTTTTCGGCTGGTCATTATGAAAAATTTTTTCGGTCGGTCGGTCTAAATAATATTTTTGTCCATCGGACTAAAAAAAAAAATTCTGTTGTTGGTCAATTTTGGTTGGTCTAAACAAATGTCAGTCTTGGTTGACCTAAAAAAAATGTTTTTGGTCGTTTGGTCCAAAACATTTTTTTTTTGTTTGGTTGGTCTAAAAACTTTTTTGGGTTGGTGTATAAAAGTTTTTTTTCAGTTGGTCCAAAAACATTTATTTTTGGTCGGTAAGTCGGTCTAAAAAATTTTTTGTGGGTGGGTCAGTTGATCTAAAAAATTTTGTTTTTCGGCTGGTCATTATGAAAATTTTTTTCGGTCGGTCGGTCTAAATAATATTTTTGTCCATCGGACTAAAAAAAAAAAAATTCTGTTGTTGGTCAATTTTGGTTGGTTTAAACAAATGTCAGTCTCGGTTGACCTAAAAAAAATTTGTTTGGTCGTTTGGTCCAACACATTTTTTTTTTGTTTGGTTGGTCTAAAAACTTTTTTGGGTTGGTCAAAAAAGCTTTTTTTCGGTTGGTCCAAAAAAATTTGTTTTTGGTTGGTAAGTCGGTCTAAAAATTTTTTTTTCTTTCAATCAGTGTAAAAACATATTTTTTTCAGACAGACTAAAAAAGTGTTCATTTTTGATTGGTCTAAACATTTTTTTTGGTAAGTCAAAAAAAAATTTTATTTGGTTGGTCGGTCTAAAAAAGTTTTTTGGTCCAATGGTTGGTCTAAATCAATTATTTTTTTCTATTGTTTTAAAAAAGCCTTTTTTTTCGGGGTAATTATTTTAGCCGGTTTCAAAGATTTTTTTTGGTCAGTACAAAAAATTTTTATTTGTGTGGTCAGTGTAAAAAAAATGTTTTTGGTCGTTTGGCCCAAAACATTTTTTTTGTGTTTGGTTTGTCTAAAAAACTTTTTGGGGTTGGTCGAAAAAGTTTTTTTTCAGTTGGTCCAAAAAAATGTGTTTTTGGTCGGTAAGTCGGTCTAAAACACTTTTTTTTTTCGGTTGGTCATTATGAAATTTTTTTTCGGTCAGTCGGTCTAAAAAATATTTTTTTCCGTCGGACTAAAAACAATAAAAATTCTGTTGTTGGTCAATTTCGGTTGGTCTAAACAAATGTCTGTCTCGGTTGACCTAAAAAAAAATGTTTTTGGTCGTTTGGTCCAAAACACTTTTTTTTTTTTTGGTTGGTCTAAAAACTTTTTTGGGTTGGTTGGTCAAAAAAGCTTTTTTTCAGTTGGTCCAAAAAAATTTGTATTTGGTCGGTAAGTCGGTCTAAAAAATTTTTTTGGTCCAATGGTTGGTCTAAAAACAATTATTTTTTTCTGTCGTTTTAAAAAAGCCTTTTTTTTCATTGTAATTTGTTTTGTTTTAGTCGGTTTTAAAGATTTTTTTTGGTCAGTACAAAAATTTTTTTATGTGTCTGGACAGTGTAAAAAAAATGTTTTTGGTCATTTGGCCCAAAACATTTTTTTTTTGTTTGGTTGGCCTAAAAAACTTTTTTGGGTTGGTCAAAAAAGTTTTTTTTCAGTTGGTCCAAAAAAATGTGTTTTTGGTCGGTAAGTTGGTCTAAAACACTTTTTTTTTTCGGTTGGTCATTCTGAAAATTTTTTCGGTCAGTCGTTCTAAAAAATTGTGAATTTTTGATTGGTCTAAAAATTTTTTTTGGGTAAGTCAAAAAAAATTTGTTTTAAAATGTCTTTTTTGTTTTAGTCGGTTTTAAAGATTTTTTTTGGTCAGTACAAAATTTTTTTTATGTGTCTGGACAGTGTAAAAAAATGCTTTTGGTCGTTTGGTCCAAAACATTTTTTTTAGTTTGGTTGGTCTAAAAAATTTTTTCGGTTGGTCAAAAGTTTTTTTCAGTAGGTCCAAAAAAATTTGTTTTTGGTCAGTAAGTCAGTCTAAAAGATTGTTTGTGGGTGGGTCAGTTGATCTAAAAAGTAATTTTTCTCGGTTGGTAATTATGAAAATTTTTTTTCGGTCAGTCGGTCTAAAAAATATTTTTGTCTGTCGGACTAAAAAAAAAAAAAAATTCTGTTGTTGGTCAATTTCGGTTGGTCTAAACATATGTCTAAAAAAAATTTTTTTTGTCGGTCTAAAAACTTTTTTTTGGGTCTGTTGTTAAGTATAAAAGATTGTTTTTTGGTGTGTCTAAATCATTTTTTTTGGTCAGTGGGTCAGATCCAGGTCATGCTGTGGTTCTATTGGACCCAAACAGCGTGTGTTGGGTTCTATTTCTATTTATCATAAAACACCCTGACCGGAAACAGATATAATTTCTGACACAATAATGAGTTTTCTTTGAGAAGCCTCATACACATTTATGGATTAGCATTACAACTGTCATTAAACAGTCGGCCGGTGGGTAGGGTTGGTTCGCCTGGTGGTCAAGTCTCTCCGTGACCTGCGGGTCGGAAGGGTCGCACAATAACAACGGAATCTGCACTAAAGTGCAGGACGTGCCGGCGCTCTGCTGCCGGATATCCGCTGCGTTGTTGTTGGTGGAGGGACGGTCACGTGGGCCGCTCATTTCTGAACCAGCCAATAAGGCTGTTTCTAAAAGCGGAGACGGACGGGCTCGCCCACGCACCTCCTGTTAGGTGGCAGCTCCTCGTAGCCAGCAGGAGGCGCCCGTCCGTCCGTCCGTGGGTCTTCCTCCTGGGGAGGATGAGGGGGCGACAGATGAAGAGACGCCAGGTTCCTTCAGCGCATCTGTAATAACCTTCAGTTTGTTCGCTGTTGAAGATGCAGCTCAGAGGTCATTTCTGCTGGTTTCCACTAAGGGGGGGTGGGGGGGTGGGGGGAGTTATTTGTGTCTCTGTGACGTCACGAGCGTTTCCTCCCCCCCTCCGGACTGCGGTCAAGTTTAGCTGCAGAGATTCTCCTGAGTTTTCCTGTTGTTGTGGGAGAGACATGGAGGAGGTGTGGGAGGTTGGGTGAGTGTGTGTGTGTGTGTGTGTGTGTGTGTGGGGGGGGGTTCTGTCACATCCCTCCCCTTTTAATACAATGGTGCTCCTCTGGATGACAGATGCTGCTTAACCCGCCCTGACCCTGGTGGCTGATGGTCCGGCTGAGTGACAGGACGCTCTGAGGCCCGCTTCACGCCGGCGAAACTGCACAGGATCCGTTCCCTCAACGAAGGAAGGAAGTGTCTCTTTGGAAGCCCCCCCCCCCATGATAAAATGTCCACCGGCGTGTGGAGTAAAGGTGGAGACGGGCGCCACTCGCCATCGAGTCCAAATTGAGCTCCAAATCAGACGTGTGGCGAGTCGTCCCCGCAGCAGGCCGAACCGCGTCCATCATCACCATGGTGACGGGGTGGGATGGGGGGGGCGAAAGGGGGGCAGATGGAGCAAATTTCTCCTTTTGTTGGAGCTGCTTCTGTATTCTGGTGACAACCAGTGAGATGTTCATTCACAAACAGCCAAACGATGCTGGCGCTTCCTGCGGGGTGTTGCACGTATGACCCTCTTCCAGGTCGGGCCCCCGAGATCTGGAAAATCAACTAGACGGGTGTCGGGAATCTGGTTGTATTCCTGGTTAATGGAGGGTTGTTCCAATAAAAACAGAAAATGTTTTAAATGCCTCTAATCTCAGATTAAATTCAGTCCCAGTTTCCCGAGCGGGCGGTGCTGCTCTTGCCTCACTCCGGCCGCTAGGTGGCACTGTGTCGCTTCGGTTCCCTCCCAGCTGTAAATGCCCACTCGTCCACAGTGGATATCAGAGTTCTTCTCCCTTCCACGATGCTGGATTTAAGTCAGCATTCCCAAATGTGTCCTTATTCCTAGGTAACGCCGGTTGTTTCCGGGGAGCGTCCCCATCCGCGCACAGGACGGAGGGTTTTCATCTGAGGGACATTCGGAAAGCATTTTAGTTCCTTTTAAGGATTGGAGGTGAAAAAATAGTGAATATAAATGAGAAATCCATGATTCATAAACACATAAACAATCAAATATGAGCCACAAACGACACAAAGACGCGTCCAGGTGAGACGCGCACCTGTAGCTGCGCCATTTGTCTCCGGAACGCGTTTAGATTTCTGTCTCACTTATTGCGCCACTTATCCATTTGCGCAGATAATCTCGGTTTAACTAAACCCGCTGCTAATTAACCTGTGAACCGAATTATCCCGACTCAGCCTTGCGTAAACGTTCCCCCGCACACCAAGAGAAAGATATATCGATTATCGGATTTGAAGCCCAATATCATCCACATGATTTAGTTTAGATGCTCTTTTAAGGAGGAGGTCTTGGGGGGGGGGGGCTGATTGGTCACTGGGGCGTCAGAGGCTTCATATTTATGATCTAATATTTCTTCATCAGCCATT
Source organism: Antennarius striatus (assembly GCF_040054535.1). NCBI lineage: Eukaryota > Metazoa > Chordata > Actinopteri > Lophiiformes > Antennariidae > Antennarius > Antennarius striatus. The sequence goes on along the minus strand of NC_090778.1, from coordinate 26,479,479 downwards.
TCTGACATAGTAATACGAGCCTGATTTAAATAATCGAAGCCAAACTGATATTATTATTGGACGCGGATCGATCCAGCCCAGCAAGGGGGGGGGGGGTGATTGATAACCAATGAAATGACCCAATAAAACCAATAAACAACCGGTGGCTGGTTTGATGGGACGTGATGCGGGTGATCTGAAGAGCTTTTGGTCACCGCATGGATTGATGGGTGTAAGGGTTAAAAGGTGTGTGTGTGTGTGGGGGGGGGGGGTGCAGGATGCAGGTTCTCCTCTCCTCCACAATCAAATAAAAGAGGCTGCATCCGGTTCCGATGAGCTGAAGGGGTTTAATGTGAAAAATACTCCGCGCGTATTTGTGAGGAGTTCATTTTAAGCGAAAGCTATTTCTAAGACGCGATCCGCGCGCAGACGCACCGACTCCGTGGACCACCTTAAAAGCGCTTTTGTCCCGCCCCCGATGCTTTCCTGCGCTCGCTCTGATTGGCTGAGACCTCCTGGATGGCAGCGGCTGGAGAAATGCAAAACTTGTTGCTGGTTCCTCCGGACGTGCTGATCTCACACAGCGCCGAGCGGCAGAGCGGAGTGTGAGTGTGTCTGTGAATCGCTCCGGAGCGCGCTCACACCGCACCGGACCGGAGTCGGTAAACGGAGGGACGCGCATCTCAGGAACGGAACGCGCATCCAGGACTTTAAGGAGAAGGCTCTCCGCTGCAAAAGGCGCACCACCAGCAGGCGGTGGAGGATGCTGTGGAGCCGCTCCGCGGTGGTGGAGTGCGGGTTTAGTGCGCGCCGCGCTGCGTAAAAAGGACGCTCCGGCGCTCCGGCTTGGACAAGCCGTGCGTTCTTGGACTTTCCGCCGCACTGGACTTTTTTTTTTTTTTTTTTTTCTGCTCCACTCCTGATCAGCTTGTTGAGGTTTTTGAGTGACAACCGCGGACAGTAGAGGGTTCAAGAAAAAGATTCCCCCTCAGAGCCGCAGAGGCAGTTCCAGCTAAAAACGGCTCCGATTGGACTTTTTTTTTCCACTATGGGACCTTCTACAAAAAGTGACTCCTGGAAATTTGACATTTAACTGGAATAATGAATTATCCGACAGAATTTTATTCCCTGTTCGACCTCTCCATTTCCTCTGCGCGCTGCTTTTAGTTCCAACGAGATGTTTTTGTTCCACGAAGAAATGCGCGCAGAAGAAGAACTTTGGAATATCATCGGTCACTGGTAAAGAAGCTGCAGCTTTCTTGTTTCTATATCCAGTCAAAAACGAATTGCGGTGAAAGTTGCAGCACAAACAAGGGAAGAGGGACTCCGATCTGCGCGCATTTGGACCCCGTCTGCCCCCCCCCCCCCCCTACCACCACCACCACACACACCCACCCAACCGCTCTCTTCTCCGCGTCCTTGGAGAAGTTGAACAACAACAACAAAATAAACAAAAATCCTGACACACAATGAGAACTTATTCGGTGAGTTAAAATATTTCAAGTCGATACGGCAGTTGAATCCAAGTTATTATTATTTTTTGCATACATCTATATTTTCTTTTCTTTTTGCTTTTTTTTGGGGGGGACAGACGGGAAATCAGTCGGTGCCGACGCGCGGCGAACCGGCCGTCATGTGGGACTGATACCAGAGGAGTATGTTCGGGCTGGAGCAGTTCGGTTCTCAGATTAGTAGCAGAAACCCTGGCCAGTCAGAGAGAAGCATAAACCAGCCGAGACTGAACATGGGCTCCCACTATAAGAGCCCGGGCTTCCACGCCGGGGGCCCGCCTGGAGCTGTGGAACCCGGCATGGGCCCCCTGAGCGAGCCTCAAATGCTGGGGCTCAACATGAACATGAACGGCGGCGAGCAGTACGGGGGCTTCCATCCCCGGGGCCACTCGGACATGCACGCTGGTGGTGGGGGCCTCCAGCAGCAGCAGCAGCAGCAGCAGCAGCAGGGACCCATGCATGGATTTTTTAACAACCAGCAACCTCATCCAGGACACCCCCACGGTCACCAACCTCACCCCCACCAGCCTCACCCTCATTTCGGTGGGACTTTCGGAGGCCCCGAGCCGGGGTCGTCGTGCCTGCACGGCGGCAGGCTAATGGGCTACAACAACAATGGCATGGCCCCCCAGCAGGGCTTCGGGGAGGGGTTTGATCCTCTGGCGGAGGGGCAGGCGGGGGACGGCTTCCCCCCCCAGCAGCAGCAGCAACAGCAGCAGCAGCAGCGGTCCGGGAACATGCCCGACTTCCAACATCACGGCCCCCCCAGCGGCTCCCATGCGGTCCCCGCCCCCTGCCTCCCCCTGGACCAGTCCCCCAACAGAGCGGCGTCTTTCCACGGCCTCCCGTCCTCCTCGTCCTCCTCCTCCGAGTCTCACGGCCTGGAGCCTCGGCGGATGCCCAATCAGGGGGGTGTCGAAGGACTAGAGTACAACTTCCCCAACGAGCCCCCGTCTGGACATTTTGATGTTCACGTCTTTTCCCCCTCAGAATCAGAATCTCAGTTACCCCACTTTGGCCCAGGAAGGCCAGTTCCTAGTGGGAATTTCCCAGCGACCCCCGGCATGCCCCGGACACCCGGCATGCAGGGCATCTCCAAAGGACACCAGCCGCCGCCCCCGCAGCCCCCGCAGCCCCAACACGGAATGTTTTTCGAACGTTTTGGAAACGGTCGCAAAGTGCCCGTGGGAATGGAACCGGGGGTCAACGCCAGACATCCCATCATGCAGCAGCAGCAGCAACAACAGGCTGGCTTGATAGCCAGGCAGAACTCGTGCCCCCCAGGTCTCCCCCCCAGGCCACCTCAGGCTGAGCCCGGCGCCACCAACCCCAACATTCTGGATGGAGGGGTCATGATGCCCGGCCAACACAACCAGTTTGAATATCCCATTCACAGACTGGAAAACAGGGGGCTGCACCCCTATGGGGACCCCATGTTTAATATGCAGCAGCCGGCTCCGCCCCCCTCCCAGCAGCCCCCGAATCAGCGGCTCCAACACTTTGACTCTCCGTATATCAACATGGCCAAAAGGCCGAGATTTGACTTTCCCAACGCGCACGGCGGCGAAAGCTGGTGCGGCGGTATGGATAACCACCTCTCCCCCTCCGCCTACCCCGGCCTGCCTGGGGAGTTCACCCCGCCCGTGAGCGAAGGTTTCCCGCCGGGGCCCCTGCAGCACCCGGGCCCCGAGCAGCAGTCTCTGCAGCAGCGCCAAAATGCGGCCATGATGATAAAACAGATGGCATCACGCAACCAGCAGCAGCGGATGAGGCAGCCCAGTCTCCAACAGCTGGGTCACCACGGCGACGTGCCCCCCGGACCGTTGGGTCACGGGGGTGCGGTCGGCGGGATGCCTCAACCCGGGTTCGACAGGGAGAACGCCGGCAGGATGCCCAACATCGACGGGCAGAATCCTCACGTCACTCAGGAGAACTCCTGGTTCCAGGGGTCCCACCCCCCAGGGGAGATGATGTCACGGCGGATGGGAGGGGCAGGAAATGAGTCGGGGCCCCACGACATAGGGCTCCAGCAGAACGGGGCCGGGATGATGTTCCGGCCCGGCATGGGCATGCAGGAGCCCATGAGGATACCGGGTGACGGCCACGTCCCGGCGCTCCATTCCCCGGGAATCCACTCGCAGTTCAGCGGCACCATGGGTAATCTGTCCCAGATGCAGTCCCCAGGGGCGGGAACGGGGCACCCCAATGCCCCGGCGGAGCGGCGGCCGGCTGACTTCCCCGCTCCTCCGATGGGGGCACAGCCTACATTCCCCTACGGGGGAGCCAATCGTCAGGGGCCGGCCCACGGTGCTCCGCAGGGGGTGAGCACCTCGCCGGGGACCTACCCTCCTCCGTCCGACTTCCCCCCAGGCCAGCGGGCGTCCGTCAGCAAACTGGGCGCCCTGTCCCTGGGGAACTTCAACAAAACCAGCGCTAAAGACAGCGTCTTCGGCCAGAGTTGCCTGGCGGCCCTTTCCACCGCCTGCCAGAACATGATCGCCAGCTTGGGGGCCCCCAACTTGAACGTAACATTCAACAAGAAGAACCAAAACGAGGGCAAGCGAAAGTTGAGTCAGACGGAGGCGGACATTAATAGCAGCGCCGCTAACGGGACGGGCAGCGCCGCCAACGAGTATTTCCAGAGCGGCGCTTCCCAGAACAGCCAGATGCCTGGCGCCGGGAATAGCAACGCTAAGCCTGCAAGTCAAAGCCAGACGGCGCAGGGGGAAGCCAGTGCCCTCTCCCCAAATTACAACATGGACGCTACCCCGTGCAGTGAGGGGAAGGCAGCAACAGGGAGTGGGAGAGGGAGAGGCAGGAGAAAACGGGACAGCGGACACGTCAGCCCCGGGATGTTTTTCTCCGATAACGGTAACCCTGTTGTAAGTCCAGGCCAGCAGACCCCCTCGGCTGGCGTTGGGGAGAGGGGTGGGGGCACGCCTCACGAGAAGCACCTCCAGTCGCCGTCTTGGGGGAAGGGAGGCGATCTGATGTTGGGGGGAGAGCAGGCAGACCTGATGTCGTCTCTGGACAGCGGCATCCAGAGCGTCTCCAAGTCCGACAGCAGCTCGCCGAGGGTGGACTTCCCCGACGACGTCAGCACCCACTACGGGAACGAGGACGAAGTGTCGTCCAGCTCGGATGCAGGGGGGGCCTCTTCCTCCAACGCCAAGCCCAATCGCAGCCCCATGATCTCCGGTTCGCCCAAAATGCAACGGGGCGACCATGGGTTGATAAACGGACAGAAGCCCCTAGGCATGGGCATTAGCAATCACACTACCTCGACGCCAGATAGCTACGGACTGAACGCTGGGGGGGCCGGCGGGGTGAGCCACCCGGGCACGCCGGCGGTGGAGCAGGTACGCACCCCGTCCAGCACCTCCGGTCAGGAGGAGATCCACCCTCTGGAGATCCTGCAGGCCCAGATCCAACTCCAGAGGCAGCAGTTCAGTATCTCCGAGGACCAACCGCTGGCCATGAAGAACGGTAAGAAGAACGGCGACTGCCCCCCCCAGAACGGGGACAACGAGCTGGCGGGCTGCAGCCCGGACCCTGGGAAGGGCTCCATGGGCACCATCGACCTGGACACCCTCATGGCGGAGCAGCACGCCACCTGGTACGTGCCCAGCGACAAGGCCCTGATGGACGGGTCGGAGGACGACAAGGCCATGGGACCATGGGAGAAGAACAAGAGCCAGACCAGCAGCAAAGAAGGTAAATGAAACCCTCTCCCCCCTTTTCTCCCCCACTTTTAATGTATTTATTCGGCCTGAGTCCCATCCCGGTGAGGCGGAACACGGGGGAAGCTTTTGTCCGTAATAAATCCACCGGTAGCGACATTCAAGTCTTCACAAAGACGCATAGAAAGACCATTTACGAGCCGTTATTCCTGTTCATTTGGGTCCGTATTGAAGAACCCAATCAGCCGTTAACAGAACGGAGCCGGTTCGAAATGCAGAACCGTTTTTCTGCTGCTCATTCTCCTCAAGTTGCTGCGCTTCAAAAGGAAAGTAAACATTTCCTGCGGTTCTTTATCTCGGTTTTCAGGGTGAACAACTACATTGAGAAGATTAATAGCTTTCTGGGGATATGGTTTGGCGCAGCGGGGGTCCCCCCCTCTACCCCCTTCTGGCTTTGTTACGTGTTTGTTTTTGTTATTACCAGGGGATAATGCGAAGCTAGCTGAGAGCATCGATTCCACATCTGATAGGATTTCATAGATTGTAAAGATCAGTCAGCTTTAATTTTATTTAATGATTTATAAATGTATTTTTTGTATATTTATTTTGGTTACTTTTATCACTTCTAAATTAATTTTGTTACTGAATAAATTAGATGAAAATATTTTTTGGATGTAATTTACAAAAACTTTCTGGATTAAAAATAGAATCTCTTCCGGCCTGAAGGCACCGGAGCACAAAGATTTGTATTTTTACTGAAAGCTGAAATGTTTCTAGTTTCAATTTGTCTCAGCTACATGTTTCCATGGTGATTTTAAATCAAAATACAGATAAAATATTATGAATAATTACCGTCATGTTCAGCTACAGATTATTTTCATCATAGTCTTTCTCTCCTGAAAATAATGAGAATGATACTGATAATTTTTATTATTATAAAAATCTAATAATTGTAATATAAATAATGACATTTTCAGATGTTAATTATTATTATATTTTTATATATTTACCATTTTGTATTTTTAACATTATTATTGAGGGTTTATATTCCAACAGAACACATTTTATGCTTTAATTCAAAACGCAATCGCACAAATTGATGAGTTGTATGTTTGAATATCTTGATTTTATTATCAATTATTTTTAAAAATTCCATCTATATTTTTTTTTTACATCCGTGATTTAATAATTACAACAATAATTATAATAAAAGTAATAATAATTATTATTATTATAATTTTAACATGTATAATAAAATAATCTCTCCGTCAGGTTGAAGCTGATTAAACCTAAAACCACGTCTGTGTGTGGAATTAATCGGTGAATATCGGTGATCGCCTCCCTCCGCGTCTCGAGCGCCTCTTTGTTCTGCTCGACGCGCTCGGGGGCGCGCGGCGGGTCGCGGGAGCGCGCCGCGCGCGTCGCTTTGTCTGCGCGCCTGAGCGACGGGTGAGGAAAGCAGCAGCAGAGACGCTAGACTGGAACTTTCCACTTGGAGCTACACCCCCCCCACCACCACCCATCTCATTCCCAATACGACCCCCCCCCCCCCCGTGTTGAAATCAATCGAGAAATAACAAGCCGCGTTCACATTAATCTGATCCGAATGATCCGCAGCAGTCATAACGCGTCATAGCGCGTCATAACGACTGTCAGCTAAATTAAGCAGCTAATGACGATTCACTGAAAGCTGCTTTTTTTTTTTTTTTTTTTTTAGTTTTTAAAAAAAAAATCCAGTTCTGTTCATGTATTTAAAAAAAAAAAAAAAAAGTAAAAATGAAAACAGTAAAAATGAAGGAATGCAGTAAAAGAAAGAAGAATTGATCGCTGGTCACTTGATCACATCTGATATTGATTAATGATTGGAAACCAGTCAGACTCTCACCCTGTTGTGCCTCTTTTGTTCAGATTATGAATTCAATAGGTATTTAAATGTAATCAGACCCCCCCCCTCCTCATCCTCTCTTATCTCCTCGTCTCCTCTCCTTCTTTCCTCTCCTTGCCCCCCTGCCCCCCCCACCCCCCCTCCGTGGACACAAGGCTTGCAGCTCTGGAGCGATCGATAGCTAGTTAGCACAAATCACGGCTCCTGACAGTTTCTCATTTGAGTGCTTCAGACAGCCAAGATGAAAAAACGGGGTGGGGGTGTATTTGGTTGGGGGGCGGGGGCGGGGGGAGTTGAGATTGAATCTGATGCTTGGGCGACACAGAAGCAGCAACATAACATCATAATTTAAGATCAGTCACAACACACAGTGAAACTCCACCCCCCCCCCACCTGCACCGGTGGGGTGACCCGGTGTCACCGTTTGGGGGGTGGGGGTGGAGGGGGGGGGGCAGTTCATTCTTTCACACATGAAGCGGCTGTTTAAAGTAGTTCACGTGGTTGTTTTTCGTCTTCTTTCATCCCTTCATTCTCGCCCATAAGCCCCGCCCTTCAGGTTAGCCCCGCCCCCTCATTCCATCAGGGTTTGACGTCGCGCCAAAGCCTCATGAGGTCATCCATTTATTCTAATGACCTCATGAGGAAAGAGTCGAGGTGCACGTCGGTCGGAGGAGTTCACGCGTGTCGTTGTTTGTTGTTGTTGTTGTTGTTTGTTGTTGTTGTTGTTGTTGTTTGTTGTTGTTGTTGTTGCTTTCAGGACGTTGTCAGCTTGTGGGTTTAAACAGGTGTTTTCAGTGATGTGGGGGCAGGGCGAGTGAAAGTGAGGACGCTGGGGGCCAGGGCCTTATTCTGGGGGGGCCCCTGCGAGGTGAACGCCTCACGTTGTCTGCGCAGACGAGCAGCTGTTAAAAGCTCGACTGCGCAGACCTGCAGACGAACCGCCGCGTGCCTCTTCTTCCTCTTCTTACCCCAGAATGGAGCAGCTTTCCTTGTTTGGTGTCCCTCCCGATCACACCCCCAACCCCCCCCCCACACTATTTTTTAAATTTTTTTTTAGCAAAACCAAAAGCATCTCTTCCTCTTCCTCTTCCTCCTCGTCTGCGTATCGCAGCCAGAAGGCGGGGGGGCCGTTCATCTGGGAGCGTCGTGATAACAACCGGGCGGCGGGCGCAGGAAGTCACTTTTATTTTTTTACTTTTACACTTTTTCCTCGTCTTCTCTATATATTTTCATCAACTCAGTTAAAACACTTCACAGCTGACCCCCCCCCCCCCCATTCCGTAAGCAGCTCTAATAAACAATAACCATCAGATCTCCCCTCCTTTCAGCGCCACAACAACCCCACCAGGCACTCCTATTCCCCTTTTTATTCTAATAAGAAATAAAACAAGAAGAAGAAGAAGGAGTGATTGGCGTGTGCTTCAACCTGGGGGGGGGTGGGGTGGTCTTTACCTGTCATTACAAGGTGTTTCTTATGGATCCCCCCCCCCCCCCACCAATCGTCTCTCAGGCTCCTGAACGGCGGTAATGATAATCATTATGATAATCATAGTAATTAGCCTCGGTAATAACGCTTCTAAAAAGTCATAATTTATCCTCAGGCGACTCCTGGAAGTCGAGTCGGTTCCTGACGGGTTCGTCAGGGGAACAATTGGCCCGCGTTGGTCCTGGAATGCTGATTCCAGCAAGTTTTAAAGCGACGGGAACCAGGGGGAGAATTATGTCACCCGTCCCACCAAGAAAAAGGACTTTTGACCTCCCAAACCTCCGTCCACTTCCTGGGAGGAATCTTTTAAAAAAAGTTTTTAAAAAAAATGGCGTCCAGGTTGGGTTCCGCCCGGAGGCGCCTGTGCCTCCACCTGCAGGTGTGTGTGTGTGTGTGTGTGTCAGGTGTGGGTGTTGTCATGGCGCCAGCAGCGGTTAGGTTATTAGTCATACAGGTAGTCGTCAGGCGCCTTTAATTTGTATTGAGGAACTGACAAATGAGTTTTGACACTTGGAGCAGTTTCTCCTGGGAGACGGAGGTGGAGACCGATGGATGGGGGTGGGGGTGTGGGGGGGTGAGAAAGAGAGAGAGAAAGAGGGATGTCTTTCCTTTCTTTTCTTTTCTTTTTTTTTTAAAAAAACAGAACATCTGTAGTTTCGCTCGCGAGGCGAGTGTCTGGGTAATAGCTACCATTTTCATTTATGGAAGACAAAATAATTCAATTCAACATCAGATTCCTCCCCCCCCCCCGCCCGCCCGCCCGCCCCCACCAGATGCTCGACAACTGTTCAGTCGGAGCACATTTAAGAACGCATCTATAGTTTATTTAAATTAATTCTCCTCTTTGATGATGTAAGGAAAAAAAACAACCAGACATGTTTAATTCAATCGGTCAGAAATTTAAATATTAATTTTCCGTTTTTTTGGCTCCAGGTTTG